>NC_073693.1:191963321-192563321 GCF_029784155.1 Uranotaenia lowii
ATTAAAATTTAAAAGATGTTTGTTGGTTAGAAAAATACTCAAAAAAGGGGAGAGTGGGTATCATGGGTCACTTCTTTTCTTTGCTCCATAACTTCTTTATTATAAAAGGTAGAATGAAAAGTAGAATGAAAAGGTCATTTCTTCATATCATTGGGCAATTTTTTGAATTTTTATTAAATTATTTTCTCGAGTTCTGACTGTTTAAAAAAAAGAAGTATTAGGATTTTGAAAAATGATGGGAAATCTTGGGCCACCAAATTCAAATTGACCAAATAACATGACAACACAACAAGTTTATGAGTGTATGTTTGTATGTATGTATGTATTTCTACCACCCAGCTAGCATGGCACAGCCAGTAGCAGCGAGCAACTTTCGCTTGATAACTTGTTGAAGATTCATCGCAACTGTAGTGTAAATCCTAATGCCTTGACTATTCCAAGGGATAAGACATGTCAGCAGAGGTACTTACATTTCCAAGTAGGGGTATGATAAAATTGTCTACACCGAAAGAACCGATTTTGTTTAATTTCGTTATTTTCTAATATTTTAAATTTAAAGCTTTCAGTTCAGAGAACAGTACAATTTTTTTAGACTACCAAAAATGAGAATGTTCAAAATGTACAATTAACTATTGATTTTTATGCGTTTCAAAACTACGAGGGTTTGAAGTTTCCAGATTCAAATTTTCATATTATTCTAATAAAAAAACAAATTTTACGAAAAATTCCAAGATTTTAAATTGGTTTCTATAAAAACTCAATTATCTAACTTGAAAATTTCTATATTACGAATTTACAATCTTTCTAAGGTTAAACAAAATCCATGATTTCGAAATGCTCACAATTTCTTATTTCTAATCAAAATGTTTCAAATTTCCAATCTATCATCAACAGTCTTCACGGTGCAACATGGGTTCGATGTTCATGCAAGTTCGTGTACCTACTTGTACACGAATTATTGTGTGCAAGTTCAACACGCACCCATTTAAACTCACACGCACCCAAGTTTAGAGTGCAAGTTCGAGCTCATGTGCAAATCTGGGCGCGTACCCATGTTCAAAATCTCGGTACAGTCAGCAGTCGAGGTGTAAAGTGGAAACATCAAGCTCATTCTGTGCCGTGCCGTCCGTAGTGCCGTGAAGATTGGTCGACTGGATTGAGAAAAGTGCAAGCGTTTGAGCTTAGGTGGTGGTTTGTTTTGTTCGGAAGTGATTTATGATTGGTGTGAATAATTTTTCGTCGATATGGCCGGTAAGTATTAATCTAAATTCAACTCATTCAATTAAAGTATCACCTTTAAGAAATTCAATAAATGGTTAATATTGAGAAATTCCATGCAATTTTCCTTTGAATATTATATAATAAGCTGAATAAGGATATTGTAAATTTTGACTTGAAAGGTAAGTTTTAGTAACGATAATTCGCATTAGAAATTTGAGTTAAAGTGTGAAAACATTATTATTTTTAGAAAAAAAATTATTGAAAAAAACCCATTATTGTTTAAACTCGATTCAAGCACACACATCGTTTTGCATCGTTTTTTTTATTCTCAGATTTTAATGAATAATAAAAATATCAATTTTTATTGCAAAAACTTAACCGAATAAATCTTAAAAAAGTAGATTAATAAGTATGTTTTCAAAATCTCACTTAATTTCATTACGCTGGTTCTATTGTTTTGCTATAAAATCAACGTAATGAAATATCATGTTTTATCATTTTACTCATTTAAACTACAAAAAATCAGGCGTTGGTAGTGCTGCAAACTAGCAATAGATTTTTTAATTGCCCAATTAATTGTGTACACATTAATAATTTCACTGCTAGTATTTTAGTATTTTTAGACTTCTCAACAAAGTGCTTATGTTAAAAGTGCAATTGTTTTATTTTACAAAGGGAACTTCTGAAAGAGCATGAACGAGAACATTAACACATTTTTTTAAACTTAAGTTTAAGTGATTAAAAGTTTGCAATTAAAGTTTTTTTTTGTTCTATGTTTACAATCTCATTTCTAAATAATAGTTCACAATTGCAAAACACATCTTCAATTTAAATTACCTTTTAAAATGTGTGAAATAAATGTTGAGAGGTTTGAAACAAAATTACATAAAAATACGTCAGAAAACATCCAAAATATTTTTTTTCATTTCAGAAATATTTCCTGAAAAAGTTTTACTTATTTAAGTTTACCTATCAATGGCTTTATAAGCTGTCAAGGCACGAATTTATAAATTTTTCGTTAAATTCATATTTGTTATCTCCATCTGGATATTGCCGCGACTAGAAAAGCCTTTTGAATCTGAAATTTCAATTTAAATGAGATCACTTGGATTTTTTAGTAATTAAAATTTTAAATATGAAATTTGAATTAAAACTCAATGTTTTTATTTTGTATTGAGTTTTTCGAATTTCCACTTTTCAATTAGTTTTCAATCGCTTTGGGGTTACTTAAATGTGCTAAACCAGGATTTTTTTTTTAAATTGAGTCGTTCTTAAAGGCACTGGTCTATGAAACAAAACACGTCAATGCCAACCTGATTTTGTAGTTGTTTCCAAAATACTTCTTTTTTATATAGTGTTCATAAATTATATTTTGTCAACTTAAGTTTTGTTGAGAAAAAACATTGTTTGGCTTTATTTTTGTTTACGATTATTTCAAGTATTGTAACTTACACAGTCCATAAATAATATAGAAAAAAACATTGGTGACTATAATTTCTCTGAATTGTGTTTTGCCTGAGTATCCATAGTGCTGTAGATTTGGCGAACCTTTGGCAGAGTTAATCTGTTAATCAAGGCCTTTTCTGAATCATAAGTATTGTGTTATATCAATAATAGTTATTTAGACGAGTGAATTCATAAATGATCTCCAGTGATCGTTGAGAGCTTTCAAGAATGCGATAAAAGCAGTTTTGATATTTAAGGTGGCCTTTACGCTTTACAATTTTCAGGGATGAATTCACATCGAATTTAAATGAAACTAAATAGGTTCCATAGTTCGAATATTATCAAGGCCACATTCGGCCTGTTTCCTAAAAAAAAGTCCAATTTTTGTTCAATAAAATATTTTAACTTAACGTAATTTAAATTTCTTGCTTGCTTAGGTTCATCGTCCAGCGTTGATGTAAGGAAAACCTTTTTCGAGTATGATGCTCAATCGGAGCTGTACGTTTGCAAATCTTCTGGGTGTTCGGGAAAATTGAAAGGCATTTTGAGTAGCCTAAAAAGGCACTTGGTATAGCAGCACCCTGACACAGCTAAAAAAATCGGGCTCCAGGGTTACAAACGGAAAAATGCCGAAGGAGTTGATCATATCGACAATCTCCGATCAAAAGCGCTTGAAAAAGATAACAATTCAAGTTGATCCTATAAAATTTCAGTGTGGATTGCTTGAAATGGCTGCTATAAATTCGATACCTTTTAATTTTTTCAATTCACATGCGTGTCAATCAACAAAAGGTCCAGTTGCGAAAGCACTGAACATCCCAGCATATGGCGAAGCCATTGCAGGATATATCCCTGAAATTGCGAAAATCATTAGGAATATGATATCTCTTGAGCTAAAAAAATTTTTTTGCATAGAGTTCGATGGAGCATCGCGACATCACCGAAAAATTTTCGGGATAAATGCACGTTTCGTGCATAATGGAAAAATTGTTACCCGAACGCTATCCATGCTCGAAATTTATGAAAAACAAACGTCTCAAAACTTAAAAAATGCTGTGGAGGAGGTTTTAAAAACGTATGGTACTGACGTTACGCATATTTATTTATGCACCTCGGACAACGCCCGGAATGCTTTAAAGTGTGGGGAAGAGTTGGCGGTTTGTCAGAAAACAGCCTTAGCTTCTTATGTTCCAGACAAAGAAGAATTGAGAAATATCGAACATGAGGACCTGAGCGATTTTATAGCGGATCTTAACGACTCCACCGAAGTTGAAGACGATGGTGTTGAAATCGATGAGATGCTAGAAGCCGTCGAAGGTATAGTTCTGAACGGAAACGAGTCTTGCATCGTCTCATTGAAATGTGTGAACTTGGTTGCCAATGACTCTGTCGCCAATGACTTGGTTGCCAATGACTCTGTCGACAGAGGAAACGAAACACTCAAAAAGTTCCGAAAAATCGTCAAAGATTGTCGCAAGCAGCAGTTCTGTCCGTTTTTTCGCAGCCGAAAGATACCCCTTCCCAAAATCGATGTAGAAACAAAATGGGGCTCCCTTTTCGGAATGCTGAGCTCCGTTCATGGCAGCAAAGCAACTTTTGTTGAAATGGGTGACATTTTTAACGAACTTCATATAACCGAAGACGACTGGACCTATATCGAAGAGTTCGTGACTGCTTTTGAACCATTAAACGTATTAACAAAAGCACTTCAAGGGAATGAGATGATCCTGGGTGACGTGTTTAAGTTGCTTAAAATCTGTGAACTTAAGATTAACAAACTCCCCGCTGAAAACCGATTCACGAAAGCTTTAAAATCTGCTCTCAAAAACAGAACACATAATATGTTGCAGAATTCTGCATTCAAAGCAGCAATATTATTTGATCTCCGCTGGTGCTTCGTGGATTCACCCTACTTTTCAATGGAAGACAAATTGGAGGCAATCGTAAGTCAAATATTATATTGAAATAATAACTTTATTATTCTTTTTGGACCATGAATATCCTTCAGCTATTTTTTTCGTTTCTCAACATTTTGTAGGAGCATATGATGAAAGTAGCCAACATTTTAAAAACATTCAACACCAATGCTTCAAATGAGACGCATTGCAGTCAGTCAGGTTTTCCGGTCGTTCATGATATATCGAATAAAGAGGAGGATTTCGAATATATGCTAGAAAAGGAATGCCAACAAGCAAGTTCATCGAAGCAAAACTCTTCGGAGACAGATCTTAAATTAAAGTTACTAAATCTAACTAATTCGAAGACACGACTCCCTTCCGGTACTGACATATTGAAATATTGGGAATCGCGTCGATATGAGGATGAAACACTTTACGAGCTCGCGATGATTGCTTTATCAGCATCAGCTACCCAAGTGTCAGTCGAGAGGTGCTTTTCGGCAATAAAACTTCTCCTAGAAGTTCATCGATTGCGTATGTCGCCAACAACCCTCAATGACCTTATGATTATAAGGTTCAACAGAGACCTTCTTGAGTTGGCAGTGGCTAAGATTCGCCAGCAAAATATTGGCTAAGAGATAACCTTTTTTGTTTGTTTAATTTTTTTTTTTTGTTTTAATTTTTAATACCTTTTTTTTTTTAATTTGAAATAATTACATCAATCAGTTCCAAAAGAAAACCATATATAGCTGTTTTTTTTCATTTTTGAATGATTACATCTTCATTTATGAGGGAGATGGGGGTCTCGATCTTTTCATTTATACATCCTTGTTTACAAAAATAAATTGAAATTGCAAAATTATATCTACAGAAGGGGCGTCAAATGACTGATTTTGAACTTTAAATAACGATAAACTTTAATGTAGTATAATAATTATTTCTATTTTAAAATGGAAAGTATTTATTCATTATTACATTTTTCTAAGTTCTGTTGTTTTCGAATAACGTATGTGGTATTCCTATTCATACCGTCAGAGGACGAATGACAGAAAAATAAAAACCATTTCTCCACTAAAACTCTCGTGTTTCTCCTTTTTTTTTTACAAATTTTAAAGATTAGAAAAGATTTTAAAGTGACTCATAAATGATAAACAGACAATATTCAGCTACAATCATTTCTTTTCATAATATTCGATGTCGAAGAAAAAAGTTTGAAAAAACATACTTTAGTAAAAAGGTTCGGTTTTTGAATACTTGAAAGAAATTCACTTAGTTTCCAAGTAAGCTGAAGTTAGAAGCTATATGTTGCACATAAGGATATATTTGAACTTTCAATGATAATTTTGATTTAAAAGTCAAAATTTAAAAAAAAAAAAACGTATCACTTTTTTTATATTTCTCAAATAAAAGAAGAAGACAAACTCAAATGAAATTTCAAACATCCATATGAAAAATAAATTGGAAATTTTGATAATTTTACAGTTCTTGACCACTGAATTTTCGATATTTTAATGAAAACATTTTTTAAATTGATTGACACATTGGAAAGATTGCGAAATTTCTTCTACTTTGAAGATTGGTAATCTTTTTAAATAGCTATATTCTTTTTAGTTAAGATAAGCTTAAAGTGTACATTTTGTTGCAGTTCTAGCTTCTCTGTTTAGTTTAGATTTTTTCATCTTTTGTATACTGAATTTATTGCAATGCAATGTTGGAATGCAGTTAAGAATATTTGTTTTTTTTAAATATGTTTACGTGAATTGAGTGAGTTTTCGCAAAACAAAATTTTTGATAAATTTTTGACAAATATATCAAAATAGTTTTTCTCATATAAACGTATGCAGAATATTGAGAAATTTTTTTTTTTTGAAAAATATAAAAAATTAAAATAAAACAAGTTTTAACATGTTTAATTTAAATATTCAAATATCACTTGTTAGTTAATCAGGAAAAAAATGGAATTTAAAAAGTTAAGTTATAAGAAGTTAAACATCTAACCGCTACGAACTCATTATAACCCAACTCCTAAATTGTTATATTCATTAAAAAATTATTTAACCTTGGGATTTCTTAGCAACTGTGAGTTTCATATTTATGCCATTTTTATCATTTCATAGTTTTTATATTTTTTGTTATTAGTTTTTTTTTCATTCTTGTCGTTTTGGACAGTCACACCATCTTTGTATTTTTTTAATTTTACCATTTGTATCATTTTGATTATTTGTTTTCCATTTTTTGTCATTGAATTTTTTTATTATTTGACATATGAGTATATTTATTCAATTTCATGTGAGTATTTTGAGATGCTTTATAAAGATAAAAAAATTTATACCAAGTTTGAAGCGAGCGATGATATCGTCACATCTCAAACATTCATTTTAACCAGCGGTTTTCCGAAAACAACCTAGTTCTAGAAAGCAAATTTTCAATCAGTTTTTTTTTTTTTCAATACGTATTAAAACTAAGCTTGAAAATCTCTCAAATTAAGATCTGCTCAGGTCCGTTTTTTGGCCAAGGGAAAAAAAATCATTTAAAAACCAATCAATTCAGTCGATTTTACCACCCATACATAACTCCAAAAAATGAAAACAATCCATACCGCATTTAACATCCAGGCATGGCATATACATTAAATCTCCGTTCAGCCAGCCACTATTGTTGTTGTTGTTTTTTGAGTTTAATTGGCCTGAGGAGCAAGGCCTCATATCGCCATTTCGCAGCCAGCCACTATGAGTGAGTACAAAACTCGGTACGAACCCGAAGCGAACCAGGGTACGAACATCGGGGCGCGCACACGAGTGCAATAAATGTGCTCGAGTTCAGGTTCGAGCTAAACCCAAGTTCAAGGTTGCGTGCAAGTTCAGAGAAAACTTGCGCCTGGAATTTCGCGCACAAGTTGAACTTGGTACGTGTTTTCGTGAAGACTGATCATCAAAGCAAAAAAAAAAGTAATTTCGAAAATTTCAAGAATTCTAGACACAACGAAATGTACTTTCTGCGATCAAGAACATGCTACACCGATTTCAATAGCAATTTTATATGCCTCATATTCTTTTGCTTTTGGTTATTCAAAAGTTAATCACGATACAAAGACAAGTCACCAGCAGCGATTTCGCCAGCTTTCTTTTTGCTTCAGGCAAATCCCTTGTTGATATCAGAGGACTGAACCAGCTGTCAAATCGCATACAAACGCACCGTACCAAGTTTTTGGTACCAGAACGTCAGTGTGGTTCCCGGAATTAAACACTTCACCCCATAACAGACTCGAAATAGGGTAACATTTTGGTTGCCAAACGCATCTGTTGTTGTCATACTGAAAATTTAGAATCAATTTTAACAAGGATTATACTGAAAACTCTGCACTTTGTGCCCAACCATAATTTATTAATGTTACCAAAGATCCCTTTGATCGACATTCCCGAGCCGCAGATATCATTTTAAGGATTATTAAAAAATTGCCTCTGGTTGAAATTGTTGCAATGAAGACGGCCATGTTTCCCATATACGTGTTTCACTCGTTTCAATTTTCTTCTTCCTGCGGGTTTCTTGACTGAAAAATTGGTACGTAAATGTTTGCTTTCTTCAGCCCCTTGGTTGATATACGACACTGTTTCATATAGACATCAACACACCCATAGATAATCAACCGATGCGAGCCACTTCCCCATGTCATTGAATTCCTATTTTCCCGCCTCCTACGATTCGAAGTTTGTATCACTATAACCTACACAAACAAGCCCCTATCCGCAGATAATTATTATACAGGCTTTATCGGACATGCTAATAAACCCACACATTCACTATGTGATTCACTTTTTCAACCGAAAGCTTTTTCTTTAGGCAGTCAAATAAAGCCTGATCTCACACACTTAACTGCAGACCTACAGTCAGGTCCCGGCAACGATACAAGATTTGTCTATGTATCGTGTGATCAACATCTTTTAACTAAGTGTTGGTGAATCTCGTTTTTAAGCTTTTTTTCCTCAGACTTAAGCTTTTTTTGCCTTGAGAGCATAGGAGATGAAAGCTCAGATCTGAAGGAAAAAGCTTAAATCTGTCAAAAAAGGGGAAATCTGAGAGATGTGCTCCATACGGTTTGTATAGCATTGCCGGGAAGTGCCTACAGTAGAGCAAGTTCTGCAGTATGTGAATCACTTCTTTTATTAGGCCGCTCTCTCACATCACATCACATCACATCATCTCGAAGACCCTTTTTACTTTTGCCGCCTCTCTCAGCAAGAGCCTACCTACCTACCTAAGGGTCCGGCGCCGATTGACCGACGCATAGGGCTGAGATAAAAGATCTCCACTGTTGGCGATCCGGAGCCAGCGTCTTCACTTGCTGCCAGCCAAGGTTCTCGTCAACTGTGCGGACTTCAGCGTCTAGACTACGCCGCCACCCGGTAAATTTGAATCGGCAGAGAGGTAACTCAAATCGCCAGAGGGATCGTAACGATCTCTCTGGCGATTTTGCATCATCACATCGTTAGAGAGGAACACACCATACGCGTGCCTTGGGTGAGTGCCACGAATTAAGCTAAGACACGCCCTCCAGAGAAACACACGAACACAATCCGAATCGTGTTTGTATGTTTCCCTCCGAGACGCGTGTTCGCCTGCCTGAGAAGTCGACAGCTACGATTGAAAGCACACACGGGACACGGGGACAAAATGCGACCACACCGTACGAGTGTACGATTCAAACTGATTTGGCATGTACGCATTCGTATTTGTTGCCTCTAGGTATCTCGGCAGGACAAACCGAATGAAAATATTTGCGTCCTTGGAGTGTCGCCGAAGTTACCGTTTTATTCTAAGTTCGGTGACTCAACTCTCAATTTTTTGCATGCTCTGTCGATTTCTGAGAGGACGCGCTTACTGGGCACGAGCTTCTGGGCCTGCCTCTCTCTCAGCAAGAGCACAAACAAAATTTATCGCTTCTGCCGCTCTCTCCCGGCTCAAAATTTTCTACTTGCTTTTCTCAATAGCCAATACGGCTTCCTTTTTATCCCGGAATATAACCAGGATTGCTGCTCTACTGATGATTTCTGTCCACTTTCTTTAATATCACTGCCCAAACCACCATATCACTTTAAACCACCAAAAGCCGCTTTCAACTCGTATTATCGACCGCAAAACTTCAAACAAGCCATCGCAAAGAACCGAACTGGTTCGCTCGCGTTCCGCGAATGCACATGCAAAGTTTATGAGTTGACACAAAACTGCCATTTCATAATTCATATCGTTATTTAAAAGCAATTTCATGATGAAATAAAAAAGAGGGTTGTGTTCAATCGAATAGTATCAAATTACAGTTAGGATAAATGTATTTTAAGTTATGAATGTGTATAAAACACCAACATATAGGTGGCCCAAGATACCCCACATTATGTCGGCCATGATTCCCAACAAGAGATGATTTGCAAATTGGTTGCGTTTGAGGGACTTATTGGTAAATCATAAAAAATAATTTTTCCAATGTGAAAGAGCAAGCAAGGTTGGTAAATTTCGCCCGTCACGCTTGACCCGACTAGTTTTGTTTCATCAAACGACCGGCACCGTACTCAATTGACGGAGCCTCGCTACTCGCATGGATAAAGCACGACAATAATCAACATTTCTCCGTCATGCGACTGGAGAAGCTCCTACACATGGTCAAATTTCTCCTGAGAGTGACTGGGAAAGCTCTCTACACTTCGATCGGCTGCTGACGGCAGGTAGGGGAGAACTGTACAAGACGCACCAGTTAAGCATAATCGCTATTTACAGCGATACCCATCATCTATGAACCAAATTGAAAGTTCACGACGATTCAGTGATCACATTTACATCTTATCAAAAAGAAATAATATGTCAAAAACACGATTTTGGTAATATTTTCGTGAAAATCTTAAACAGCCAGAAAACAAGCCGCGGGGTAGAACGCCAAAACTAGTGGACAGAACGCACCATACCGGATGGGTGGTGAGAAATGGAACAATATTTATACGGAATATAGTAATTGAAACATCAAATTTTTTATTACATGTTCATCGTATTTTTGCAAACTAACCATACTTTGGTAAATATAGTTTATTATTGCTAAATTTAACGAAAAATTTTGCTGTTCAAAATTCACTTTTTTCTATCCTTATAGGTAAAACGCCTTCAGGTAGGCAACGAAATTCAATTTCTTGACTGATATCGCGGCAAACATGGCGGCAGATATTTTTTTCGAGTCAAATATTGGTGCACCTTTTTAACTCAAACAAGGACGAAATTTGTTATAATTATGCATTCTTATCGTAATTTGGGAGTCAGCAACTAAAAGGAAAGACATTTTGTTTCGACATTTGGTTTTTCTGAAAAGTTAACTGCATTCAAAATTTGAGCTTAAAACACGTGGTTTTGCGGGCATTCTGCCCCATTTTTGATATGATTGAATTTTGTAAAAAATTGTGGGAAGTTAGTGAAATATAATTAAATATTAATAGTCATTCGAAAGGGCATACGAGTTTTATAATGAAAAGCTGCAGTTGGATGAGATAGCGCCGACTAGTTTACCATAAAACCTTATATGTTAACCAAAAAAAAATAACAAGTTTTAGGCCTAATCCATTAATCCTTCTGTTTCTTAGAATTAAAGTCGTTTTTGTGAACTTTCCATCTAAAAAATGATGAAAAAGCTCATTTGCTACAATAAAAATGAAAAAAACACCATTCGGAGCCAGAGGGTATTGTATTTTTAAGAAAGAATGGCATGGGTCATTTTACCTCGCTGGTGCGTCTTGTACAGTTCTCCCCTACAACTAATTGAACGACTTGCTGGCAGAGAGCAACAATAGCAATAAAAAACTGAAAACGGGCTTGCTGGTAGGAGCAACAATAATAATAAATACGTTTCTTTTTCGTCTTCGGTTCGGTTGACGACATGTTCGAATGCGATTGGTGAATGCTGGACTATGAAAGTTTTTTAGCTTCAAACGACTGGGGGTTAAGTGACTGGAGAACGAAGTGACTGGCGTATAAGGAACAGTCAATTGAGTTTGACGGACCAAGAGACTCAACAGTCACAGTCATTTGACTAATGACGATGACAGATGCCAACCCTGCTATTATACAAACCATCTCTGGCCCGAAAAACCCTTGGATACCAAATTTCACTTCATTTCGACTGACCATTCATACGTGATGGTATTACACACAAAACGCCTCCATTTTTATATATAAAATGTAGAAAAGAGATAACTTTGCATGGGGACCAATCTTCCATAAAAAGTGAGTTTCTTGAAACTATTATACAAACCCTCTTTGACCCGAAAAAACCCTCGGATACCAAATTTCACTTTATTCCGACCGACCATTCATACGTGATGGTGTTACAAAGAAAACTACTCCATTTTTATATCAGACTAGCTGACCCGGTAAACTTCGTTTTACCTTCTAAAGTACCGTCAACTGGGGCAACATGCAACAATTTTTAACTTCAATGGCTTCTAAAAAACTTATGTTCACAGTTAATCCTACCTCTTTTGCGTCAAAAGTTTTAAGGATGCTAGGATATCAAATTGGCGTAATTAGAAACATTATAGGTTTCTTCAGTTATTTTTAATTTTCTAGAAACATGCGATTTTCACCCTCCTTAGAAAATGGGGTAACTTGCAACAAACTTTGTTTTTAATGAAAAATCTTATGAACACGTACAAAAATTTATAGTTTTTAATATATTGGCGATGCTTTAAAGACCATTACGCATGACAATACCAATTGCAGTAGTTTTTGGGTCTGTTAAAACTAATTTTCACATTTTTTCTGAAAATTAGGATGCTGCATACATTTAGGGGTTAAATAATACTACGAAAAATTCTAAAAGCTGAAATAATAAAAATAAATGTTTGGATGAATGAAATTTCAATGTTCACAAACGCGTGATGCAATACATTCATATTCCAACACATGGAAACGAGATTTACAAGGTATTTCTTTGATTTGCATTTTGTTGCATTTAACCCCAGACACCTAACTGAATTTTAAAAATATTTATTTAAAAAAATTGGGTGATTGTTCGAAAAATATTTTTAGACCAACAATGTTGATACAACACGAGGAAACCAGTAAAAAGTTTGTAGATAATTTTATCAAGCCGATCCGTCATACTGGGTAAAGTTTTTTTCGGCGTCAAAAAAAGTTAAAATTTGTACATTTATTTGTTGATTTTTCAAATTTTACATAAAAATAAAAATTTTTAGAAAACTAGCTTCAAATGTGAGAAATTATGTCATCAACATTTTGTTATCATTAAAAGATAACTTTATTACGATACATTAAATTAAAAATTGATTCAATGTGGTGCTATATAAATGTTGCATCGAACCCCGCTGTTGCATGATGCCCCGTTTGACGGTATAGATCGTAATAAATGTTTAATTTTATCTACTCGTCCTTAACTGCATCGTGCTCGCGAATAGATTCTTATGGAAATCGTAACAAATAAAGTTGAAGCTGTATAAGCACCACCTTCCATAAAAAGTGAGATCCTTGAAACTATTATACAAACTATCTCTGATCCAAAATACCATCGGATACCAAATTTTACTTCATTCCGACCGACCATTCATACGTGATGTTGTTACAAAGAAAACGCCTCCATTTTTATATATAAGGGGGTATCCATTAATTACGTAACGCTCCTGGGGGGGGGAGGGAGTAAGCTCGAGCGTTACGAATTGTGACATAGGGGAGGGGGGAGGTATGCTCATCGTTACGTAACGATTTTTCCCTTAAAAATTTCAGTTTAATCGCTGCTATTATGATGTAATGCAATTTTTGCAGAACGATAAGCCCACAAGAATCAGTTTAAAATTTGTAAGCTTCAATATGATTAAACTGGTTTGTAACCTTCCCTTTTTAATGATTATGAGATAGCAGTGATTGAAATCCTCACCAATTTTCTCATCAGAGGCATTCAAAATACACACTTTGAGGCCTCGCATAGCTATACAGGAGACGATACATATACATTCATTCAAACCTCCCCCCATGAGGAGGATCTGCTCTGAGAGACACTATCCGTTTGCTGCCCCGAACGAACTCTCTCAACGTTCGGTTGCTACCAGATGGCTGCAACGTTACACGATTTGTCTATGTATCGTGTGACCAACATCTTTTAAATAAGTGGTCGTGAATCTCGTTTTTAAGCTTTTTTTCCTCAGATTTAAGCTTTTTTTGCCTTGAGAGCATAGGAGACGAAAGTTTAAATATGAGGAAAAAAGCTTAAATCTGTCAAAACGAAGGGAAACAAAGGGGAAATCTGAGAGATGTGCTCCATACGGTTTGAATAGCGTTGCCGCCATCTGGTTGCTACATGATGCATGAAGAAGACGAGGCACACATACTCATTTACGTTGTTGAATTTGAATAACTCGAGCCGACCGCAAAGGTTGAGGCAACAACAAAAACAACCGAACTTATTGCGTTGCACGGCCCGCAACGTATGGTGAAAGAGGGGGGAAGAAAAAGAAATGAAAAAAACTAGCTGCCTGCGTGCGGTTGCTGTGCAATAATAGCAATAGCAGAAAAACCTCACGCATTCGATCCAGGCACAAACGAGGAGACTCGGGTTTGCTCTGCCTTTTGAATTCGGTTCCCTCAAGGTTGTGACAGGAGATGAGTGAGAGCCATTCGTTTGGTTTTTTGGATTCGCTGCCTCGAATGTATATTGCTTCATGAAGGCGGCCATGTTGAGAGCGTATACATCATCGGTTTTGTCGTTTTCGCTGCCTCAAAGCAACCTTTGCTTCCGAGTAAAGCGTTGAGCGAGAGATGGTTGATCAACTCATGCTCAGCAAAATTCAATCACTGTGAGATAGACTCCTTAAACTGTGCATTAAGAAGAAGAAGAAGAAAATCAGAAAGTTTGTCTGCAAAATTGCTCCACCGTCTTCATCGTATTTCTCTGGGAAATCCCAACAAAAACATTGAAACGGATATTGAAACAAATAGTGGTGCTGGTGCTGACATTAAACAAAATTGGAAATCTCGAGTGTTGGTACTTACGGCAGGAAATCATCGAAATCAAATCGTCGTTGGATTCAGGTGAAAACGTTTGAATTATCCATTTTACTTTTTTCCTCTTTCACCTTGCTCATTGTTATTGTAAACAGTCGTGAAGCGTCGCGTCAAGTCGTCGTGAAACATTTCATCCGCTTCTGTTCGTGAAATATTTCACACAAAACAGTTAACAACCGTTAACTCGGAATGGATCTAGACGAAATAATTTGCGTTGTATGCGAAAAAGTGGAAACCGATCCGAACAAAGTAATAGAGTGTCTCCAATGTCATAAAAGTGCGCATTTTCGATGCAAGAACATCCGGGGGAATGCAGTCAAAAAAATGCAAAACGCCGACTACTACTGCACAAGCGATTGCCAAGCAATGTACTTTCGGATGCGGGGGAACAAAGTTGCCGAGGACCGTATCGTCAACGAGATGAAGAAGATGCTAAACGAAATGCGTGACCTTAAGGAGTGTAACTTCGCGACCCAAAATGAAATGAGGGAGCTCAAACTCGTCAATATCGCGACGCAAGAAAAATTGAAAGAAACTGTGGTTGAAATCGAAAAAAGCCAAGATTTTTTAGCGGAAAAATTCGATAGCTTCGTCGACGAATTCAGGCAGATGAAAGTCGATCAGAGCGTTCTTCGGAGCGAAGTAAGAGACGTCCAAGACGAACAAACACAACTACGCGGAGATGTTAAAAAACTCGAGAAGGAAGTGGATCGTCTTAATCGGCAGGCTCTCAGCGAAAATGCTATGATTCTGGGTGTCCCTTGTTTAGAAAACGAAGTCACAGGAAAAGTCGTCGCAAACATAGCCACAGTACTAGGTTGTGACCTTCCAAATGGTGCAATTGCCGAAGCAAAACGGCTTCATCCAACAAAGCCAGACGGTAAGCACCCGCCTATCAAAGTTGTCTTCAAAGAAGAAACATCGAAGGAACAACTTTTCGCCAAAAAAAAAACTGCGTGGCCCACTGAACTCATCAGAACTTGGAAATTCTTACGCCAAATCTACCGGAAGAGTAGTTATTCGCGACGAGTTGACCTCACAAGGATTGGACCTGCTGCGGGAAGTACGCGGAGCACAGGAACAACTTGGGCTTCAGTTTGTCTGGCCAGGTAGGGATGGAGCTATTCTCACCAAACGTCGGTCTGATTCTAAAGTGGAGATTGTTCGTGCCAGAGAGGACTTGCGGAAACTAGAACCACCAAAGTCCAAACGGTCTCTTGAAACCTCCAACTTGGATATTTCGCTACAGTCGTCACCCGTCCTCGAGCCTCCTAATAAGCGTCGTTAAAGATTAATATTGTCATAGTAAACAGCTTTTTTTTTTCTATTACAATGGCTCCAAACGATAACATTAATAAAAACTTTATGTATGAATGTGTAGATGATTTTTTAGTAAATAAATATAATTTAACATACAGTCACGGTTTAAAATTATTACAATGGAATATTCGCGGGATGAACAATCCTGAAAAGTTTGATACACTCAAAGATTTTGTAGATAGCTGTTCGAGTAACATTGACATAATTGTGGTGAGCGAAACATGGATTAAATCTGGAGATTCACAAATGTTCACTCTAAACGGATTCGATGGAATATTTTCCTGCCGTGAAACATCGCATGGGGGACTAGCCGTATATGCACGTAGTGACCTGAACGTTGATACTGAGGAAATAGAAGAAGATGATGGATTTCACTACATACGACTTCGTCTTCGCTTGGGTAACGGGCCACTATCTCTACATGCTGTTTACCGTCCTCCTGCATTCCGCTTTGCCAACTTTGTCGAGAAGCTTGAAAGCAAGTTGTCCCGTAATAGTAAGCACCCTAACTCAATCCTCCTGGGTGATACAAACGTGCCAGTTAACCTGTCGAGCAACAAAGTCGGCGAGTATCTCAGAATTTTGGAATCACGCAACTTGTTTGTTGTCAACAACGAGGTCACGCGGCCAGCCAGTGGGAATATACTCGACCATGTTGTATGTTCACAGAGCATCATCGCTTCAACAATGAATGAAACCAACAAAGATGTCCAATTCTTAAGTAAGAGCATCGTCAACCACCACCAACTAAACGCAGAATTCGCAGAAGCGTTGCAGAACATTCCGTCGACAACATGCGCTAACGAAAAGATCAAACTCATAGCCGACAAATACAACGAGATCCGAAATCGTGCCACAAAAACAATAACAATAAGAGCAAAGGTGAAGAGGAACTGCCCGTGGATGACATTCGACGTCTGGAAACTAATGTCAACGAAAGACAAGATTTGGAAGCATTGCAAGCGTCACCCTGCGGATGAACACTCTAAGCATCTTCTAAAAGACATCTCCGGAAGACTGGCAAAGCTAAAAAGTCATTGTAAACGGTCATACTTTCTTCGACTTCTGCAAACAGCATCGCCAAAGCAATCCTGGAAATTCTTGAACGAAGCCCTCGGCCGCAAGTCCAAATCGCATGATAATATTGGAAATGAAGTTCAGGTGGATCCAGCACAAGTTTCAAACAGCATCAACGACTACTTCTGCAATATTGGTCCCCAATTGGCTGCTAACATCGCAAGCAATCGAGACATTCAACAGTACAATTCACTTCGTTCGCAACCATCGCCTTCCTTGTTTTTGAGACCGGCAACCGTCTCAGAGGTACTGTTAGAAATCAGCAACTTATGCCGTTTTCGTTTTTCTCCACTAGCGCGGGGCAAAACTTTTTCTGAATAAACAAACAGAATCGTTACCCGGGACGATGCAAATATATGGTTGCTATACTCACCCTTTAGTTTACCCCCAACACTGACACAGGCGACGATGGATGGAACGCAGTGCTGTGTGCGGATTTCGGGTGAATTGTCGAGTTCATTCGAATCGCGCAGGGGGCTTCGACAAGGTGATGGTCTATCCTGCATGATGTTCAACGTGGCGCTAGAAGGTGTTATTCGACGAGCGGTGGGCGAAATGCGGGGCACGATTTTCAACAGATCCAGTCAACTTATCTGCTTTGCCGATGACATTGATATAGTCGGCAGATCATCTGCGGCGGTGGAGGAGATCTACCGCAAACTGAAACGCGAAGCAGGAAGGATTGGGTTGATGATTAATACGTCCAAGACGAAGTACATGCTGGCCTGCGGATCCGAGACCGACCGAACCCGCTTGTCCAGTAATAACAAGGTCATGATCGACGGCGACGAGCTGGAGATAGTCGAAGACTTTGTCTATCTCGGCTCACTGGTGACCGCAGACAATGACACCAGCCGTGAGATCCGGAGGCGAATTATCAGCGGAAGTCGTGCCTACTATGGACTCCACAAGCAACTGCGGTCGAGAAGACTTTGCCCTCGTACGAAGTGTAACCTGTATATGACGCTTATTAGACCGGTTGTTCTCTACGGGCACGAGACATGGATATTGCTCGAGGAGGACCTGCGTACACTCGGAGTATTCGAGCGACGAGTGTTAAGAACCATCTTTGGCGGCGTACAGGAGAACGGAGTGTGGAGGCGAAGGATGAACCACGAGCTCGCGCGACTCTACGGCGAACCCAGTATCCAGAAGGTGGTGAAAGCTGGCCGGATACGCTGGGCTGGACATGTTGCGAGAATGCCGGACGACTGTCCTGCAAAACAGGTGTTCGCTACGAATCCGGTAGGAACAAGACGAGCGGGGGCGCAACGAGCGAGGTGGTTAGACCAAGTGGAGCGTGATCTGGCGAACGTGGGGTGCCCGAGAAATTGGAGAACGGTTGCTATGAACCGAGTGAATTTTAGGAATTATGTTCGTCAAGTTATGTCGTGAGACGGAATACTATGTAAATAAAATAAATAAACTGACAACTTTTACGGGGTGCAACCGCCTGCTTGAGTTTCAAATCTCGGGCAAAACTAGTGGACTTCTGAATTAATAAACGAACATAATAACAGCAGTCAGGGCAAAACTCGTGGGTAACTAGGTTGCCACTGGCAATAAACGAAAACACTATTAGATTCCAACAAATCTCCTGGTGCTGACAATATTACCGTGGACACACTAAAAACACATCACTTGGCGCTCTCCGATATCCTGACAGATATCTTTAATGAATTAGTCGGAACCGGAGTTTATCCCGATGCATTGAAACTAGCCCGAGTAACTCCTATTTTCAAGTCCGGAGACAGCTCAGACGTTTCAAACTACCGTCCAATCTCAACGCTCTCAGTATTGAACAAAATCCTGGAAAAACTTCTCGTCACCAGGATAAGTGAGTACTTATCGAGATACGACCTTATAAGCCCGCGCCAGTATGGATTCCGAAAAGGATGCAGTACATTAACAGCAACTACTGAACTCCTGGAAGATGTATATGACGACCTGGACAATCGTAACTACGCCGGTGCCCTGTTTTTGGACCTAAGGAAAGCATTCGACACAATAGACCACGCCTTGCTGTTGCAAAAATTGGATTGGTATGGCATACAAGGTCAGCCGCATCGGTTAATTGAGAGCTACATAACAGATCGACAACAATTCGTGTCTCTGAAAGGACACTCAAGTAGTAAAAAATTCATTACAACGGGAGTACCACAAGGGAGTAACCTAGGTCCGCTGATGTTTCTAGTTTTTATCAACGATCTTCCACAACTGAACCTACATGGCAAAGTTCGACTCTTTGCAGATGACACCATAATATCATATAGTCACTCCAACCCCCTCCAGATTGTGGAATGGATCGGTAATGACCTGCAAGTCCTTCAGCAATACTTCGATTGTAACCTGCTTTCGCTCAACCTATCAAAAACATCGTACATGTTGTTCAACTCCGGTCGTCGCTCCATACCACAGCTGCCATTAATCCGTATAGGTAATACGATTATTGAACGAGTGCGCCAGTTCAAATATCTGGGATTACTTCTGGACGATACTCTATGCTGGTCACCCCACATAGAGCAACTGAAACGAACACTCGCTCCGGTCTGTGGTGCAATATGGAAAATATCAGCGTTTATTCCTACTCACTGGCTGAAAAACATTTACTTCGCGCTTTTCCACTCGAGGTTACAATACCAAGTATCGCTGTGGGGCAAAGCATGTAAAAGCCGCCTCAGGGAACTGCAAACCATGCAAAACCGTGTCCTCAAGACTATCTTCAAGTTGCCTTATTTATATCCTTCTGAGTTGTTATATGGCATGAACAACTCGGTACTTCCAATACGAGGTGCCCAGGAATTCCAAACGTTAATGTTCACCCACAAACTCCTGACAAGCAGAGAATCCCATCACAATTTGCGCCTCGAGAGAATGGCGTCGCACCGCTTGTCCAGAAACGCAAATCATCTCCGCCTATCCCGTGTAAGGACGGAATACGGGAAAAAGAAACCCAGCTACTTTGCCAGTAAACTCTACAACAACCTGCCAGAGACCCTGAAACGGTCTTCAACGCCCTCGCGATTCAAAGCGCAACTGTTATCGATCTGCAAGCAGAACATAAACCGCTTCCTCCGCTAAAAAAATATTTGTGCCACACGTCTTATTAATATCATCTTTTCGCTCTCGCCCCTCCACCTAGCCCACCGCCGCCCAAACGCCGCTCCAAACCACCGCCACCCACCCGCCACCCGCCACCTCCCATCAGAAACGCACCACCGCAGCAGCCACAAAAAGCTACGAATATGTATAATACAAGTGTAACACACTATTATATTGTATAAAATTGTGAAATAGCAAATGAAAAGTGCCAAGCACTCCTTCACAGAGCATTATCTCGCTCACAGGAGTGCTCATACATATTTTGGAATACCTAATATTGTAAACGAATTGTTAAAATTGTTTTGACAGGGTTTTGTGCCTGTTGGAGAAGAGGCTTGAGAGAAGCTTAACTCCAGCGGGCTTTCCCTGTCCGAGGAAAAAATAAATAATAATAATAATTAGATATCCAAGAAATAATCGCTAAAAAACCGAATATTAGATGTGTACATTAACCCCCAAGAACCCTATTCAACCTTAAGACGGAAATTTTACTATTTTTTATCAATTAATTTAAAAAATGCAATTTTGGTTATTCCGACGAATATTACTTAGTGGAGTATATTTTACATAATTGTTTAATTTATTTTGCTCCTTGAACAAAATAAATTAAACAAGGTTGATCATCAGTTAACAAGCATAGAACAACTAGTAATAAGACAATCATATTATTTTATCAGGGAGCAGGCCCGTGCGAAGAACCCGTCCATGGGGGGGGGGGGGGGGTTTGTAATTGAAATTTAACTAAAAATAATAACAACACCAAAAATGCACAAAAAATCGGGTTGAATAAAAAAAAATTCAAAATTACGTAACTCCATGTTTTGTTGAAAAAATTTAAAACATAAAGCACTTCAAAGACATTTAAATTTTGCTTTAAAGTTGCTACTTGTAATCATTTTTTAAACTTTTCATAGATTAACTAAAAAGTCATGAACGATTCAAAAAAGATGATTGAAAAAAATAAGAATAAGTGAAAGGTTTATAAACTTTAAAATGCATAACAGATAATTTAATATTTCAAGCACTGAATATTTTTCCGCTGCTAATTAAAATACTGAGTCCTGAATAGGACAATAGCTCGAAAATCAATTTTTCTTAATGAAAATTGATGAATATTTTGTTTTCAGAAAACAAAAATTCAGAATTGAAAACAAAAACAACGACAAACTTATTAATAAATATCTCAAAAAATTAAAATCGTTCATTTACTATTTATTCGAAAATTTCTTAAAACTATACAATAAAATTTTTTAAAGTTATTTAAAAATTATGCCTTTTATTAATTTCGAATTTTCTGAAATTTCCTGAATTTTCTAATTTTTTACACAGATTTTGTCAATCGCCTCTAGTTTTGGTGATATAGAGTTTATAAGTTTAAAAATTAATAAGTGTTGAGTGAATTCAATAATTGATATCTAATTGACGAAAACTAGCTATGAATTCGATTACTTTATTTGACTAAGAAGGAAAAATATTTTGATTATGATGAAGATGAATAATCTAAAAATAATAGGGTTTCTAAAGGGTTCTAAAAATAATCAAGGTTTCATTAAATTAAACTTATTTGTAGAAGCCTGCTAAATTATTTAATTTATGCTTTAAAAACATCCTAAATTTATCCTTTTTTTTTAAATTTGTTGAAACTCCCTAATTGAACAGCAAACTTGTCTTACTTTTTTCGCAGAAGTCAAAATAACTTGCCGTCTTAGAAAGCTTGATAATTTAATTTAAACCTTCTATTTTTGTATAGTTTAAATTGTCTAAAAAATTCCGATTTTTCTTATAAGATTTCACACATTTAAAAGTTATATTAAAAAAAAGCTGATAGAAAAAAAAACAATAACTGCATATTTGGATTTCATAAATTTAATGAAAACTTAGCTATAAAGTTCTTTCCACTTTGGAAATATGTGAATTTTGTGGCCTTGTGTAATTCGTAAAAAAACCATTTGAATGTGGAGTTGAGCATTAGAAGAACAAGAAACACAAAACAAAATTGAAGCTAATATTTAATTCTTGAAGATAATTTTTCAATTAGCAGAGAAAATGTAATGACATTTTTTTTATAATCAAAGTGATAAATAGTAAAATTTAAGTTTAAGTTTTTTGGCTAATTCTTATGACTATTGTAAGTATTAAACGCCTGTCACATTTCTACCTATTTGTTGACATGTAAAACATGTATTCGATGAATGAGTTTTGTTAGCTTCAAATTCTGAATTTGGTTGGATACACTTCTTAATAAAAACCCCTTCTAAAAACAACCCACATTTTGTGTCCAGATTTGAGTTTCAATACAGATGCTCTATCTGAAATTTACAGTGAATGTAATTAATATTAATTTGGAAACGTCTTAAAATGAAATGTCTTAGGCCTTGAGCGATTTAGGATTAAATTCCGCCGGAGGAGAGCAAATTTTCTGACATGTACGGTAAATTCCTTTCTTGAACTGAAAATTTTACTTGGGAAAAAATCTCCATAGGGGGGGTTAAACCCCTAAACCCCCCCCCCCCCTCCCCCTGTTCGCACGGCTTTGTCAGGAAGTTATCATCAATGAGTACTAAAAAGCGATTTGAATAGATATTAATTCCGTTTCGAAGAACGTTAATATATTTTATATTAAAATCTTTTCTTACCATCGAAAACCATTATTCAAAAAATGAAAAGATTGGGGGGGGGGTAATTATCAGCGTTACGTAATTTTCATGAGGGGGTACGTCCAAGCGTGACGATTTGTGACATACGGAGTGAGGGGGTAAAAAAATTGCATTTTGGCGTTACCTAATTTATGGATGCCGCCTAAGAATGTGAAAAGATAATTTTGTATGGGGACCCCCCTTTCATAAAAAGTGGAATTTTTAAAACTATTATACAAACCATCTCTGATTCAAAAAACCCTCGGATACCAAATTTCACTTCATTCCGACCGACCATTCATACGTGATGTTGTTACAAAGAAAACGCCTCCATTTTTATATATAAGAATGTGAAGAAATAATTTTGTATGGGGACCCCCTTTTCATCATAAATGAGATTCTTGAAACTATTTTACAAGCTATCTCTGACCCAAAAAATTCTCGGATACCAAATTTCACTTCATTCCGAATGGCCATGCATACGTTATGTTGTTACAAAGAAAATGCCTCCATTTTTATATATATAAGAATGTGAAGAGATAACTTTTTTTGGGGGCCCCCCTTTCATCAAAAGTGAGATTCTTGAAACTATTATACAAACCATCGCCTACCCAAAAACCCTCGGATACCAAATTTCACTTCATTCCGACCGACCATTCATACGTGATGTTGTTACAAAGAAAACGCCTCCATTTTTATATATAAGATTGTCAAACTCTTTTCTCATCTATTTAGCTTTTTGTAGAATAAAAGTTGTTTGTAACCAATTAAACTAAGCTTCTGTGATTTTTTTCGCAAAAATTTAGTTTTAAAGGGTTAAAACTAGATTAAAAAAATCATTTTGAGTTTTATAGGTTTACCTGAATCCTTCAATTAAATTCTTACTAGACAAAAATATCCCAGCTTACGAGTTTATCACTTTCATCAGAAAAAAATACACAATGACTGAAAGCATTGGCCTTCACAAAAGCACAACTTCATTCACACTTAAAACGACTGTCTCCCAAAAGATAAATTTAAAATGATAGTTTCTGCTTTTAATTGTCTCCGAATTTCCTCATGCACTAAATTCCCATGGCTCAAGATAAGACACTGGTAATAGCGAAAGTTGCCAGAACAAACAACGCTGGAGAAAACTTTGTCGATATCTTCTGTTTTTTTACGCTGTGCCACAAAGAAGACATGAAGGGATGAAACTTTTTTTATTGAAAATGTATGGTTAGCTGCACGCAAGCAAAACAAGTAAAACACTTCGAATTGTTGGTTGAAAACTAAACTGCGGCTATAGAAAGTCGATTTTGGACGAGTGCTTTGTAATAAATTTGAATAGAGTAATAGAACCAACAGCTTCTTCATTTAGCATTTGCAATGCTAAGAAGTTTTTGGGAACATCTTCTAGAAATGATTGATTATGATTGTTAAGTTTTTGATTTGCACTTCCAGAAATCAGTGTGTGTGTGTGTTTGTGTGTGTGTGTGTGTGTGTGTGTGTGTGTGTGTGTGTGTGTGTGTGTGTGTGTGTGTGTGTGTGTGTGTGTGTGTGTGTGTGTGTGTGTGTGTGTGTGTGTGTGTGTGTGTGTGTGTGTGTGTGTGTGTGTGTGTGTGTGTGTGTGTGTGTGTGTGTGTGTGTGTGTGTGTGTGTGTGTGTGTGTGTGTGTGTGTGTGTGTGTGTGTGTGTGTGTGTGTGTGTGTGTGTGTGTGTGTGTGTGTGTGTGTGTGTGTGTGTGTGTGTGTGTGTGTGTGTGTGTGTGTGTGTGTGTGTGTGTGTGTGTGTGTGTGTGTGGTGTCTGTGTGTCTGTGTGTGTGTGTGTGTGTGTGGAGGGGGGGGGGCGTGTCCCAGTGGGTGATGTGTGGGGTTTAACGTTGGTTTCTGGTGTGAGGAGTTGAACATTGTACATGTTTTTGTATCTCCCTCGGGCTGATTGGGTTTCACTACCATTATTTATGTGTATACTATGCATCATTGGCTCGGGCTTGCTTGCCTATGTTTAGCGTACGGTTATTGTTCTGGCGGGACAGTGACCACTATCCTCATGCTTGGGTATAATAAATAAATATTCATACATATGAATGGAGGAGTCTGCGTGCGAGTATTTTCGTGAGAGGGGGAGGGGGGAGGGGAGTGGATGTTTTTGTTTGCAAGAATCCAAATCAAAAAATATCCTTCAAATAATATCATTTGCACTATTTGCCACTCATTATTACCATAGGTAGTTCTATAATAGTCATAGTTCAGAGGCAAGATAGAAATTGTACAACAAATTTTCAAAAAGGAATCTAGGCAAATTCTCGCTTCAAATAAAATGATTCAAACAACACAATTTGATAAGGATAAAGAAAAACTTTTAAGCATAACGTATTATAAATTCATAAAACAGTTCATTACACTCAGATCAGATCGTTTTGAAAATTTGTTAGTACCTCTGGAATAAATGCTAGGATTTTGAAATATTTCGTTTTTGTTTGTGGTTGAATGACATCGTGCTCGGTTGTGATTAATGTTCCCTTGAATTTGGCGATGTTGAAGTTTTATTTTTACAAACATTGGTTTATAATCCTTATTATGTTGTTCATGTTATTCAGAATTCCTGTCCACAAGCCTCATAGTTAGTGCTAGGAGTTTCAGTAGGAAACTTTAGGAGCATAGGAGGTGTAGGACGAAATCATCACCCGCAATGCTGGCCTAGCATCTCCTAGGGTCAACCCTTCCCAACTTTACTTACAATGTTCCAAAACCTCCTCACGTTTATGGATGGGTCGTAGAGATCTCTGCATCTATCTGTAAAGTAAACGTTGACTAACATTCCTTCCCCTTTCCTCACACAGTCCGCAGGGTTCGGCCAGGGCACCATCAACACTCTGTGGGGGCTAGTTTTCCATTTTAAGAGATTTTATAATCTGAGGCAACGAAATGGGGGTCCTAGCTTCTATTGGAATTATAAGTCAGGAAATGTTCCACAATCTCGAAAGAGAAGATGTTGCAAGTCCGACCGACTGTAATTTCATAAAACGGAGAGTTGTTGCGTAGCGCCAACCGAAGTTTTAGGCGACTGCTCCTGCGAATGCGAATGCGAATGCGAATGCACTTCCAGAAATCAGCAAGGGTAGAACGTAGTCAATAGTGGACTCTTACTGAAAGATAAATCCTTTATAATCCATCCTATTTAAAAGCTTCTGTTTTACGCCTTCCAGTAGCAAAAACTGAATAATGGACTTCTACTCACAAATTAATCCATCATAATCCATTCTTGAAAACATTGAAGCTCGTTGACTGTATTTTTTTTGTTCAACCTAGTTTGAACCATCAATAATGATCTCAACTATGAGACACCTTTTGTTCTATTTAATATTTGGTGTCTAAAAATCAAATCATAAACATTTGTGGAAACATTAATTATCAACATGAACAGTGGAATCTTCTCGAGAATTCAAAGTCCTAAATGATGTAAAAATTTATTAAAACGTATTATTCCCGCTTCAGGCAGACATATGACCACTTAACTATCTACACTATTCACCCTCTCCCTCTCTTCACCAGCAATACCAAGCATGAGTTGAATCAGCGCTGTGATTCTGAATTTCGATATCCCCGGGGTGTGAATTCTCGCGAAAAGGTGCAACGGAAGTTTCAATCAGAGATCCGGTTTTCGTCGGAAAAACCTCAGTCGAGTGTTTTGTAATTGCATAACGCTTCAGCTTCCCGAGAAAACCACCGGAAGTCATTGTCTAAATCATTTAGCTTTGTTTGTTTTATTACCGTAGTAAACTGCAATCCATTGTGGAATTTCACAGTTTCCTGTTGCTTCGGATTATTCGGAAGTCCTCAATAAGCCGAAATGGTGAACCGGATGGATTGCGACCTACAGATATTTGATGCAGTTGTGCTCATCCCTGCCAAATAACTAATTGAAACTGCTTGGTAATATTTTTGGAGCACCAAAAGATTTACAGTTTGATCAAAAGCAGTTTAAAAATTTGTTAAGTGATGATTTGTTAGGCAAGTGATAAATTTTTAGGATACATTTGCATTCTCTAAATAGAGACAAACAAGTGAATCATGGAAAAGTTTAACTGAAACTGTTCAAAATTATAGTCTTCAGGGCTTACATGATACAGATTTTTGTTCAGCGGTAGAAATAAAAATATTTTAACAGTATTTCATTTCTTAAACAATTATAATTTAACAAGACAATTTTGCAAAGTGTTATGCTTATGTCGGACACAACAAATATTAATATCAGTAATAAAAAGGATAACAGTTGGCTATTTTTATTTTGTGATACTATTTAAAAGATTTGATCTGGAAAGCCATAGAGTTGAAAAACTTTTCGAACCATTTTGGTTTTCTAGCTTATGCAATTTATTCTTATCAGCGTTCACCAGTAAACCACTTCATTAAATTGTGGGTAATCGGGACAGTTTTTTGGACAGTTTTAAGATAAGGAAGAAGTGTTCCTAAATGTGCATATTGGGTAATACAGCCGAATGACGATATGGCTGTAAATTCAACATATCTAATCTGTGCAGTTTAAGGGTAATACGCTTTTTGACATCAATTTTTAACTAGCCGTTTCTGTTCATCCCCTAAGCGGGATAAAAACCATTTTAATTTAAATAACGTTAACGAATAATAATATGTTTGATCAAACTTAATGTTTTACAAAACGTAAATCATTTTGATAATATTTTCTTAGCGAGCTGTACAGTGCAGATGTTCCTTTTTCTGCCAATTTTCCTACAAATATATTTTGTTTTTATATAAAAAGTAATTTCCGTTTGTTTGTTTGTTTGTTTGTTTGTTTGTTTGTTTGTTCGTTTGTGTGTTTGTCTTGAATAGACTCAGCAGTCTTAAGACCTAGAGAGCTAATGATTGGCATGGGTGCTCATTAGACCGCTGCAAAAATTGATATTTAGCTCCCATATGTTTTTTCGATGCATTTTGAGTCACCGAACATCAGTGTAAAATTTGAGATGATTTGGTTGATTGCTGAGTTAGCGCAATGCGTTTCGTGCTTGTGATATAGCTCAGTTGGCAAGTCTGTTGTCTCCTGAACCGATGTCCGCGAGTTCGAACCCAAGAGTAAACATCGAACACAGTTGTACCGGATAAGTTTTTCAAAAACGATCCGCCAACTGTAACGTTGATAATGTCGCGAATGTCATAATGATGGTAGAACGACTATAATCGAAACAAAAAAAAAACGCGTTTCAATTTTGTATTGAAATTTGTATGGGAGAAGAAATTTTAGCACATTAAATCATCCAGGAAATTCAAATAAGCTTGAAATGAAGTCTGTCTTTGATTTTTTTGACTATTCTTAAGCTGCATTTTTTGCTAACACGACAAGCAGCTAAGAATTTCATGAAAAAAACTATAAATATTTCAAAATTAAAAGTCTGAATACATTGAAAAGAATATAAAAATGGCAAACTTTGTTTTCTAGAGCTGTTAATATAATAATTGCACGAAATATTTTTGCGAATGATGTATAAATCAATAAATTCGCTGGCAATGCAAATCAGTTTTTTGAGATTTTTTATTTCTATCCTACGGTTACACAGCTTTCAAATAAGCAATCAAAAAACGCAAAAACTTGAAAAAAAAATTTGAAAACTTTTTTTTTGTATAACATTGAATAACTTTTCTGGGGTAAAAGTTAGGTTTGTGCTTTGTTCACATGAATTGTACTGCAAGAATCAAGGAATATTTTTCATGATTTTTTCGGAACTTTCAGTACATCTCTGGCGATTTTTGAATGAGAAATTTTGTTTTCTCATACAAATTTCCATACAAAACTAAAACTCGTTGCAATAATTCAGGACTGAATGGATCGCTTCCGAAATTTTCAATGCTTTTTCTGGCAGCAAAAACAATCAAAAAAAGTTATGGGAGATGAAAAATTTTAAAATTTGACATTTCCATACAAAGCTTGCATCGGTCTAGTGCTCATTAGAACCAGGAATGATGAAAAATGTTTTCAGATATTCGGGGTCACAATACTGTTTTAGCGGTTAAAGGGTGATACCAGGGGACTGAGATAAACGGAGAATCATCGTCAATGATCAAACAAATTTTGCAGCCAATGATTGAATTTGTTATAATTTGTTGCAATTTGTTAGAGAGAATTAGAAAGTTTCAGTTAAAATGAGAGAAACCGGTGTTCAGAGAGAGTGAAAATGTGCTAATTGTTGCAAATTGTTACGATTTGTTAAGCAGTTGTAGAATTTTGATCATTACCATTCCAAATGCAAAGAATACTTTCTCCACTGCAATCCATTGGGTGATACGGTCAAAATTTGGTCAATATCAACTTGAAGTATTTCTTTCAATTTTGCATTTAAAAAACCTGAACACCCCACATTTTGAAGGTGTGTGTGTGTAGAATGTTGCTCCTATTTTGATTTTGGAATTCACTCTTCAGTTGTCAAAACGCCGTCCAAGGAAGAAGAGCAGCGTATCAAAATTTTGCTCGCGCATCGCGAAAATCCGAGCTACTCGCACGCAAAGCTGGCAAAATCGCTAGAAGTTGCCAAATCAACCGTTACAAATGTAATTGAAGTGTTTGGGGAACGTTTGTCGACAGCCAGAAAGTCTGGATCGAGAGTTGTCGGTAGTTTCAAGCGAAACCCTAACCTCTCTCTCCGAGATGCCGCAAATAAGCTAGGTGTATCGTCTACAACCGTGCATCGAGCCGAAAAACGAGCCGGACTATCTACTTACAAGAAGGTAGTGACTCCAAATCGCGATGATAAACAAAATACGACAGCCAAAGCGCGATCCCGGAGGCTGTACAAGACGATGCTGACGAAGTTTGACTGCGTGGTAATGGGCGACGAAACCTACGTCAAAGCCGACTACAAGCAGCTTCCGGGACAGGAGTTTAATACGGCAAAAGGAAGGGGAAAGGTAGCAGATATTTTCAAGCACATGAAACTGTCAAAGTTCGCGAAGAAATATCTGGTTTGGCAGGCCATCTGTACCTGTGGCATGAAAAGCAGCATTTTCATAGCTTCTGGGACTGTCAACCAAGAAATTTACGTGAAAGAGTGTTTGAATAAACGTCTGCTGCCTTTCCTGAAGAAACACGGTTGTTCCGTACTGTTTTGGCCGGATTTCGCATCTAGCCATTACGGTTAAAAAGGCCATGGAGTGGTACGCTGCCAACAATGTGCAGGTGGTTCCCAAGGACAAGAACCCTCCAACACGCCAGAGCTCCGCCCAATTGATAAATACTGGGCTATTGTCAAGCGGAACCTAAAGAAGACCAAAAAACTGCTAAAGACGAGCAGCAGTTCAAGGCAAACTTTCTTTCTGCGGCGAAAAAGGTGGACAAGGTGGCTGTATAAAATCTGATGGCAGGGGTTAAGCGTAAGGCCCGGCAATTCGGATTTGGAAAAGCGGAAGCCTAACTGACTGTTTCTCCTGAATTGTGTACTAATTAAACTTGAAAAAGAAATTTATTTTGATTTTTTAAATAAGCGATTTCACCGATTTACACGCGCTTTCCCTTGACCAAATTTTGACCGTATCACCCTTTAAATGAAATTTTATACCTGAAATCTATTGCCCGTCCCTCAAAACTCCAGTGTGCAAATTTTCATCTCAATTTAATTTACATTGTCGTCAATATCACTTAAATAATATTTGTGTTGTATGCACGACCCCTTTTGCCCGTCCCTTAGTGAAAATGTGATACGTGAAATCGTTTGCTCGTCCCTCAAAACTCTCGTGTACGAATTTTCATCTCAATTTAATGTACAGCATCGTAAATATCACTAAAACAGTATTTATTTTGTATGGACATTGGACAACCCCTTTTGCGGACTTCTCACACAAAATTTGATACCCGAAATTGACAGCGCGTCCTTCAAAACCCCTGTTTGCTGATTTTCATTCACATTCAATTCAAAATAACGAAAATATTGTCAAAACAGTATTTGTGATGTATGGACGACCCCCTTGAAAAAGGGTCATCCGAAAATCTAAATACATTTTTCATCTTTCCTGGCCCAAATGAGCACCCGTGCCAAATTTCAGCTATCTAGCTCTTAAGACGGCTGAGCCTATTGAAGACAAACATACAAACAAACGGAAATTGCATGTTATATAGGGGAGAGTGGGGATACTTGATCCCCTTTTCTTATTTTCACCATATTTTTTTGGAAAAATTTATCAACTCGCCGTCTTTGACATTTTCTGACAGCTTGTAACTTGAAGTTTCTATGCTCCAAAATTTAGAACGATACTTGAACACGTTGATGAACTAGAAGCATTTTCGTGGGAGTGAAAAAATTGCGACTTTTCTGAAGTTAGGGGAGACTTGATCCCCTATTGAAGGAGACTTGATCTTTTATTCAGGAAGCCCTAATCCTTGTATAAAAATCAAACAAAACCCCAAGATAGAATGTTAATTGACTATTTTGGTCATGTTTGTTCTCATTTCACAATTTATAGCAGACATAAGAATAAAATTCTAGAACTTTGTCTTAACGCTAATAACATTGCATACTTAAAGGCACTTTTTTTTATAATTAAGAGAAAATTAATTATTTTTGCTCCTTTCTTCAGACAATTGTTTGATAAATATAAGTTTTTGGATAAATATAAGTAGTTTCGTAATCAGCAATCATAACGATCAATTCAGAAGAAGAATATGCCGTTTGGAAGGGGGATCAATTGTACCCAACTCTAGGGGATCAATTGTACCCATAATCAACATTTTAGAAAACTTTTTCTGAAAAAAGTTGAGAGTTTTCCATTGCTTTGAAAATATGGCATTATGAAGTTCATTTTACGCTCGAACGATTGATACATTGGAACAAATATATTTTTCATAATTTTCCCATGTAAGGAACATTTGAAAGTGATGAAAAAAGATCTTCAAGTTACATTTTGTGAAATTTTTCAAACAAAGTTCAATTACTCAAACAATTATTTTGTTAAAATTTTTAAAACTACAAGCATTGTTATTTTGCTCATTTTGGCACATTTTTCTAGAACATTTGATCTTTGTAAGACATTCCAGTTTCGAGATATAGCTAAGGAATCAAGTATCCCCAGGGATCAAGTATCCTCATTCTCCCCTATAGGAAAGGAGGAGGATACTTGATCCCTGGGGATACTTGATTCCTTAGCTATATCTGGAAACTGGCTAGTGAAGTAGACAATGTGCAACTCGAGACCCCATACACCCAACCTTCGGGTAGTGATCATATCACCTCTTGTCTGCAACTCCGATTCTCTACCTCCCCGTGGTACTAGCTGGGGTGCAAGCAACCTTAGCGGAGATCGGGTACCCAACCCCGGTGGATGCTTTGGTCGCATGCAGAATGAGTTAGGGGGCTTCGTACGCGTCTGTTCTCCATGTTAGGGGCGGCGTGCGGAGTGCAACAACGTCCTGGTGGTGTTCGGGACCCAAAACAGCAACATCACGACGGTCCTCCTGCGAGATAGTGGGGTTAGCTGCGGGCCTTGCGAGCCTGTGACTACTAAAAAACATAAGCAACGAATAACGAACAACAAATTTCGGATGGAAATCGGCAAAGACCCACGCGACGAAAAGGGACTAAAGTCTGCTTCATTTAATATTGGAACAAATTCTTTTGCTCATTGTGGCGCTCCTAGTGGACGGATTTGGAAACTTTTTTCACCCACGTGTCGGGAAATTCATTACCTTTCACCATGTATTTATGTCATAACACCAAACGATAGCATTTTGTAAACAACCGCCATGGAAGCCGAACGGAGAGATCAAATTGTGCACAGTTTTCTTGAAAATCCATTGTTGTCGGCATCGAAGCTAGCTAAACAGCTTAAAATGACCAGAAATACCGTATGGCGTGTTATCAAGCAGTACAAGGAAACATTGACGACGGCTCGGAAGCCGCATTCGAAGCGTCGGAGTGGAACTGTCGACCGGAAACTGCGTGGGAAAGTCATCAAGGCCGTCAAGAGGAATCCCAATCTTTCAGACCGCGATTTGGCCAATAAGTTCCAGGCCGCTCACAGTACGGTGCGACGAATTCGTCTCCGGGAAGGAATAAGGTCATTCCGAGCCAGCAAACAGCCAAATCGGACGCTGAAGCAGAACAATGTGGCCAGAATCCGTGCTCGAAAGCTGTACGACCAAGTGCTGACCAAGTTCGACGGATGTATTCTGATGGACGATGAGACCTACGTGAAGGCGGACTTTGGGCAAATCCCAGGTCAAAAATTTTATTTGGCGACGGCTCGGGGGGATGTACCTGCAAAATTTAAGTTCGTGTTTGCGGATAAATTCGCCCGCAAGTACATGATTTGGCAGGGGATATGCAGTTGTGGACAGAAAACCAAAGTCTTTCTCACTGACAAGACAATGACATCAGAAGTCTACAAAAAAGAGTGCCTACAGAAACGGATCCTGCCGTTTATTCGTGCCCACGACCGTCCAGTAATGTTTTGGCCGGACCTCGCAAGCTGCCATTACAGCAAAACTGTTATGGAATAGTACGCAACGAACGGGGTCAGCGTAATACCGAAGGACCTCAACCCCCCAAACTGCCTCCAGTTCCGCCCGATAGAGAAATACTGGGCAATCACGAAGCGGAGGCTTAAGGCAAAGGGAAAACTTGTTAGGAACATGACTCAAATGAAGAACTGGTGGAATCAAATCGCCAAAACGGTGGACGAAAAGGGTGTGCGCCGCCTAATGTGCCGTATTACGGGAAAAGTACGAGAATTTCTTCGAAACAGCAATGAATAATTTTTTTAATTTTTTTTATGAAAGAGTAAAGAAAATGCTACATTTGTATGAAAAACAAATTATGAATTCGTTAATAAATGACTGAACTACACGCAATTGTTTGTGTTCCAATATTAAATGAAGCAGACTTTAGCGATTGGAAACTTGGAACATGGAACTGCCGATCTCTAAATTTTGTGGGCAGTACTCACGTGCTCTCCAACGAATTGAAGAGCCGCAAATTCGACATCGTAGCGCTGCAGGAGGTATGCTGGAAGGGCTCCACGGTACGAACGTATCCAGATGGTCGTGCCATCTACCAGAGCTGCGGCAACACACACGAGCTTGGAACAGCTTTTATAGTGATGGGAAAGATGCAAAAGCGCGTGATCGGGTGGTGGCCGATCAACTCACGAATGTGCCGGTTGAGAATCAAGGGCCGGTTCTTCAACATCAGCATCATCAACGTGCACAGCCCTCACCTCGGAAGTACCGGTGACGACAAAGACGAATTCTACGCGCAGCTGGAGCGTGAATACGACCGTTGCCCAATACATGATATCAAGATCGTCATCGGGGATTTCAATGCTCAGGTCGGCCAGGAGGAGGAATTTAAACCGACAATTGGAAGGTTCAGCGCGCACCAGCTGACCAACGAAAACGGCCTCAGACTCATTGATTTCGCCGCCTCCAAACGAATGGCCGTACGTAGTACCTTTTTTCAGCACCGCCTCCCACACAAGTACACCTGGAGATCACCGTACCAAACTCAATCACAGATCGACCACGTTTTGATCGACAGCCGGCACTTTTCGGACATCATCGACGTCAGATCCTGTCGGGGCGCCAACATCGAGTCGGACCATTATCTGGTGATGGTGAAGATGCGCCCAAAACTCTCCGTAGTGAACAACACGCGAAACCGGCGCCCGCCTCGGTTAAATATCGCGCGACTGAAGCAACCTGAGGTCGCGGCAGACTACGCGCAATCGGTCGAAGCAGCGCTGCCGGCAGAGGGCGAGCTTGACGAAGCCCCTCTCGAGGACTGTTGGGATACCATCAAAACAGCCATCAACAGTGCTGCGGAGAACGTCATCGGTTATGTGGAGCGATCTCGACGGAACGACTGGTTCGACGAGGAGTGTAGGAGGGTGATGGACGAAGAGAATGCCGCGCGGGCGGCAGTAGTGCAAAGAGGCACCCGTCGAAATGTGGAAAATCACCGACAGCGGAAGAGGCAGCGAGTCTGACTTTTCCAGGAGAAAAAGCGCCGCCTGGAGGAGGAGGAGCTCGAGGAGCTGGAGCAGCTGCATCGTTCCCAAGAAACACGAAAGTTCTATCAGAAACTCAACGCATCCCGCAAAGGCTTCGTGCCGCAAGCCGAAATGTGCCGGAATAAGGACGGGGGTATCCTGACGGACAATCGTGAGGTGATCAAAAGGTGGAAGCAGCACTTCGATGAACACCTGAACGGCGCCGCCTCACGCCACAAGCAAACAGATTCGTGGGAAGTCATCAGGCCGGCTTCATGGAGGGACGGTCTACGACGGACCAGATATTCACATTACGGCAAATCCTCCAAAAATGCCGTGAACACCAAGTCCCTACGCATCATCTATTCATCGACTTCAAAGCCGCATACGACACGATCGACCGTAACGAGCTATGGAAAATCATGGACGAGAACGGCTTTTCCGGGAAGCTAATCAGACTGATCAAGGCGACGATGGATGGAACGCAGTGCTGTGTGCGGATTTCGGGTGAATTGTCGAGTTCATTCGAATCGCGCAGGGGGCTTCGACAAGGTGATGGTCTATCCTGCATGATGTTCAACGTGGCGCTAGAAGGTGTTATTCGACGAGCGGTGGGCGAAATGCGGGGCACGATTTTCAACAGATCCAGTCAACTTATCTGCTTTGCCGATGACATTGATATAGTCGGCAGATCATCTGCGGCGGTGGAGGAGATCTACCGCAAACTGAAACGCGAAGCAGGAAGGATTGGGTTGATGATTAATACGTCCAAGACGAAGTACATGCTGGCCTGCGGATCCGAGACCGACCGAACCCGCTTGTCCAGTAATAACAAGGTCATGATCGACGGCGACGAGCTGGAGATAGTCGAAGACTTTGTCTATCTCGGCTCACTGGTGACCGCAGACAATGACACCAGCCGTGAGATCCGGAGGCGAATTATCAGCGGAAGTCGTGCCTACTATGGACTCCACAAGCAACTGCGGTCGAGAAGACTTTGCCCTCTTACGAAGTGTAACCTGTATATGACGCTTATTAGACCGGTTGTTCTCTACGGGCACGAGACATGGATATTGCTCGAGGAGGACCTGCGTACACTCGGAGTATTCGAGCGACGAGTGTTAAGAACCATCTTTGGCGGCGTACAGGAGAACGGAGTGTGGAGGCGAAGGATGAACCACGAGCTCGCGCGACTCTACGGCGAACCCAGTATCCAGAAGGTGGTGAAAGCTGGCCGGATACGCTGGGCTGGACATGTTGCGAGAATGCCGGACGACTGTCCTGCAAAACAGGTGTTCGCTACGAATCCGGTAGGAACAAGACGAGCGGGGGCGCAACGAGCGAGGTGGTTAGACCAAGTGGAGCGTGATCTGGCGAACGTGGGGTGCCCGAGAAATTGGAGAACGGTTGCTATGAACCGAGTGAATTTTAGGAATTATGTTCGTCAAGTTATGTCGTGAGACGGAATACTATGTAAATAAAATAAAAATAAATAATCTGGAAACTGGAACGTCTTACATAGATCAAATGTTCTAGAAAAATGTGCCAAATGGAGCAAAACAACAATGCTTAAAGCTAAAAAATAACTGTTTGAATAATTTAACTTTGTTTGAAAAAAATCACAAAATGTGATATGAAGATCTTTATTCATAACTTTAAATTGTTCCTAACATGGAAAAATTACAACAAAAATATTTGTTTTAAATATATCAATCATTCGAGCATAACATGAACTTCAAAATACCAAAATTTTCAAAGCAATGAAAAACTCTCAACTTTTTTTCAGAAAAAGTTTTCTAAAATGTTGATTATGGGTACAATTGATCTCGACAGTGTCCGGCACAAAAACGCTAATCCGCCAATCGCTTATTAGTCCTCTAACTTTCGGTTAGCGAATTAATTTTCTCGCTATATTTTTTTTCAGCTTGCGGATAAGAAAGTTCCGCAAATTTTTAGTTCCACTGACTAAAGAACGCTACCTCTTTGAAGTGTTAATTTGGCCATAGACTTCATAAATTCATAAATTCGGCATCATTCATATTTAAAATTTTGAATCCTTTCAGGTATTTGAATTTTCGTTAAAGATTGATTTCAGAAGCTATTCGATCTCGATTTTGACTGGAATTATAGGAATAAGCGTCTTTTTGAATTGTCTTCACTTGAGTTTATGTCTTAAGCATTAGCCTTCTTTGAATATAAAAGAGATGAAAAAGTTGTGAAAAATTGATATTTCCAAAACAAAATAAGTCAATAAAGCCATCAATCTTTTGAGCATTAATGTTAAAAAAGATGAAAAATTATTTCGGACAAAACAAAACATCTACCTAAAAAGAATCTTTTCATTAACTGAGGAGAAAAAAGATTAATAAATGGGTGGGATTTTTCCCCGTTTAACTTTCCACCAAATACGCTTACTAAAACTAGAAGTGGACTGACGCAACTGTCCATATAAGAAATATTACAAAATAAGTTCGAAAACTGCCCCTATTGATATCATTTAATAAACTTTTCTAGTCAATATTAAAATTCAAGATGACTGCAAAATTTGTGTTTTACTTATATTTTTCAAAACTTTTTACTATCGATTAGCGATTAGCGCTTTATTATAGATCGATAACTTTAACGCAACATTTAGCGGGTTTGGTTAGCGAACGCTTGCTTTGACCAGAATAGCGATCTAATTAGTGCCGCTAACTTTTCAGTTGGCAATGCCGAACACTGAAAAACGGTATATTCTTCTTCTGAATTGATCGTGATCATTGCTGATGATTTTAATATTTATCCAATTACTAATATTTATCCAATAACTTATATTTCTCCTACAATTGTCTTAAGAAAAGGGCTAAAATAATTAATTTTCTCTTAATTACAGAAAATAGCGCCATTAAGTATGCAATATCATTAGCGGTGAGACAAAGTTATAGAATTTTCTTCTTCTGTCATTTATAAATTGTGAAATGAGAACAAACATGACCAAAATAGTCAATCGACATTCTATTTTGGGGTTTTTTTAAGACTTACTCCGTCTTAGTCGATTTAGGCTTTACAGACTGAATAAATGACGTGGACAACTTAACATTTAACACCCAGTACCGAGATGGGAATCGGACCCATGCCATCAGTGGCCAGCGATTACCGTCTTATCACGCTAACCACTCGACCACCGAGACGTCAAACAAACGTGGGGTTTTGTTTAATTTTTTCCATGGATTAGGGCTTCCTGAATAAAGGATCAAGTCTCCCTTAACTTCAAAAATATCACAATTTTGTTACTCCCACGAAAATGCTTCATCTAGAGGTTCAAGTATCGTTCTAATTTTTGAAGCATAGAAACTTGAAGTTTCAAACTATCAGAAAATGTAAAAGGATGCGAGTTGCAAATTTTTGGTGAATTTATAGTGGAAATAAGAAAAGGGGATCAAGTATCCCCACTGTTCCCTATAGATAATAGAAAAAAGAAACTTTGACTTCACGAGCATTGAAAAAATTCTCCAATTTTCAAAGCGGTGTGGGAAATTTAAAAAAAGACAAAGCTGAAATGAAATTCTGTTTTTTTTTCTTTGTTTACCAATCAAAATTTTCCAACTTTTTCAAATTAGTTGAAAATACCAAAACAATGTTTTGTAAAACTCCCATTTCATTTGTTTATTTAGCCAAACTTCTATAAAAAAGTAGGTATATTTATGAAAATTAAACCAAATTCAAATAGCTCAGTATTGACAACGTGTTCAGTATTTGTGTTTATCAATTATCACCGACCATTATTTAAGAAGGATGGTGTACCTTGAAATTTTGAAGACTGTATTTTTTAAGTTGGTGATCATGAAATCGATTTAATGTCCATTGTAATAACACTACTTACATTTATGAGGTGGGAAGGTTTTAAACTTTTTTAAAGGAATAAAAACTATTTGATATATAGAATTGACCAAATTTTCAATTCCAACGTGTATTGTGATTTATATTAAACTAGCTGATCCCATACGAACTCCGTTTCGCTTTCAACTTGGAATATGTCATGAACAGTTTGTATGAAAGTCAAATGCCAAGCATTTTCCAGATGCACTTTCGAATTCATTTCATTGTTAAGTAATAATTGCAAAAATATTGGACGATCACTTTTTCTGTCGATTGCTCTAAATTTGAAATCAGGAATCAATTGACCATACCAAAAAAAAACCTCGTGTATAAATTGTGACTCGATGGTTGAATAATAACGCAACTATATTACCAAAAAATTAAACCCGTTTCGGAGGCCTCTTATACAGTCTTTTATATCTGAAATCGATTTTCCTTCCCTCAAAATTCCCGTGTGCAAATTTTCAAAGCAATCCATTGCATAATAACGTCAATTTTGCTAAAAACAGTGAAAAATTAATTAATATGAACGACCCCTTTCGTCGACCCTTGGCAAAACATTTGACATCTGAAATCGATTGCCCGTCCTTGAAAAGTACCGTGTGCAAATTTTAATCCCAATCCGATGTATAATAACGACGATATTGCAAAAATATTGAAAGGTTTATATGGACGACCCCCTTTGCCGGCCCCTTACACTGAATTAAATACCTGAAATCGATTGCTCGTCCCTCAAAACTGTTGTGTACCAATTTTCATCTGCATCCGAAGTATAATGACGACAATATCGCATAAACAGTGAATAAGTCATATGGAAGACCCCTTTGGCTGACCCCCGACTTTAATTTGGATAAGTGGATCAATTGTTTGTCCCTAATAACTCATATGTGTAAATTTTCATCCCAATCCGGTGTATTAAAACGTCAATATCACTAAGATATTGAAAATTTAATATGGACGACCCCTTTTGCCGGCCCCTTACACTGAATTTGGTACCTCAAATCGATTTCACGTCACTCAAAACTATCGTGTACCAATTTTCATCTGAATACGATGTATAATAACGTCAATATCGCAAACACAGTGAACAGTTAATATGAACGACACCTTTGGCCGACCCCATACACAAAATTTGACCCCTGAAATCTATTACTCATCTTTTAAAACACTCATGTGCAAATTTTCAACACAATCCGACAAAAAGTAACATCAATATCGCGAAAACAATATTTCTCATGTATGGACGACCTCCTCCAGAAGGGGTCATCCTGAAATTAGAAAACGTTTTTCATCATTCCTGGTCCTAATGAGCATCCATGCCAAATTTCAGACCTCTAGCTCTTAAGACGGCTGAGTCTATAGAGGACAAATAAACAAACAAACAAACAAACATACAGAAATTGCTTTTTATATATATAGATTTTTATTTTTTTATAATGTCAGCTCGCAAGCAATTTTAACAGTTCAATAATTATTCTTCAACTATCAAACTGTGCCAAATCTCAAAAATGCAATTTCTTGTTCATTTTCTCGAGGAAAAACATCTGGCCAGTGCTATTATAAATTTAAAAAAATCATTTCTCGTTATCTCAATTTAAACAACACGTGTTTTGCCAAACACAAATATCTCTAAATTCTGTACAGCTATTGTTGGAAAAAGCCCAACCATTATCGAGAAACAGATGTATCGAGTTTCACAAACTCGGTTGGAAAATGGAATATGCCAACAGCTCGAATAAGAATGTTTTTTTTCTCACCAATTCCTTACAAAATTTCTAGATTTTCTGACTGATGAAACAAAAATGCAAGTTCAAAACAAAAGGAAGTTCCCCCGAAACCATTGAAGGGAAAAACATCAACAATTTTCGGGTTAGGGATAAATTTAGCCGCAAACGATCTCGCCAATGTGCTGGCAGCATCGTTTTATTTTTCAAATCACCATGAAAGGCACAAAAACGACATTGGATCGGTTGAAGGCAAACAGTGTGTCTGTTGTTCGAAGTTTGAGGCGTTTTCCTTTACTCCGTCTTCCCAAAATCAAATAGCTTCGACTAGTTTTCGAGTGCTAGACGTTGTCTTTTTTTTGGGAGGGACAGTATAAAATGGTGAAAAAGGCACGGAAAGTGCTTTTTTATTTAGTTTGCTTTGAAGAAAAGCTGAATTAAGCTGTATTCAATCAAAGGCAGAAAGATTTTTTTTTTCAGTTAAGGCGCATTTCTTGAGCAAAACTTAACTCTATTTTTGAACATCGTGTGAACTCTTTCAAATCGGATGTTTTTGAGCACAATAGCAAAGAAAATTCTTCTGAATGGCAGTTGAGCATGATTGAGCTCCGAATCCTAATGCCGATATCTAACCTACGAATGCGAGGAAATAGTATATTTACCGATATTTCAACGTCAGAAGCGCCCTTCATTGTTTAATATTCGGGAAAACCTTTCAAAGGTTCTTTTATTCAGAACATGTTAATTAGATTAATCACTTCTTCTTTCCTTGTTTAGTATCATTTTACATGAGTGTGATATTAAGCGTTTATTTTTATTATTAAAACTAGCTAGCAATCGTTTATCACTTGCAAAACAGAAGAAGTATTGAAAAAACTATGAACACATATAATATCGTTAAGTATATCCTTTTCTTACATTCTACACATACATACACATTATCGGCATTCGGACAGAATAATGTTAAGAAATAGTCACTCTAGTAGGTACCAAGAAAAACAATAATCAAATCAAATTTAACTATTTCAAAAAAAAAACCTTGAACCCCGTCTGCATCATAGTCGTTTAACATTTTAAGTGTATTAACCTGTAAAGATTTTTCATCTTGTTTGGAATCCATTCAACAGCTTTTAAAACGAAACAATGAATAAAAACAAGATTCCCACTTTGGGAAATACAGCTCAAAGAAGTGATCGGAAGCCCGATTAAATTGTACAAAAAAGAACCGACATGTCCCTGGCAAAGTGGAGATATGTACCTCCGTCGCTCTGTATGTTGGCGGATACAATATCTTGCCTTCGGCTATGCCCGGAAGTCATAGAAAAACTAATTTGTTGGACCGATCTGATTGCCAAAATATCGAGAAGGTATACAACTTCTATATATTTTCTATCGTTAATATCGATCTTCATTCGAGTCTCGTCTGGCTCACGAAAAAATCCATGAGCTCTCATATTTAACAGGCCGCAGCAATTCAATACACACTTCAGCCGGGTGAAAGTAGGAGAAATTGGTAGGAAAAAAATCCTCCGAAAATAATAAAAGATGCCAGCAATCCAATCATCCAATCGAGAGCTTTTGCCGTTGAAATGGAAATCCGTTTACCAGTTTCCGCCTTTTCCGGGAACTTCTTCCATGGCCCATCTTCTTTCGGGGCCTGGAGAGCTTTTGTGTCCGTTTTTTTTGACGTTTTTCAACAAGGAAATAAACATTTTTCAATTACTTGCCAAATTCAGATCTCCGGCTAAAAGTACGTACCATTTCAGTGGTGAGCATTGAAAAGAAGCACCCTGGGTAGGTGAAATGTCGATTTTTCATATGGAAAACTTGTGGTTGACAATTGTTCGTACGAATTTTGTCAACATTGCCTGAATTTTAAACATAGCGGCACAAAAACAACTCGGGATGAACTTTATCTTTTGTGATTGAATTTCAAATTATCTAGATTACGTTAGGATTTAGGTCGGAGTACGTGATTTGAAAAACAAAAACGAAACATCGAAGAAGGTCTCAAGCTTAAGTCGATTACATGAATCAATATGAAAATTAGTCTGGTGCTTTTCACCGTAATCGAAAGATTTGAATTTTTGAGAATTTAGAACATGGGTGGCCAAAACATGTTCCGCGGGCCACATGTGGCCCGCGAGTAACTTTTTGTAGCCCGCAAAGCTCTTTTTGGAAAACCCATATTCTAAGAATTGAACTTATTTCGTAGTCTTCATATATCATTTGGATAAATATATCTGAATCAACACTAACTATATTTAAATCAAAATCTCTTTGAATTGATATAAGTCAAAGGTGTAAAAGTGTATAAAAATAATTTCGCTTCTAAACTGCTGTGTTTGGCCATTTTACAAACATTTTTCGAACATTTGCATTCTTCTTCAAACGTAAAAGTATGCGAATATAATTTAAAAATCAGAAAAACTCAACAAATATAATTTGAAACATGGTGAATAGTTTGGCATTATTTACTCGAAATCGATCATTTAAGCACTTACACTCCTTTGACTCTGAGGGCCTCATATAATTTTATAAAAATAGTTCCCGACGCTGAATAAAAAAAAATTACAATTACAATTTTTTTTTTCAAAATTGTACAGTATTTGACACATTATCTGTAAATTCCATCACACATTTTTCAATGTGGAAACCCAATCGAAATGATGGGGTTTTGGACTAAAATACGATGCTTCAACTCAGATTACAATAATCGATCGACTTTGAAATGTCAATATTTTCAATTTTGTCATTTTGTTAATTATGTCTATTTTATCATTTTTGTCAATTTTGTCAATTCTGTTAATTTTGTCAATTTGGTAAATTTTGTCAATTTTATAAATTTTATAAATTTCATAAATTTTATAAATTTTATATATTTTGTAAATTTTGTAAATTTTGTAAATTTTATAAATTTTATAAATTTTGTAATTTTTGTCAATTTTGTCCATTTGGATAGTTTTGTCAATTTTGTGAATTTAGTCAATCTAGGCTATTTTGTCAATTTAGTCTAGGTAGTCAATTTAGTAAATTTTGTAAATTTGATCAGTTTAGTCAATTTTGTCAATTGTCTAAATTTGGACAATTTTGCCAATTTTGTCAATTTCGCAACTTTGTCAACATGGATTTTTTTAAATTTTTGGCGTATAGTTGATTTAGCCTAGTTTGTCAATTGTTTCCAATTTTGTAAATTTGGTCTCAATTTAGTTATTTTTGTCAATTTTGTCTATTTTGTATACTTTTTCATTTTTCTCTTTTTACTATCATCATACTATCAAATGAAAGATATAAAATTATAGACAAATAGATTAATAATTGTAATGATGATGAAATTATCCAATTGAATTGAAAAACGATTATATGTCAGTTAATTCATAGGAAAAGAACATTTGGAACGGCAAGTGAAATGATGAAAAAACTTATTCTCAGCAATATTTAAAATATTAATTTTTGATTTTTGTTTTTAACTTGTCAGGATACATGCTACTGCTAGATGAGTTGATCCCAGTATCACATTATTTTTTTCCAATAAGATTCTATGATCCCTACCCAGCATGAGAGCAGCAGTGGTATCAATTTTTTCAAAAGGGCGTGCGAACAAATGTTAAAAAATCGAATTATCAGCTGGGTGAAAAAGTACCGTTTGAAGACCTAAATTTTAAACCTAATTACTTTCAACGCAATTTTCTCGAAACAGCTTACGCCCTTTACTAAAATGAAGCGACATAGAAATCAAAGTTTTTAGAATACCTTTCAGGGACATTCTTACTTGTATACTAGTAAGAATGCCTCTGAAAGGTATTTTGGTTTGGTTTTTAAGGTAAATTTGGCCAAAATGCATGTTGGCAAAATAAAAATAACAAAATTGAAAAAAAAAATACAAAATTGACAAAAATGATAAAAATGACAGAAATGACAAAATTTTAGCATTCTTACTAGTATACAAGTAAGAATGCCCCTGAAAGGTAATTGAAAGTAATTAGGTTTAAAATGTAGGTCTTCAAAAGGTACTTTTTCACCCAGCTGACAGTTAGATTTTCTAAAATTTGGCCGCACGCCCTTTTGAAAAAAAATTGATACCACTGCTGCTCTCATGCTGGGTAGGGATCATAGAATCTTATTGGAAAAAAATAATGTGATACTTGGTATGCCAACGAATGACGCGCAACGTAAGGTCGATTTTTGAAAAGGGCACATTTTTTGCCATATTTGCAAAATTTGTCAGGTTTGTAAAACTTATCAAGTTTGTGAATGTTGTCATTTTTTTTGTATTTTTCATCAATTCAGTCAACTATGCAAATTTGGTCCAATTTGTAATTTTTGACGATTTTAACAATCATGTAATTTTAGTAATTATAGACTATTTTGAATTTTTTTAAAATTATGTCAGTTTTGCAAATTTGTTTAATTTTTTTCTATATTGATTCTGTCAATTTGGCATATTTTGAAAACATATTTGCGAAATTTGTCAGGTTTGTTAAAACTTGATAAAAATTTGTGAATGTTGTCTATTTTGTAATTTTCATCAAATTTGTCAATTATGTAAATTTGGTCCACAGTTCTCTCTCAGCCTTCGGATAGATCAGTCGTTTTTTCCTGCGTTCGCGTTTCTATCCTAAAAGGCTTAAGATATTGTATACTTATGTTTGCTAAAGTTCGGTGCAAAATAAAGTGATGAGTCCGTCCCCCGGAGATTATGCGGATCGAACCATACCCGAATGGCTCGATCCGAAAAACCTGCACGGTCGTCTTTTCTACATGTGTCTCAAAGCTTGTGACGGACATACGCTTCCCAATCCGTTTGTGGTAGGAAGATCAATAGAGAAACACGCAGGCAAGATAGAAGGAGCGTTTTTTGATCACATTAGGAAGTGGTACGTGTTGAAAATCCGAAATACTGACCAAGGCAGAAAACTCGAGGAAATGAAACATCTAATCGATGGAACTCCGGTAGAAATTTCTAGTCATCCCAACCTAAATCAGCGAAAGTTTGTTGTTGTATGCAGTGAAGTTATCGCCATGTCAGATTCGGAATTGCTAGCTGAGTTATTGTCGCAAAAAATCACCGAGGTCAGACGGATTACGAAAAAAACTCCAGCTGGTATAGTCGGCACACCAACTTTAGTACTCACTATTAAGAGCACGGTCATCCCTGAATTTGTTAATTTCGGTCCCCTCCGAATCCGAACGCGTATGTTTATACCCCAGCCATTACTCTGTCGCCAGTGCTTCTCCTATGGACACACGAAGAAACGATGTACGAACGAACGCTCGTGCAGTATTTGTTCCAGTACCAAACATGACAGCAGCGAGTGTCCAGGCCAGAAATTTTGTCGAACGTGCCAATCACATGAACACTCACCATCCGAACGGACTTGTCCGAAATGGGTTGAAGAATCCGCCGCTCTTCGAATTAGCGCAGAGCAAATATATCACTTGCCACAGCTCGTCAGCAAATTAAAAGCAACAACAATAACAAAAACAGCTACGCAAACATCGCCCGATCAGGAAAAGATGGAACTCCGCATCACTCTGAAAAAAATCAACAGCAGCAAAAACAACAACAACAACAACAACAACAGCAAAAACAACAACAATAACAGCAGCAGCAGCAACAACAACAGCAAAAACAACAACAACAACAACAGCAAAAACAACAACAACAACAACAACAACAACAACAACAACAACAACAACAACAACAACAACAACAACAACAACAACAACAACAACAACAACAACAACAACAACAACAACAAGAAAGTACAACAAAACAGCAGCAGGCAAAACGTGATCACAACACTTCAGCATCGGGACAACCAACTATTGCACCGACCACCCCTTCCCCCCCTCGAAAGAAGACCCCCTCTCCAGCTTCTCCCCCCGACTCCTCGGACAAAGGAGTTGGACAAGAGAACAATTTTTCATCATCTGGCGCAGAACGGCAAACTAATATTAAGAATCCCACCTTTTCGCCTAAACTCCTCCCAACTTCCTCTAACCCTTTCCAACCCCCTAGTATTAAATTTAAATCAAAGAAGAACCTCGGCACATAATACTTTGATAAAGTTAATTGGCCTAATAAACATTAATTATTAATAAAAAAAAAAATTTGGTCCACTTTGTAATTTAAGAAAATTTAAACAATTATGTCATTTTTGTTGTAATTGACTATTTTGACATTTTTGTCAATTATGTCGGTTTTGTAAATTTGTTTTGTAAAGCGCCTAGCGCTGGATTGCATCTGAATTTTTGGATTTTAATCTGAATTCTGAAACTCGCTATTGGATCCTATTTTTTAAAATTAAGTTTGAAAATATTTTAAAGTCCAGGGAATTCAACATCTTGAAATTAACGCGTCTGTACAAAAAAATCACTTTAAACTTTAAAACAGTTGAAAAAATTAAATTGGGTGAAAATTTTTGTTGATGCATTTTCGTTGGAACAGGTTTGGACGTGAAATTACGCCTATTTAAAATGGTTTTTTTTTATTCGGGTAGGGCCAATAGATAGCGTTGAATTTTTAAATAGGATTTGATTAGATGTTCCGAAATTTCAAAAGCGTTTTTTTTTTTTTGTTACGAGCTAACTGATAGTTTCGCCCTTATGAAATGTTCCGCTAGGTTTATTTGTTTATTTGTTTATTGTTTTAAAAACCATCTGACATAGTTGTCTTAATGATAAATTAAAATTAAGGTTACATGAATATATTGCACGAACGATGATGTTTCTAATTATTATTTCTCAATTCATTACTTAAATAAGATTCAATCCGTCGTTTAAAGGTTGTTGTACTTACACTGAAGTCAAAAAGCGTATAAAATCGTAGAAAGCTTATTTTTGCGGAACGTAAAGGGTCGTTACTACCATACCGGGTGCTTCTTGATTCTAGTGAAAGCCAGTCACGATTTCGCAGTGATCTTTCAGGGGCATAGATGTTACATCGAGAAAGAAGCCATGAGCAATCGATTTCATTTCGTAAAACCTTCGCCACGAACAGTGACTGGCCGATGGCATGACGATCCGAGAGTGTGTGAAGTCCCAGTAAAGCACAACGCTGTGCATACGGTGGCAGGTTTAGAGGGTTCTCCCAAGGCAACTCCCGAAGAGCATATCGTACGAATCTTCTTTGAATTGCTTCAAAACGCGCAATCCACACAGCTTCAAATGGCCACCACACTAGGCTTGCAGATTCTAATGTTGAACGAACCAAACAGCAGTATAGAGCTCGCAGGCAGACAGGATCAGTGAATTCTTTGCTCAAACGTAAGATAAATCCCAGCATCCGGTTAGCTTTCTCGATAGTTGCAGAGTAGTGGTGCTTGAAAGTCATATGACTGTCTAGAATAACACCAAGGTCTTTAATTTGGTCTACACGATGCAATTGTTCGCCCAGAATATTATAATCGTGCACGAAAGGTTGTTTCCTGCGTCCAAATGTTATGATACAACACTTAGCAACACTCAAAACTAGAAGGTTGGCTGCACACCAGTTCACTACTGTATCGAGGTATTGTTGTAATTTATGGCAATCAGTAAGGCTGTTTATAGTCAGAAATATTTTCAGATCATCCGCATACAGGAGTACTCCACATCCAACAAGAAGCATGTTAATATCGTTGCAGAACAGCGTAAACAGTAATGGGCCCAAATTACTGCCTTGTGGTACCCCTGAAGTTGGAATGAAGTCGATTGATTCAGCGGAGCCGATTCTGACAGCTAAACGACGGTTGGTTAGGTAGCTCCTAATCCATACACACAGTCTCTCGGAAAATCCTAAATGTTGTAGTTTCTTGAGCAAAATTTCGTGATTCACTGAATCAAACGCGGCAGTAATGTCAGTATATATGGCATCAATTTGCTTGCCGCCATCGATATTGGATAAACAGAATGATGTGAAAACTGCAAGGTTTGAGGTTACTGATCTTTTGGGAAAAAACCCATGCTGGTTTTCAGAAATCCAACTCCGGCACGAAGAAAACATTACATCGTTGACGATCCTCTCCAAAACCTTTGAGCAGGCAGCTAGCGATGTGACACCTCGGTAATTACGCACATCCTGTTTGTCACCTTTTTTAAAGATAGGGCTCATGAATGATCTCTTCCAAATGGCAGGAAATTTTTGTTGTTCGAAGGACAGGTTGAATATGTGAGTGAGTGGCTTTACCAGTACGGCGCTACACCTTTTTAAAATGCACGAAGGTATGCCATCTTTACCGGCTGAGGTAGAAAACTTCAAATTATTGATAGCATCAATAACCATTTCTTCGGTAATAGCGAAGACGTCAAGGTCTAACACATCTCTGGGTAATAATGCTACCGCTGCATTGATTTCGTCTGTACTTAACGATTGTATCGGGAAAACACTGGAAAAGTGGTTGGCAAAGAGGTTACATTTCTCGGCGGAAGAATTGGCGGTTCTGTCTTTTAAATGAAGCACCGCAGGTAGACCAGACTCCTTCCTTTTGGTGTTAACGAACTTCCAGAACGCTTTGGGATTACGGCGAAGGTTAGATTGTGTGCGATCTAAATAGCGACGATAGCAAAGGCGATTGTAGATCCGATATCTTCTGGTAGCATCATTCAATTTTGTTTTTAAAAACGGGCAGTGGGAGCTACTAAACAGTCGTAGCCATTTCGATCGAATATGTTTTAGCTGTTTTAGGCGATTATTTGTCCAAGGAGGTCTGAGAGGAGGTCTTACCAGTGGTACAGAATAATCGAAGACTTCACTCATAATGGAGCAGAATGTACTCACAGCCATATCTACATCAGCACATCTTTGAAGATTCGTCCAGTCAATCTCGGATAACGCTCGGTTCAATACCTCATAATCAGCACGACGGAAGTCACGAGCGGATGCGTCCAAGTCCTCAATAAAAGCTACAGGATTCGGAAACGAAATATCGAATTCAACCGGAGGATGATGCACGTCTATGGGGACAACAACTTCATTGGCCTCGATGATGGTGCTGATCAAGATGGACTCATCGGTGAAGACTAAATCCAGCGTTCGATTGTGAAGGTTCCGTACACCATTACGTTGATGCATTCCATTCAAAATAGTTCCATCCACTAAAGAGGCACTTGCCCTACTTATCACCGATGAAGGATCGATCAACAAGTTGTTGCCTTGACCAGGGATCCACAATAATTGAGGTTGGTTAAAATCACCAAGGAAAATTACACCAGATGAAGGATGTTGCAATCTAGCTTCGGATAGAGCATTCACATGAAGATCTAGAATGGAGATATCCTGGCTTTTTTCGGGTGGAATATACGCTAGTCCGATTAAAAACGAATGATGTGCATAGGACACTTTCACCTACAAGTTTTCGATGCTACTGGTATTCCCAATTGTAACGATGGATGAGCTAAGTTTTCTCGAAATAGCCACGAGAACTCCTCCACCCCGACTACGCATGCTGTTGGAAATACTTCTGTCGCAACGAAACACAGCGTAATCTGAACAAAAAAGTTGACTTGAAGGTACCGAAGAATCAAGCCAGGTTTCAGTAAAGGTGTAGATATCGTAACTGAGCTCCGATGTTGAGATGAAACATTCGGAGATTTTTGATTTCATCCCACGAACATTTTGATAATACAGGCGCATACCGTACGGGTCAGTATAATGTGTTGAACACGCAATAGAACGATGATTTAGGGGACGGTTTCTGGAAGGCGAGGGGCTATCACTGAACGCATTGGGAGTTGAAAACGGGTACTTGCCTGATCGCACAGGCTGGAGAGCCCCGTTGCCTTCTTCGAACACAGGGCCGGGACGACTGCTGACGCTGGCTGGAATCTGCGCGACTGTGACGAAGGGCTCGGGGGTCTCCATTGTGCTCAATTCGTTGCGTCCCGGAGAACCAGACAGCAAATCAGTAGTTCGTCTATCAGTTGCGCGATGATGGAGTTCATTCATTGTTGAATTTCCACTGGATCTTTCATTCAGTCGACGATCAAAAAGGAGGGGTCTGCAAGTTGGAAGGCAGTCACTGAACGAATCAAAAGATGAGCTAGGATACTTGCCTGTTCGTGCAGGCTGGAGAACTCCTTCGCCACAGACGAACTCAGGGCCGGGACGACTGTTGACGCTGGCTGGAAACAGCGCGACTGAGTCGAAGGGCTCAGGAGTCTCCGTAATTCCTAATTCGTTGCGTCCCGGTGTTGAGGTCCCAGATGTTGGTAGACAAGTAGAGGCGGTGGAAGTAGCGGGCCGAGCGTGTTGATAGCGTTCGCGGGATCTGTAGCTGGGTGAAACTTTATCACACAAGGAAAAAGTTCTCGAAGAAAAAGAAGAATACTTGCCTGGATGTGCAGGCTGGAGAACCTCATCGCCACAATCGAACTCAGGGCTGGGACGGCTGATGACGCTGGCTGGAAACTGCGCGACTGAGACGAAGGGCTCTGAGGTCTCCGTAATGCCTAGCTCGTTGCGTCCCAGTGGAGAATCCCAAGAAGCAGTGGTTGCCAGAATCGGTGGAACGTCACAAAACAATCTGAAGATAACTGTCTCATCATCGTCAAAAGCAGAGGTGGGAGTCAGATGATTCCCACGATCATCCAAAAATCTTTAAAAGTCTACTTCAAAAACACCGGTGCGGTTTTGGGCCGAACAGCGCCGCTTAAAATCGGGGTAATGGCTTCCCCAGCTGGTACAGGAGTCAACGGCAGGCGGTAGTTTTTTGGCTGGTCTACAAATTCACGAAACAGTTTGTTCACATTTGGCGCGTTCGCCCTCTTTCAAACTTACTAGAAAATTATCTGACAGATTCCCGCTTGCGTCGTAGTATCAAAGCCAGCCATCGCTGCAGAAGAATGCGGTGTTGAACCCTACACCCATCGATTGAATATGGCAAGTTCGGGGTTGTAGCCCTTTAAGAAAATCCATATTAACAATAAATGGTTTTGGAGCCTCGGCTCCAAAGTTTTTGAAACCGGTTCGGGTAATACAGAACTGGTGCAAAAAATAAATTTTAATAAACGCTAGAATCTCCAACTCCTTCCTCCCGCTCGTTTCTCATCATGATGACAACATGAGTGGGAGTGGAGGCTCTAATTGTTACCACTATACACAGCGAGCGCGCATCGTGTATATGACGTCATGTATAATTTGACGTCATATATACGATAATCTTGATTAGTGATTGCTGAATGTTGCTGGCAATCCAACTGGATTTTTTGAAATTTACTATGAATATTTTTTTTTTGAAACTATTTGGTTTTTTTTTTGTTCTTTATAGATTGAAGAGGGAAAAATATCAATTTTTTTAAGATAAAGATCATTTTTATTGTACTGTCCAGTTTCGCAAAAACGAGGAAAACAAAGTTTACAAAAATTCACACTAATACACACAAATACACAGACATCTGAGCTCGTCGAGCTGATTCGATAGGTACCTATAAAGGTATATCTAAGACCCATAATTAATGATCTCCCAAATCGACCGATAACTATACCTTTCTGAAAGAAAAGCAAAAAAGGTTTGTCCCATACACAGGTCTAAACTGTTTTCGTAGTTTCGAACTTAAAGTTTCCAAGTGCCCACTTTGAGTTTTCGAAGCAACCGATCCTATAAAAGATCAGAAGCTTCCTTAACGGGGACACTTTCGCCAAAGATTCTTCAAAAAAAAAAGCGGGTTTTTTATAAAACGAACACACACATATAGGATCTCAGTGAGACTTCATGTTTCTTTGAAGAGATTTAAATTCTACTTAAGACTAAAGCGTACATCTTTCAACGATATAGTGGCTAGCATCTTACTAATGCTAACAACACCAGCCCACAGAAAAAGTACTATATATGCCGTGCCGATACTCGATCTCATGACCTCTGGCTTAAAAGTCTGACACGCTATCCTCTAGGCCACGGTCGGCGACATGTCGCCAAACCGTTTGGTCGGTCGTGTCGTGGGTTTGGTCGGTCTCGGACCCGCAGGCCAGCATGTACTTCGTCTTAATCATCAACCCAATACTTCCTGCTTCGCGTTTCAGTTTGCGGTAGATCTTTTCCACCACCGCAGATGATCTGCGACTATATCAATGTCATCGGCAAAGCGGACAAGTTGAAGCTCACAGATCGTCGAATAACGTCTTCTAGCCCCACGTCAAACATGATGCAGAATAGACCATCGCTTGGTCGAAACCTTCTACGCGATTCGAATGAACTAGATCTCTATAAAAAAAAATAAGTCAAAATCATATAACACATGACTAAATTGTTTTTCCCTTTTTCCGTTGGTTTTGTATAATTTGAATTATCGAAGTTTTTAACGATTTTGAAATTATTAAACTTTTTGTTAGCGGTACAAGCGCGTGGAATGTGTCTACAGTGTTCTTCAAAACTTTAATGAGTCCAAATGAAGTGTCTTGTCTTAAACTATTTGTTCGCTGGAAAATCATAAGGGAATCTTGAATGATTCAATCCATGACCAAAACATATGTACGTACATACTTAAATATAATGTTTTCAAGACCGAAAAATTGCACAGAGATTTCTCGCAATGTTCACAAAAACCAGTATTCCTTCTAAAGCAATAATTGATTTTCTTCTTTTCTAAAATTAAGCATACAATACTACATCCGTGAAAAACGTGATTCCAACAGATCTTAATGAAGTTATATATTCATATGGGCTGTACACCAAACAGACTGATACTTTCGATTTTAATCGATATGTTTACTGTTGACATAACCAAGAGCCGTTAATGGCGAAGATGGATTATTAAATGTTCGTTAAAATTCCTTAATCCACCCATTAAAATCATCTGTGCGGTAGAACATTTCCCAGACTCCGAATATTGATTAATGGTGTGCGGTTGATGCTCTCATTAGACTTGCCTTTCGTCTGTGATTTACGGCGATGTCTCTCTGGGCGGGGAAGCTGCGAGTTTTATTTATACTAAACGATCAATTTCCGCAAGGCGCTTCCGCTGGTTCTTGAAACATTGAGAGAGTTTACAACCGAAGGCAACCTCATTTCTCCACAGAGTATCCTTTCAAAAAGACGCGAATCGGTGGAAATCTGCATGGCGAGTTTAATCGTACAATCGACAAAGGAATACGACGATTCCTGGAAGCAAAACGTTACGTTTAATTTGGCCACTTACGACATTCCGAGGCAACATGAGTGAATTTAGAGCATATTTCACATCGCTTCAAACATCAAAAGCTAATCAATCACGACCGCGACGCTCTTGGCGTCTTTTATCGTGTTTGCTTTGTTCCTGCCACCTTAGAAAGACGCCATCGCCGAAAGCTTGGCAACACACCGGTAAAATTATAGCCCGGCGTAAGAACAAGAATTGGAAATCACTCTTTTCAACTTCCGGTGTTCGTATGATGGCAGCGAATCCGCAAAAACCTCGACATTTTTTTTTTTTTGGTAAAAGTCACTTGGCGCCAACAGCTAAAGAAAGAAAGGATAAGCAAAAATCCCCACACATACGCTAGCTACAAAGAAAAACGAAACACGAACGAACGAACAGGCGGATGAATGTCATGTTTTGCTCACCAAGATGCTGAGGTTTAACTCTTGAATCTGTTCACTTACAGGTTTTTGTGACGTCGCCTAATTTCGAACATGTATCATTTCCCAGAGACATACGAGGAAAGAACACCTTAGCTACATACGTACCTATATGACACGTCCTTCCTTGACTTAACACACTCCACTGAAGATGATTTGAATTTTTCCCGTTTTTCCCCCGGATGCTGGGGATGTTGCACTCAGAGAGGAACGTTGCCTACTTTATCTCCATCTCAAAAAGCTTTTCCGTAACTCGATGGAACTCATTCTCACTGAATCCTGTTTGAACACATGCTGTGTATGTCGTTAAAATTGAGCTTTCGAGGGAGGCAAAATATTGGGGACGATTTTTTTACCAACGATATCACTCCCACAGTCCATCAAACATTAGGTGGGATGCATGCTGTTAACAAATCAATCCTTTGCATTTCTGTTGGGTAAGCAAAATCGAGGTTTGAACCTTTTTTTTCGAAAAACTTGTATGTTGTGCATCATTTTTTCGTAAAGCGGGACCTTAATCTAAATTCAAAATTTAAATTTTTAATTGTAACATTTTTCTTCGATTTTTGTTTTTTGAAGTTTTTTAACATTGTGAAATATGTAGGTACCTAATTTTTATCAATATACCGCGTGAGAAAACAAATCTACAAGACCTTTCTAACAGCAATAAATTGCAGAAAATGAAAGTTTTGTGCACATAGTTTAAGTGCTACAAAATAAGCTTTTTTTTAAATAATTTTGAATATCTACCATATGCGCTGCATTGCATATATTTGCAGCTCAGATATGCTTCCATATGTTCATATTCTATACATGTGTTCGCACTCTCGAATTACCTACTTCATCTCTCAAGCATTCAGAGTATTTTTCAGCAAGTATAAACCAAACATTATTGGGAAAGTATGGACATACAAACTGAAGAAAACTTGTAGATACCTACCTACGCCATGGTTTATTTCCTCTTTTTGGAAGGCGAGCGGCGCGTCGAGAAAAACGAGAATTGATTTTGAACTTTGACGGAGCGCTTGGCAAAGATCGGAGTTGAAGGAATGTTTTGGCAGAAGCTGTAGTTTCGCATGTGGACTGGAGGTTAAAATTTATGGTTCTGGCAGTTCAACCGTATGTATATCTATGTGAAGAGAATTACAATAGCTTGCAAGCAATAACTATAATGAAGGTGCTGTACCGAAAAGTACGAAGATTGATTTCATTCGACGCTTGATTTGATGGTACAAAATATGGTTGGTAAAGATTTCAGAATTAAGGGGAATCAACTATAGGAAACCGAAAACTAATAGTGACATTTTTAGTTATTTAAAAATTTGGAAAGAAAAAAAGTCTTTAACACGTTAAAGATATCTCAGTTTTAATAAAGCTGTTGATACGAAAAAAAAAATTTTTTTTTTTTTAAATATGTCTTTATTTGTATCAAATCATGATTACACTTATATTACATTATTGCATTAAACTAGGTGTTCAGCTCAATAATGAACTGTTCATAGCCCTATAAGTAACTAGATTATAAAAATTTATTTATAAGATTTAAATTTGCTGAGCGCAATCAAGTTTTTAATGTAGGAGAACATCCTGTAATAGCAAAAATATTTTATACTTAAAACTAAACACTACCTTAAAATTAAACTAAACATAAAGAGAACGAATCTCTGCGATGGAAGACTGCATCGATTTGCCTCTGAAGTTGGAGATGATTTTGTTGGCCATCTCTTCGATAGGTTCAATGCCTGCAATCCGATGAAGATCTTCGGTGCTGTGCCAAGGTGGAAGCCGCAAAATCATTTTCAGAACCTTGTTCTGAATCCTCTGGATGGCTTTCTTCCTCGTCGCGCAGCAGCTAGACCAAATCGGAACTGCATACATTATCGCTGGTCGGAAGACTTGCTTGTAAATAAGCATCTTATTCTTCAGGCAAAGTCGGGATTTCCTGTTGATGAGAGAATAAAGAGATTTAGTGTATTTATTACATTTAGATTGAATATCTTCAATGTGATTTTTAAAAGTAAGATTCCGATCAAGTGTAAGTCCCAAGTACTTCACGTGATCAGACCATTCTAATGAAACCCCATTAAAAGTTATGGAATGATTTTCATTAGGTTTTAAAAAATTTGCTCTTGGCTTATGGGGAAATAAAATAAGTTGAGTTTTGGAAGCGTTAGGAGAAATTTTCCACATTTTCAAGTAATTCAAAAAGGAATTTAAATTTTGTTGCAATCTACTGCGTACCACCCGTAAATTTCGACCTTTTGCTGAAAGCAAAGTATCATCAGCAAATAATCTTCTACCTTTTCCTTCTGGTACATCAGGAAGATCAGAAGTAAAAATATTGTATAAAATTGGCCCAAGTATACTGCCCTGAGGGACACCAGCTCTAATGGGTGTCCTTTCAGAGCATGAATGTTGATAGCTTACTTGTAAGGTTCGGCTAGTCAAATAATTTTGAATGATTTTGGTGAGATATACAGGAAAATCAAATCGAGCTAATTTAGCTACTAAACCTTTGTGCCACTGTCAAAAGCTTTTTCAATATCAAGAAGAGCAACACCAGTTGAATAACCTTCAGATTTGCTAGCGTTAATCATATTAGTTACACTCAAAAGTTGATGTGTAGTAGAATGTCCATGACGAAAACCAAATTGTTCATCAGGGAAAATGGAATTCTGATTAATGTGAATCATCATTCTATTCAAAATAACTCTCTCAAATAGTTTACTTAAAGATGGAAGCAAACTAATTGGTCGATAACTTGAAGGCTCTGAAGCACTTTTTCCAGGTTTCAAAATTGGAGTTACTTTGGCATTTTTCCATTTATTGGGAAAATAGGCCAAGTGAAAACATTTGTTGAAAATTTTAACTAAAAAATTTAAAGTGCTTTCAGGCAACTTTTTAAGAAGAATATAGAAAATCCCATCTTCCCCTGGAGCTTTCATATTTTTAAATTTTTTGAAAATCAATTTAAGTTCATCAATATTTGTCTCACAAGAACTTTCAAACACATTTTGCTTAGAAAGAATATCATCAAATTCTAGGGAAATTTGAGCATCAATTGGACTTACAACGTTTAAATTAAAATCGTTTGTTATATGATTTTAATCGCCGTAATTTGTATGATTATAATTTTAATGTCATGCGCGGCGGAATGAAAACTAGAGAGAATTTATTTTACAGAAATTTGAAAGAAAGGTGGATAGACAGGCATTAGTGCGCCAATAGGAGAAAGCTTGATAGGTGTTGAAATTTTAGGCTAGAGGGCATGTTGATGAAAAGCTCCCATGAATTGCTCCCGCCTTTGCTCTTCACTAGCTTACTATACATGAGAAACTCAGAAAGAGAATTCCCATGTATAGCGAGCCCAGTGGTTTGAGAGCGTGTTTTCACGCACACTTCAAACGAGCTGCCATTAAAATTATAATCACTTAAATTAAAATCATGAGCAGACTCAAATTGTTGGGCTAATTTTTTAGCCTTTTCTGAATTAGTTAAAAGAAGTTTATCCCCATCTTTCAAAGTAGGAATTGACTTCTGGGGCTTTTTCAAAATTTTAGTTAATTTCCAAAATGGCTTTGAGTAGGGTTTTATGTCCTCTACTGCTTTAGCAAAATTTTCATTACGAATGAAATTTAAACGACGTTTGATCTCTTTTTGAAGGTCGCAATAAATTAATTTCAAATAAGGATCTCTAGTACGTTGATATTGGCGTCGACGAATGTTTTTCAGTCGTATCAAAAACTGAAGATCATCATCAATTAAAGGTTGATTGAATTTATGTTTAACTTTAGGTATTGAAGCGGCTTTAGCATTGACTATTGCAGTTGTCAAATTTTCTACAGCCAAATCAATATCTTCTATTGAATTCAATGGAACGTTTACATCTAAAATACGTTCAATAAAATTCATATATCGCTCCCAGTTAGCCTTTTGAAAATTAAAAGTTGATTTTAAAGGGTTTTCAATGGGACTTTGGGATAAAGAGAAGGTTACTGGAAGGTGGTCTGAATCGAGGTCCGCATGAGTAACTAATTGACTACAATGCTCGCCTAAATCCGTTAGAACCAAATCAATTGTGGAGGGATTTCTAATTGAAGAAAAACAAGTATGCCCATTAGGATATTCAACAGTATAATAACCTGCACAGCAGTCATTAAACAAAATATTCCCATTTGAATTTGATGAAATATTATTCCAAGATCGGTGTTTTGCATTAAAGTCACCAATAATAAAAAATTTAGATTTATTTCTGGTGAGTTTTTGTAAATCTCCCTTCAAAAATTTTTTCTGTTCACCGCTACATTGAAAAGGCAAATATGCGGCAACAATTATAATTTTCCCCATAGAAGTTTCTAATTCAATTCCACTTGTTTCTAAGACTTTTGTGTTGAAAGAAGGAAGAAGTCTAAATTTGAGACGACTATTGATGACAATAGCTACACCCCCACCTTGTCGATCAAGTCGATCATTTCGTAAAATTTTAAAGAAAGCATTGCTTTTCAAGTTATTGTCTGGCTTTAAAAAAGTTTCAGTGATGGCAGCAATATGTATGTTTTGGGCTTTCAAAAATAAAAAGAACTCGTCTTGGTTAGCCAGCAAAGATCTAGCGTTCCAATTCATAATATTTAAACATCTATTTGGATCCATGAGGGAATCGTAAAGTCATAATAATTTTGTTAGCATAATTAAAAGAAGTTTGGAAAGCTTCAAACATTGAATTTGCTTTCAACATAAGTTGCATCATTTCCATTAAATTTTGATGCAAAAATTTTAATTTTTCCTCAGTAATCTCACCCAAATCAACAAAATTGTTAGAATCAGAAGAGGAAGGAGAAGAAAAAGTATTTGAATTTCGGGGATTTTCCCAAGCCTTCGCATGAACGTTGAGACTTGGTTTTTTCCCATTTTTATTAGTTAAACCTGAAGAGGGCAACCCATTTTCAACCACCTCTGAGAACGATAAACAACGAGTCTGTGGCGCAGAATCAGCCCAGGTAACATTAAAATCACTTCGGGTATTACCCAGCCGTGATTCCAATGTAGACCGAGGCTGAATGCGAACAGGCAGGTTGTTTGCCGGCCCGACGTGTGAAGACGAAAAAGAGGAAGGAGGAGAAGAAACTTTTCTGGAAATTTTGGGATTTTTCCTAGAAGCAATAATTTTTGCCCTGATGGGACAGTCTAGCGAATTCGAGGAATGATTACCTGCGCAATTTGCACACTTAAAAAATTCTGTTTTTGGCTTATCACCACCAAAAAGGCATTTAGATTTTTCATGATCGAATGAGCCGCAAAACATGCATCTGGCATTCATTCTACAATTTTTAGTGCCATGACAAAAAGCTTGACAACGACGACATTGCGTAATATTTTGAAGAAAATTGGTAGAAGATTTACGAAAAGGTTCAAATTTTACTCGACAATGAAACATAAGACGAGCCTTTTCCAAAATTTTCAAATTATTAACCTGATCCTTTTTAAAATGGATCAAATAAAGTTCAGGAGCAAAACCAACACTACTGATATTATTCGTGTTGGTTCTTTTCCTCAGTTGAATTACTTGAATTGGAGAAAAACCTAACAAAGAATTTAATTCAGCTGTGATCTCATCCGGTGTCTGATCGCCAGTGAGACCACGAAGTACAACTTAAAATGGACGATCACTTCTAGTGTCGTACGTAAAAAATTGGTGTTTTTTATTATTCAAATAATTTAAAACCTTTTGAAAATCATTAAAAGATTCCGCCAATATACGAGCAGTTCCCCTTCGACCAATCTGAAAAGAAATCTTCACATCCTTGACGGAAGTGACGATTTCTTTTCGAAAGGCATTGAAGTCAGGAATCGTGACCGTTATTGGTGGAATCTTTTCGTTTTTAAGAGTATAAGAAGAAGAAGAAGGTTTCTTAGTACTCTTATCAGAATTAAATATGAATATTTCCTCTTCACCGATGTTATGAAGGACATCGAATGAATTGGAAATTTCAACTTTTTTGGCAGATGGCCCTGGATTAGGTTCAGCAATCCGTTTTCTTCCGGCCCTTGAGCCGGCCGAAGACTTCCCCATGCTGGAAAGAAAAGAGAAAATATGAATAAAAGAAAATGAAAATAATTTTAGCACTGAAAAGTGCTGATTGAAATACAGGTAAGGAAAAAATAAATAATGTAAAATGTTCCTGCAGGTACACAGCAACGATACGATGCTCCGGCGTACGTGTTGACGGCTCAACGGTACAGATGGAAGTGGATACGAAAAAAAAAAATCTTTTTAGCTAGTTTACTACATAACGGAAGAAAATAAAGCACAAGATGTGGGTTTGAATTCCGCTCAATAATCTACAATGCAACAATTAATCCAGTCATATTTGTTTTGTAATATAAAATCAAGTTATTTAATGTAAAGCAAATTTGAATAAAACATTAGAATCTTGATAAAGAATAAGAGACCTATCCTCAGCTATTTTTTGAGTTAAAATGAAATACTGAACTTGATTACTGGATAAAAATATCAAATAAATGACATTTTGAATTTGGTATTTCAAATGAAGATTTAAGGACAAAAGAAATTAAAATAAAAACTCAATGTTTAGCACAAAGTTTTTTTCCGGATGAAATTGGTTAAGATAGTTGCTATTGAAATCTAAATTTTTGAATTCGTGAAAAATCATAAACCAATTAATCATGGAATGCTGAGTCACAAAAATCACGAAAATTTTAATCTGATCATAAGAGGAGAATGAGGAAAGTTGATTATTATATCTCTTATGCCTACATCGATCAATTTTTTTAGAAAAAAATGCCAAATAAACAAAAACAAACCATTTTTCTCAAAACAAATTTAAAAAAAAAAAATTTTTTAATTATTTCAAAATCTTTCCCACACGATAGAATTATGAGAAAAATATTTAGTCCAATAAGTCATTCGTTAGAGAATAATATCGACAACTTAGTGCGATATTTTCAAAGCAATATGAATTTTATTTATATTTTTCCAGTGTCTAATATTTATTCAATAATTTCCTGATTAAAAGAACTCAAAAAAGTGCTTTTGTCTAATTATTAGAAAATTGCGCCTTTAAGTATGCTACAAAAATAAGATAGCCAAACTTTTAGAATTCTTTTTTTTTGCTTGACACTTATCAACTGTGAAATGAAAATTTTCATGGCCCTTATGGCCATTCAGAGGAACTTTTATCTATTAAGCTGGCTTGATTTTTGCCAAAGCCTAGGGCACCCTAATTAAAGAATCAAATCTCCTTTGATTTTAAAAATATCACAATTTTTTTAGTCCCACGAAAACGCTTCTAGTCCATCTACGGGCTCATGTATCGATCTAACTTTGGCAGCATATAAATCTGAAGGTACACGCTGTCAGAAAATGCAAAACACGATGATCTGGAAATTTTTTTCGAAAATAAATGATGAAAATTAGAAAAAGGGATCAAGTATCTCAATTCTTGGAATCTATATGTTAAAATGTTATAGTGCTGCTACGTATCCTATAATCATAGATAAAATTAAGTACTCAATCATGAATTATTTACTAATAAATTGAAAGCTAAAGGTAAAACTTGTAAATATTTGACAATAAGTTTCTAGAACTCACAATTGTTAATCCAGAATTGGTAGTGAAAATTTAAGACTATAACAAAAAGGAACACTACAAGCTTAGTATGAATATGCCAAGAATTTGATTACCCTAATCCGGGGTAAGATTGAACACTTTTTTCAATATTTTTCGAATATTTTTCTGATAAGAGGAATGTGACATGTTTCATGTTTTTAAAACCAGTACTGGACCCATATGAACGTAAAACATGGTTGCAGAAATTTATAAGGCTACTTTAAATTTGATAAAAAAATAATTTCTTTTTTGTTTAGAACTTGATGCTTCGGGGTAACATTGATCAGTCTCTATTTTGACGGTTTTAACGAGTTTTCTTGATCAAAAAGGATTCAAAACACCTTCATAATGTTTACAAATGCAGATTATCAATTTTACCTTGCTTTTTAACGTTTTCTTTCCAAAACATTTATAATCGAAAAAAGAACAATGATGCTCCCTACATTTAGGGGCAAAAATTATAACAATTGCTAAAAAGTTTTAGCTTCCAATTACAAATGAAATTTTACCTTCACACATTCCCCTAGGCCCTCCCATTATTTCTATTTACATTTTTCTTCAAAGTTAACCATTTGATAGGGTTCCTATCCATTTGTCCAATACGGGCTTACTATATGAAAATGTCCTTTTTTTAAATATCACAAATTTATCATTAAATGACTACAAACATAGCACTATAACTTTAGGACATATACGAAGAAAAAAGTTGTTCCATCACATTCAACAACATGTTTGCTTCTAAATGCTTTTGGTATCATCAGGAGAGCTGTTTGTTTGAGCCCTGGAAAAATAGATATTTTAAGATTTTGAAATTACATTTTTTTAAACAGAAAACAAATTTCAAATACAAACCAAATATTTCCTATTTGATACTAAATTTATAGGCTTTCAAACGCTGAAAACAGTTTTCAAAAATTCAAACTAAAGACTGACTTATTGATAATAATGTGGAAAAATTTATAGTTGATCAAATTTACCCCGGTGATAAATGTTACCTCGTTTTACGGTACTGAATTTTTTTCGGCGACGCATAATCCGGAACTTGAACAATTTCTTTTTTTGATTTTGATGATTGTAGAGCTAATTTTTAATTTATGATAAAAATCTATTTATAAAAATTGCATGAACAATGTTAAAATAAACATTCTCATTGCAAATTCATACAGCTTTTGCAAAAAGAATAACCTTGAAACCGGAACGATAAATACCGATAATCATTAAAAAATATTAAAAATTATGTAGTTCCATGTTTTGTTTTAAGCGTTAAAAAAATAAAGCACTTTAAAAACATTGAAATTTTGCTTTAAATTTGCTATTTGAAATCATTTTTGAAACTTTTCATAGATTCACTAGAAAATCATGATCGATTCTTTAAAGATTATTTGAAATGATAAATAAAAGTGAAACGTTTATAAACTTCAATTTTTGACTGCTAGTTAAAATATTGGATCCTGAGAAGGACAGAAGGTTAAAACTGTGTTTATATTTTTCTTCTCTTCTTCTTCTTTTCTAATTTAAGAAGATTTTATTTTAAGAAAACAAAAATTTAGATTTAAAAAATAATGAAAAACTTTTTCAAAAATATCTCGAAAATTAAAAAAAGTTCAGTAAGATATGCGGTCAACTTTTTTGAAAATTTGAAAAAAAAACTATATAATAAAATTCGGTAAATTCATTTGAAAACACAAAGAAATAATGACAATATAACAGATAAGGTTTTCAGATGAAGTATTTTTTCAATAAAATCTATTTACCATTTAGAAAATTTATTCTATTAATTATTTATTCTATTTTATTGCCTTTTTTTTGTTTTGGTAGATTTCGAATTTTCCAGAAATTTCCTGAACTCGAATGTTAACAAAGATTTTGTTTATGGCCTTTAGTTTTGATGATACAGGTTTACAGGTTTAAAAATGAATAAATGTTGAGTGAAATCAATCATATCAAACAAATCTGCATGAAAGAAAAAAACTGGTTCATAATTTGTTTAGTATACTTCATTTGATTGGGAAGGAAAAATATTTTGATTATGGTAATAGTAAATAATCTAGAAAAAAAATTTGGAAAGATATCATTACACTTATTGATGACATTACTGAAGAAAGTTTATAAAAAAAAGTTTGATTTTGTTAGACCTTTTTGTTGAAGCCTGCAAAATAGTTTTATTTTTGCATTTACAAATATCTTATGTTTAATTTTGGTTGAAATTTGTTGAAATTCCCTTATAATACAGAATGGATAAAAGGTTACTAAACAGAAGACTTGTCTTAATTTTTGGCTTTTAGAAGTCAAAATAAATAACTTGCGAACTTAGAAACAGTTGATAATTAAATGAAATCCTTGATTGTAATTTTTCTTGTAATGCTTTGATGTTTTGTCAAAAAAGTTCTGAATTTTCAGAAATGATTTTAACATATTATATTAACAAGTTATTATGATAGGGGAAAAAATGCATATTCCGATTTCATGAATTTAATGAAAATTAGCTCTAAAGTTGTTGGCATCTCGGAAAAATGTGAATTTTTTGGCTTTGTGTAATTCATAAAAATCTTTTGAGGTTGAGCATTTAGAAGAACAAGCATTTTTCCGGCATATCCGTCACATTTTTTAGAAACGAGCGATATTTATTTCTATTCCAACGTTTCGGTGTCGTTTAACACCATCCTCAGGGATTCTACAAATGTTTTGATGTGTTTTACAAATTAAAATTATTGTTAGTTGGTTTAATTATTGTTATGTTGTACTTACAAAATGGTCGTTGTTTCTGTGCTTTATGTGAAAGCGTGAAAATGCGACTGATTTTCCGGAAAAATAACATTTAAATATACAGTCGACATCTCAAAAATAACACACAACAGCTTCAATTTGTTTCTTGAAGAATATGTATTTATAATAAGCAGAAAATTTATAATGCCGTATTTTTAATAATCGAAGTGATAAAAAATAAAATTGTGGTTTTAGTTTTTCATTTATTAGGGTAAAATACCTAGATTTCTACTTTTTGCTTGTTTTGTCAGAAAAAAAAAATGTAAATAAATTTATTGACTAAAGTTTTTCATTTCAAATATCCGACTTTTTTCTTCATTCCCTACCTTTTTAAACGAACAAAAGTTTCAAAACAACGATTTTATTTTACTTTTACTAAAACCTCTCGATGATCTAGTTTTAGACATTCAATTTTAGTTTTCGACACAAAAAGTTTTAGTTTTCGACAAGCATACCTCCTTTGTCAGCTCAGGAATATGAATATTTGCGTATCGGAATTGCTTTTCTACTTTACGGCGTTTTTTACAACATGAAAACAGTATAAGCATACCCAACAAGATGGGTGTCGAAATATAGATTATTAGGTGAATTTTCAGCGCTAGTTTTCGACAGCTCAAAAAACAGTTGAAATTTCATTAAATATTAGTAAAAATATAAAATAAATTACCGAAAAGATTGATTTCAGGACCATATCCATCCATTGATTCCTTTTATTTTGCTTTTAATCGTATAAAAGGAGTGTTTTTTCGTGATTCAAAATCTTTCTCATTTGATTTACTACTATTCAATAACTCACTTAGAAGAATTTTTATATACAACGTACACTAAAGAAGGAGAGCAAAAATAGAAAAAATATGAATAATGATAGCTTTAGCCTAGGGTTGCCATCCGTCCCGCAAAAGCGGAACATGTCCCGCTTTTTTCGAAAATGTCCCGCCGTCCCGCTTTTTACTCGAAATGTCCCGCTTTATTTCGACAAAGTTTTCAAAAGAAGAAAAGTTTTTCAGATTTAATTTGATTTAATTGCTGTATCCAAATTTCACAACACACAAAAATGTACATTGAAACACGTTAGGATACTTAACTCAAAATGGATTATTTTGGACTTGCACCCCTCTGATCCTGAGGGTCTCAATTGAATTCATTTGGTTGGTACATAAGTTTATATATAATTTAGAGGTGTTTTTAATCTAAAAACGAACTTATGTGACTTTAACAGTGAATAAAATTCAAGCTCACAAATATTATGAAATTGAGAGTTTTATCAAAGCTTATGTTTTGTATTGACATTCAACGGCAAGTGTGGTGAAAATTAACAAAATATCTTCAGATTTTCAAAAACAAAACTCGCTTGTATCATCGCAATGATCATTTTTATTGTTTCAATCTGAGGTATTATAACGACTTTGAGTCATTCGCTCCAAGTTTGATAAAACCCCAACTATGCAGTTGGCTGAAAAGCATTGAAAACCTTTTGCTTTCTTCGATGTTTACTCCTGTGTTTAAAATCATGGACTTTGAATCTGAAAGTAGATGTCCTACGAACTGAGCATGGCTGAGTTGGATTTTTTTTTAAATTATATTCAAGTATAAAGCATCGCACTTCTATACCCAAAGTATCACCAACAGCATACAAATAAACATATCATGACTTATTCTAACAAATTTTAAAATGTCCCGCTTTTTTTCTCAAAATGTCCCGCTTTTTTTTGAAAACTATCTGGTAAGCCTACTTTAGCCACCAAATAGAAAGATAAGCCTTTTTATTAAAAATTTGTCGAAAACTAGCTCCTGTCGAAAATTAGAGTATCTACTTATATATATTTATTACAATACTTAAAACTCAGATACTTCCTCCAACAACGCCAGCAGCTTGCATTCCGAATTTTCATAATCTTGGGAATTTTGTATATTTTTGGAGAACAATAGTTTTGAATTTAGAACATTTTGGCACAATCTGAAAACTTTTTGTTTTTGTTAAGATTATTGTTCTGATGTTAAATCTTTGTGTTATTCGTGACTTAATATCTACGATGCTGCTGGCTGGCTATTATTGAAAAACTTATCCTGTACAACTGGATTTGATGTTTCCTCTTGCCAACTGCGCTATATCACCAGCCAAAAATATGAAACCTGCTTCAAATTAAGGAATGAATTCTAATATTCTGTTAATGATTTTAATGAATATTTCTTGTTCATGAATATAAATTGACTTGGAAAACTTATTACGGGTGTGTTTTTATAGAAATTTTTCCCGAAATCAGAAAAAAAGATAGTCATCCTAGTGTAGATGCGAATGTGTGTTTGTCTTTATAAAGTTTTATAAATATTTCCCAATAACGTTAAGTTAGATAGATTCAAACCCAAATCAAATTCGAGCGAATCATAACATATCTTTATATAAAATATACTTCAATGATTATTATATTATTTATTTAAAATATTTATCAACTAGCAAAACCATTGCATTTATAATATCTCGCACGACAAATTTATTGCTTAAGGAACATGTTACAAAATATAAATTCAACCACTGACCGAGAGAGAATTATGCTTGCTCAAAAGACTCGAAGAAATTTTTAACCAGCAAAGCGCTGGTTGTAAAAACATAAATTTAAAATCTGAATATTAAGATGGCATTACAGGCACAAGTACACCATAAATTCTCATTCCTTCTTTCTATGAGTAGGAAAAATAATTCCGCTTTCGGAATTATTCTACATGCTAAGTACAAGCAATCGCACATTTAACTCCTCGTCTGGCACCATAAATCTTTATTGCGGAGAAAGTATGAATGCTTGTACCAACTGGGCATAGCAAATAGAGTGCTATTCTATGCAGAAATTCGCTGGCCCACATATTCAACCAGCTGCTATATTCTATCATGCACTTCTTTTGCCTGGCTGCAGATTCAATTTCAAACCGCTGCCTGGTTGCTAGTGGTGAAAAGTTTTCGGTGCAGTGAATTTGAATTTCGCATAACTTCACGCACACAAAAATCCACGGAAGGGTTTGAACTTAACTTGACCCAACAATGTTAGCTTTTATTAGCTATTAAAAGCTGGTTGAGTTGATTCTGTTGGATGCTTCCAGCATAAGTTGGATTGGTTCTGGGAAAAAATGATACTCCGATTTTCCCACTATTAGGTTTTAACACCTTTTCTTACCATTCTAAAAAAAAATTCCAAATCCTCTGAAAACAATCAATCGATATTTTGTTTTTTTTTTGTTTTTTTGGATGTAAGCCAAACTTTTCCCGTTTGTTCGATTGATTTTATCAGAGGCTTATTAGAACCAGAATAATTATAGAGATATGAATTATATTCACCTGTAATTGATTACCTTTTGAACTTCAAACTAAAGGTCATGGAGACAGAGAAAATATCTTCTCTGAATGCATTCAAACGGAAATTGCTAAAGTTTGTTCCTTCGTGTGTCCAACGCTATATTCATTTGTAGGCTGAAGCTGTTAGTGAGTTGCCTTTTTAGTTTCTGTTGAAAATCTGAATTCTCACCCCCACATAAATCAACAGCTCAGTTTGAATTTTCTTCATGTGGGCTGGTGAAATCGATTACCGAATCTTGTGACAGACAAACAGAAAAAATCAACCCAAAGTCATTCCGCTGGGTGTCATCCCTAAATTCGAACATAAGTTTGCATTTTTTGTACGGTTAATTCTAGCTGTGTTCAGAAGTTTCGTTGTTCAGCACAGCTCCACCAAAATTGTCAAGAAAACTTTCGACATCTTGGCGAAAGGTATCGGAAACCTGCAGCAGATCACATAGACATGAGATGTTTTCGTTTCATTTGCGAGTGAAACTTTTCAAGTTCGAATGCAGTAGAAGTTGGGAATTCGATTTGGGCAAAATTTTTTGGAATGGCTAATGAGGAGATGTGGAATTTATTGGTGTGACTGTAGTTGCAATATAGACTTATTGTAGTGAAAAGTGAAGAGTTGAGCCAACCTCCTAGATTTTCGTGCGTAAAAGTTGAAAATTTTAGAATTTCATCCGATTTTTTTTTCTCTATTGTTCGGTTTGAAAAACATCTGCTTTTAGTCCCATAAGCGAAGAATTTGTAAACATACGCTCCACCACCTAGATATACCAATTTCAATCGTACCCTCCCATGTCATACAATCATTTGGGTTTCGAATTGCAAACCCAAGAGATAACTGCATTGTAAGGCGATGTGATCTGCCAATTTGAGCCTACACTTTAACCGAGAGACTTTTTTCACAGGCAAAGGTAAAATACTAATCACTTATGACTAGTACTAATCGTACTTCCACAGCCAGAACCAAATTCTGAGTTTTGACGAAATAGAATTCTGAATTTGCCCAAAAATTCTGTAATGGTTTTCTGTGATGGTTCTTCCATTATTTTTTCATTTAAAAGTCATGTCAAATTGCGTCTTTTTTACATTTCACTTAAGAAAAATCATTTCAACTACCAACTTGATAATATTTTTCCAATTCAAAAATATTTACCCCAAATTTATATTAACATAAAAAATTAAATTTTGAAAAAAACACGTCCGAATCATTAAAATTCTATGAAATTTGTGAATATATCTAAAATTATGTGCTCTATGATATAAATTCTGTACTGAAAGTTGGCTCAAAATTCTGCGAAATTAAGCCCTCACCACCTTCTGAATACTGGGTACATCGTAGAGCCGCGCGAGCTTGTAGTTCATCCTTTGCCTCCACACTCCGTTCTCGTGCACGCCGCCAAAAACGGTTTTCAACACTCGTCGCTCGAATACTCCGAGTGTACGCAGGTCCTCCTCGAGCAATATCCACGTCTCGTGCCCATAGATGACAACCGGTCTTTGTGTACAGTTACACTTTGTGCGGGGGTAATTCTTCTCGACCGCAATTGCTTGCGGATCTCACGACTGGTATCATTGTCTGCGGTCACCAGTGAGCCGAGATAGACAAAGTCTTCGACTATCTTCATCTCGTCGCCGTCGATCGTGACTTTGGAATTATTGAACAAGCGGGCTCGGTCGGTCTTCGATCCGCATACTTCGTCTTGGATGTATTAATCATCAACCTTATCATACCTGCTTCGCGTTTCAGTTTGCGGTAGATCTCATCCACTATCAGCCGACTATATCAATGACATCGGCAAAGTAAATAAGTTGGCTGGATCTGTTGAAAACCGTGCACCGCATTGCGCCCACCGCTCGTCGAATTACATCGCCGGTTGCATCGCCTGCGTGATTCGAACCGACTGGTAAGTTTCTCGGAGAACGGTCGATCGTGTCGAAGTCGATGAATAGATAGTGCGTAGGGACTTGGTGTTCACGGCATATTTGGAGGATTTTCCGTTGTGCGAAGATCTCGTCCGTCGTTGATTGTCCCTCCATGAAGCCGGCCTGATGAGTATCCACGAATCTGTTCGCTTGTGGCGTTAGGCGGATTCGGGACAGCACTTTGTAGGCGTAATTGAGGACAGTGATGGCTTGTTGGTACTCACAGACCAATTTGTCGACCTTCTTGTAGATGGGACATATTACCCCCTCTTCCACTCCTTCGATAACTGATCACCCAGTAGGCAATACGCTCAGCTGCGATGCCATCCTTGCCAACCAACTTGTTGCTTTTCAGCTGACGAATGGCTTCTTTATCTTCCTTCATCGTTGGGAGTGGCTCCTCTAAGTCTTTGGCTACGCCCCGGTGAAGTACCTTCCTCCGCCGCCTTGGTCTTCTTATTCCGGTACATTTCGGCTTGCATCACGAAGCCTTTGCGAGATGTGTTAAGCATCTGAGAGAACTTTCGTGTTTTGTGGGAACGATGCAGCTGCTCCAGCTCCTCCACCTCCAGGAGGCTATTTTTCTTCTGGAAAATTCGGACTGACTGAGTTACTTACTTACTTAATGATCCCGCGCCGATCCTCCGGTGCATAGGGCCGTGATAAAAGACCTCCACTGTTGACGATCCGGAGCCAGCATCTTCTCCTGGTTCCAGTCAAGATTCTCGTCAACAGTTCGGATTTCAGCGGCTAGGATTCGCCGCCACGAGTTTCTGGGTCTGCCTCTTCTTCGATGACCTTCTGGATTCCAATCTAGCGCCTCTCTGCAGATCTCGTTTTCATCTTTTCGCAGCGTGTGCCCAATCCATCTCCACTTACGTTCCCGAATCTCGATTTCTAGCTCCCTTTGATGACACCGGCGATGTAGTTCCTCTCTCGAGATCCAGTTGCCAGGCCACCAAGCGCGGATGATATTCCGTAGGCAGCGGTTTACAAATACTTGCAGTTTTCGCGTCGTCACCGTATATGTGCACCAAGTTTCGCACCCGTACAGCAATAAGGATTTGACGTTTGAGTTGAAAATTCGGATTTTCGTTCGTAGAGAGATCTGGCGTGACCGCCAGATGTTTCGGAGACTCGCAAACGCAAATCCGGCCTTTCTGATCCGGGTTTCGATGTCTTTCATGTACCACCATTAGGCGTTATCTGGCTACCAAGATACTGGAAGCACTCCACTTTCTCAACTTGTTGCCCAGCTACCATGAAACTGGAGGGATTTGCTGTGTTGATCTCCATCGACTTGGTTTTTCCGACATTGACTTTGATACTTGCTGCCTTGGAACTTTCGGTGAGGTCGTCGAGTTTGCTATGCATATCCGGTTGTCTTTGGGCGAGCAAAACAATATCGTCAGCCAGGTCAAGGTCGTTCAGTTGCTCCATTGTTGAAGGATTCCACGGCAATCCTCGGTTCGGTGCACAGTTGATCGATCCAGTCAGAATCTCATCCATTCTAATCGTAATGTGTAGCGGTGATAAGATACATCCTTGTCTCACTCCAGCAGTTACCGGGATAGGTTCGGTCAAGACTACGTCGTGTAAGACCTTGCACGACAAAGCCTCGTATTGTGCTTCGATGAGATGGACTAGTTTCTCTGGAACTCCTCGTCGCCTTAGAACCGCCCAGATATTTTCATGGTTAAGTCGGTCAAATGCTTTTTCGAAATCAACGAACACCAGCATAAGTGAGTCCTGGAATTCGTCGATTTGTTCCAGTATGATTCGTAGCGTTGTGATGTGGTCCACACATGATCGTCAGGATCGGAATCCAGCTTGTTGCCGTCGAAGTGTAGCGTCGATTTTTTCCTGGATCCTGTTTAGGATCACTCTGCTGAGTAATTTGAGAGTTGTACACACAGCAAAAAAAGTGTTGTGATATTACATCAAATACCTGCACATAACTTGAGTCGCAAATGATACCTAATATTACATTTTCTTGATGTACCCGGCTGTTGGTTAATTATAGAATTATTTTTGTTACGCAAATGCAAACCTGCCAAATCTGCCTAAAAATGAAAATTTATCAAATTATATTTGAAAAACAGAAAAAACAAAAAGCCCGAACACTACGTCGTCTCCAGAAATTACATCATCCAGCGTTACTTTTTTTTTGCTGTGCAGATCAAAGTTATAACACGCCAGTTATCGCACTCGGTCAGGTCTCCTTTCTTCGAGACATTTACAAGGATACCCTGCATCCTGTCGGCCGGGAATGTTGCAGTATCCAAATGTCAGCGAAAAGACCGGTGCAACATTTGTGCTGACAAGGCAGGGTCGGCTTTGAGCATCTTAGCTGGAATGCAATGGATTCCAGGCACTTCGTTGGACTTCATGTCTTTGATTGGGCTTCTATTTCAGCCAGCGAGAGCGCTTCCGCGTTGACGCCAGTTATGCGACTTACTGATGGTGCTTCGAGCTGCGGGTTCTGTTGGCCACTGCTATTCGTGAATCGGAAGACTTGTTCGAAGTGCTCAGTCCATCGTTTGAGCTGATCTGTTCGATCGGTCAATAACTGACCTGCTCGGTCTTTTAGCGGCATTCTTGCATTAGTCCAAGACCACTGAGGCGGTGAGAAATGTCATAAAGTAATCGGATATCTCCATTGGCGGCGGCTCATTCTCCCTGTTCGGCTAGGGAATTTGTCCAGGCTCTCTTGTCTCCTCTACAAGCTCGTTTAACTGCCTTTTCGAGCTCCGCATATCGTAAGCGGGCGGCTGCTTAAGCTGACCCGGTACATGCCTGCTCAATTTCGCCTTTCTGCGATCATCGATCATCCTCCAAGTTTCATTCGACATCCATTCACTTCTTCTTCCACAAACTTTGCCGAGAGCATCATGGCTCGTCGTGATAAAGCACGTCGTGATCTTCACCACTGTTCTTCGACTGTTCCGTCTGTCGCCAGTTCCGAGGCTCGGGATTCAAGCTGTTCAACGTATGCCCTTTTCACCTCTGGATTCTCCAACCGGCGGACGTCGTATCGACACCCGACTTTCTCCTCGCGCCGTTGGACACGCGCAACTCTCAGTCGTATCTCGCCAAGGACGAGGTGATGGTCAGATGCAATGTCTGCGCTTTGTTTGTTGCGGACATCAAGAAAGCTCCTTCTCCATTTTCGGCTGATGCAGATGTGGTCAATTTGATTTCCTGTTCGGCCATCTCGGGATACCCAAGTGACCTTATGTGCTGGTCGATGAGGGAAGAGCGATGGATCACCATGTTTTTGTTGCCACAAAATTCTACAAACAGCTCTCCGTTTTCGCTCATCTGTCCTAGGCCATGGCTCCCCATGATGCGCTCAAGGTCCTGATTGTCAGAGCAAATTTTTGCGTTGAAGTCGTGCAAATGAATTTGAATATCATCATGACACCCTTCGGAATTTTCTCAACCACGCTGTTCAATTGACTGTAAAACTGCTCTTTCTCCTGCAAATCGGCAACGTCAGTTGGCATATAAAGTCACATAGAATCTGGTCGGATAAAATTGATCATTTTTTCGCAAAAAAAAACGTACAACAAAAGTAAAATTGTCATTTTGTAGGGTTTTTATTGCACTTTGAGGAAAGAAATACATAAAAATCATTCGTCAGCTTTTCGGATGAATTTTTGAACTTTTTTTGTGATACCATCCATCATTTTCTGCACAGTACTGCTGGTAACCTCATTCGCCATCTTGTTTCACCACTTTTCCTTTTGAGCGGGTTTTTTTCATGGTTCTGCCACATTTCTTCAGTTTGCTCTTAACTATTGCCCAATATTTCTCGATGGGACAAAAATCCGGACAGTTTGGTGGATTGATACTTTTTTCAACAAAATCGATCTTGTTCTTCTTATACGACTTAACGACATCCCGGCTGTAGTGGCAACTTGCCAGGTCCGGCCAGAACTTCACCGGACCTTTGTGGGACCGAATGAATGAACCCTTTTCTGAAAACATTCTTCTTTGTAAACATTTCCATTCAATGTGTCCCCAGTGTTGAAAATCTTAGTCTTCTTCCCACAACTACAGTTCCCTAGCCAAATCATCAACTTACGAGCAAATTTATCTGCGAAATCAAACTTGAATCTACCCGCAAAATTCCTTTTACGCTTCGCAAGGTAAAATTTGTTACCTATTAGTCCAAAATCCATTTTGACGTAAGTTTCGTCGTCCATCAAAATGCATCGTTGTACTTGGTCAACACTTTCTCGTACAACTTCCTTGCCCTGGTTTTGGCAATCAGGTTTTGTTTCAGCGTCCTGTTGGGGTGTTTGCTTGCATGATACGACCGCAAGCCTTCTCGCATACAAATTCGTCGAGCTGTATTCCTTTTAATCAAAAATCGAACCTTTCGGCGAGAACCTCATCAATAATTTTGAGACGTCTGTATATCTCAAACCAATTTTGTAGGTTATACCATGATGAATCTAGTAGAATGGTGGTCTCACATGCCAAATCGCATGTTCAGCCGTATTGAAAAAGAATTTGACAGCTGGCTGAAGTGTTTACGAAAAAGAGGGTCCAGGGATGCCAGGTGTTTGAGATAAAAAATCAGAGAAATTTGCAAAAAAGTCTATGTATGTCTGTGCACAAGCTTATCGTAGACCAAAGATCAAAAGATTGATAAAAAAAATTGTGTTTCTTTTATTTTATTTAAATTACACTTCCGGAAACAAAGAATGATTTGAGTATTCAATGAATTCATTTTATTCGAAACACTTTTTTGTATCTTAAATACAATACACTCCGCACTTTTCGGACGCTCCGAAATAGCTGTCATTAATCGTGACAATAGGAAGGATCTTTTAAGGGTGGACCAAACAACCAAAATCCTAAACCGAATGTTACTTGTCCGATCCTTGGCATCAATGTCGGACTCAGGGTGTTCACCATCGAAGCGGCAATCGAGGCAACATCAAGCGCTACGTCACTGCCACCGCTGACGCCGTCCCTTCCACCACCCTTCGGTTCTTCGGTTCTCTGGTTCGGCTCATCGGTTCTCTCGTTCAAAAGTGCCAAAAACTTCATCTGGTTTTCCCAAATGATATCCATCAGATCCGGATTACTCGATTGGATCTTCTGGAGCAGCGATGGCAACAGACGGGGGTCCTCCTGAAGCAGCTTCTTCATCTCAATGAAGATCGGATGTTCCTGCAGGAGGGCCAGCCGTTTCTCCGCCCCTCCTCCGCCTCCAACCCTCGTCTACTTTTTGCCAAAGTGAGACCACCATATCTAAATTCATCATGGGTTATACAATTTTAAAGGTAATCTTCAGTTAAATCACTTCAACTTACTGTATTATTCGAATCCAAATAATTTTCCGAATTTGATCACAAACTAGGCTCAACTATGTAGGGAACTCTTTATACCTTTATGTAGCCGCATGTAACAATGTAATTCACTCGTACCTCGCACTTTAAAGATAAGCTTTTTTTTCCCTTCTCTTCTTACTTTTGTTGTTACCGTTTACGACGACAGAACTCCGGTTCTCCCTTTCCGACAGGGATGCCGAGTAGCGCAGTTATTACACGCTCAACAGAATTGGCTTAGCAATAGAACAGCACATGTGAGCGCTGCTTGGATGATTTTTTGCCCGGTCGGACACAATCTCATATGTGTTCGACCCGTCCGTGTTTCAATGTGGGTAGGAATGCGATGGGTTTCTTCATCGCTTCCTATCAACATTGAAACGGCGCGCGGCAAAGAATCACGCAAGTAGTTCAAAAGCTGTTCACACAACAAAAGCCCTGCTCACATTTTCACCAACTATTCAATTTCTTCTACCCAAAGCGCTCTAGCTTTGATCTTTCCACCTATAATACTTTCATGTTCTTTCTAAATATTCTACCTTGAATTTTCACAACTCGCCGAAATGCCAAAAATTAAATAAGAACTTTATTTATTTACACCCTTCGGGTTTTTGGGAAATTTTGAAAAGCGGGGCGGGGGGGGGGGGGGGTGACAAAAGAAGGAATTGATATTTGTTCCAGCCTAATTTGAGACCCTCCCTTATTCCTAGGTGGAGTCGGAAAGAAGGAGGCAAGTCTATATTCATATTATATTTGGCTAATTTGAAAACTTATCAGACAAATAAAGCGAAATGTTACGTCATTTAGATACTAAAAATGATTTTATAGCAGTTTGTGAGAACTTCTTGCATTGCAAGATGGAAAGGGCTGGAAGTCAATATCAACGTACATTTTGGCTTCATTATAAACTCTATGAAGCTTCTAAAAACAGAGTAAAATTTTCAGATCCTGAAAAACAAATTCAGCGATCAATTGAACTGTTGTTTTTGAAAGGTATAGTAACTGTGTTATAAAAAGGACTCTACAATATTTGCATCATCAATCATTGAAGAATTTGGGTGAGAACATCCGTACCTATTTCGATCATTTGCCATTTTTTCTTAATTAGGAACATGTTTGATGAAGAGACTCTTTTTTTATAATTGGGAAATATAATATCCAAAGAACCAAAGTATCGCGTTGTAAAAAGAAACACAACAACCAGTACCTCCAATTGCCCGGAGTAAAAAGAATCAACAAACTGTTCAATTTTGCTCCTTCAAAGAGTAGGTATGCGGTATTGCTTTTGCAAATCTTTTTTCCGGTAACAAGCCACAACACGCAAATGGAAGTGTAAATTTTTTCCACCAAACATGTACCGGATATTTTCGCGAGCGATTTTTTTTCCTGGAACGAATTTCCGGTTTTGGCATTTCAGCGCGGAAAGCACCGTTGTGAAATCTCGTCACGTGCCCAACCTAATCCTTATAAGATTTCAGCAAATACGATTCGCGATGCACGGTAACTTTGAGCTAACAACAACAGCCAGCATCGGTGATAAAGAAAAAAACGATATTCATATTGTCAAGAGAGTCGAGGACGTCTTCCGGGGCTGAAGATTTGAAGTCATTGAAAAACATCTATTGGATCTTTTTTTTTGCATTCACTTTTTGTTATGGTTTTCAAAACATCTTCGTTCTACCATGTCGTCCATGATTGTTAATTAAAATAAATTTGTAGAGAAAAAAAAATTAATAGGAAACATTTGAAGAACCATATCGAGAAAAAGAAAGACGATACCAATAAGAAAGTATACAGCAAAATTATTAAATGGCAATGATTCACAATAAATCTAGGAAAAGAGATACAATCCTATCACCAATAGGGAAACATTTAAAATGATTTGAAAAAGATTAGGAACAAAAATGGAAAACCTTAAAGACAAAGTAGACTACGGGTAGAAGAATTTAAAAAGGGCTTACCGAGCAATTGCTTTAAATTTGCTTTCATTGCTCATGTGCTGGAAAAAGACGCAAATGCGACAAACTTTTTAATTTCACTCCCCAAGCATCAAATTGGGAAGCGGCCCTAAAGGCTTGTTTGACTTGCGAAGGAATTGCTTCCAGCGCCGAAAGTTTACTAACGGAAAATCTACGGAAGTGGAGTAATTTAAAGCAATTACCAAATATGAACTTTTCGTCGTTTGTTGTGGATGCGCTAATTAGGTCAGGAAGAGCTAATTATTGTGAGTTAAATTTTTCTTACCTCAGAATTAAAGCATAATTTACCTCGTTCAACTGCAGATCTTTCCATTCAATTAAGACAGGTTTTCCTCTCGACCGCATAGGAAAAATCCTTTTAATTCCAAAAACACCTTGAACATTGATAGAATCAAGCCACTTTCGAAGATGGCAAGCAAGTTCTTCTTGCAAAGTTGCTCGTTCCAACTTGAACAGAATGTTTACCACTAGTGCTTGGCTTCGTTTCACCTGAACAGAGAAAGTTCTCATCAGAGCGCGTCTACATATTGGCCTCGAAATGAAGTCATGTGGAAATCAGCAAACTCTTCTAATGCACATACGCTTGCTGGAAGCCGGAATCAAACGGGCCACCACTTCTGGTTTCGGAAAATACGGGCTCATCAGTGGCTGTCGGGTAAAATAAAATTATTTTCTCAACAGCTACTCGAATGAGTTTATACTAAGTGCTAATTAGAAGAGATTATTAATTGAATTAAAATATGTCAACAGCACGGTTGCATGCAACCAATGGTTTCACCTATATGTCATTTGGGGGAGAATTTGACGCCTGTGGGTATGCAACATATAAGTCTGTATGTCTCCACCATCCTGGAAAATTGTTTTCAAAAGCTAGAATTTTAATTAACAATTGAGTTCTAATTAGCTATGAGATTTTTTAAGATATGATTGATTTTTTATCTTCACATCAACATATGTCGCTTATATCTAGACAGTTGCCGCTATTAGCTAGCTAGCTAGCTAGCTTGATCAACTACTCACATCCACTTATACCGAGACAGTTGCTGCTTTTGCTATTTAGCAACATTTCAGAAAATCGTTGTTTTCAATCCTACAATTGCACATTTTCCATCACTTGTGCTTCTGTCACATAGAGCGTAAGGTCAGTCATACTGTTTTAGGTATTAACACTGAAGAAAATGTCCGATACTTCGAATACGAAAAATAAAACTGAAGATTCGGGTTTCGGGTTTCATGTTCAGAACTCACCACTCGAAAAAAAATTCCAATACCCTTTTTTGAAGAAATATCTAAAATGTATTACCAAGGACACAATTCATTTATTCCTAGTAGTGGTCGCGAAAATGGTGTTGTTAAATTTATTATTACACCGCACTATTTTTTTAATTAACACTCTAGAACCCAATTTCTTTATCGCTGCAAAATTCACAGAAGCTAAGTTTTATGATTACAAAAAACTTTTGTTCCACGAAAAAAATCATAGTTTTTTTTTAATATGAATATTTTAGTCCTACTTTCAAAACCCCGCCATTAGAAGGGGGTTCACGTTTCATCTCTCTTTCCTAGCTGAGGATTTTTATCAAAAAAAAAAAATCAATCCAGAATGGTGGTAACTCTTTCACCTAACTGCCAATAATCTTTTTAGATAAAACAAACCCATTGACCATGGATTCTGAGGTTACCAAAGTGTTTCCAAAACCAAATTTTTCGAAAAATAGGTTCATTTACAGTTTTCTCATGTTTGAGGCTTCTCTTAGCTGTTTTTTTTACAGTTGCTAGTTAAACAGTTTTCAATACGAATAATCGATAGATTTGCTTTAATTTAGACCAAACCCACCGGGCGTTGCTATTTCGATCGGTATTTTAGATGTTTTGATTGGTTGCGTTTTTATCTATTTACTGATTTTCGCACCCATTGTTGCCATCTAGGATGGTATTTGTGTTTGTTTATTTTCTGATAGCGACGACCGGCTGCGTTGCTACCGGGTTGCTACATAAGACCAAGCCCACCGCAAGTTGCTATTTCGGTCGGTATTTTAGATGTTTTGATTGGTTGCGTTTTTATCTACTTACTAATTTTCGCACCAATTGTTGCGATCCAGGTTGGTATTTGTGTTTGTTTATTTTCTGTTAGCGACTACTGGCTGCGTTGCTACCGGGTTGCTACATAAACGCATCCTGTAACAACCTACTGCTCGAATGCTATTTCTCGAATCAAGTTAGCGACTGTTTGTGCGATGATGGGTTGATAGATAAGTTGCTGAATGTACTCGATTCGAGGTTTAGCAACCATTGGTGGGCATGGTCTAAACGCATCCTGTAACAACCTACTGCTCGAATGCTATTTCTCGAATCAAGTTAGCGAGCGACTGTTGGTGTGATGATGGGTTGATAGATATGTTGCTGAATGTACTCGATTCGAGGTTTAGCAACCATTGGTGGGCTTGGTCTTATCATCTAGCGAGAAAAAAAATTGCTTAAAGTCTGTTTCACATAGAATCTGGTCGCATCTTTTCATTTAATGCAGCGCCCTTAGTTGTTACATCGCGAATCTATTGATAGTGTTTTGATCCGGATGGTTTGTTTACTTAGTGGTGAAAATTTCATCAAGATTGAAGCAGTCAGTCAAAAGTTATCGACGATGGTACGCGAAAGGCGAGAGAAAATTTTGCACACTCACGTAGAGAAACCGACGTGGTTAGGGGTAAGGATCGCGAAATTCCTGAAATATCCAAAATCGACTATAAATTCGGCGCTGCAACCTTACCGGAAGACCCTTACGGTGGATCGAGCAAAACAAACAAGGCGTAAAAGTGGAACATATGACCGGAAGCTGCGAGCAAAGGTAATTGGATCAGTTCACAATAATTCTGGAATCTCCTTGCATGATTTGGCGAAAAAGTTCAAAACGAACCACAGTACAGCTCGACGAATTGTTGGCGAGAAGGCTTGCGGTCGTATCATGCAAGCAAACACCCCAACAGGACGCTGAAACAAAACCTGGTTGCCAAAACCAGGGCAAGGAAGTTGTACGAGAAAGTGTTGACCAAGTACAACGGATGCATTTTGGTGGACGACGAAACTTACGTCAAAATGGATTTTGGACAAATACCCGGTAACAAATTTTACCTTGCGAAGCGTAAAAGGAATGTTGCGGGTAGATTCAAGTTTGTTTTCGCAGATAAATTTGATCGTAAGTTGATGATTTGGCAAGGGATTTGTAGTTGTGGGAAGAAGACTAAGATGTTCATCACTGGGGACACAACGAATGGAAATGTTTACAAAGAAGAATGTCTCCAGAAGAGGGTTTTGCCATTCATTCGGTTCCACAAAGGTCCGGTGAAGTTCTGGCCGGACCTGGCAAGCTGCCACTACAGCCGGGGTGGCGTTAAGTGGTATAAGGAGAACAAGATCGATTTTCTTGAAAAAAGTATCAATCCACCTAACTGTCCGAATTTTCGTCCCATCGAGAGATATTGGGCAATAGTTAAGGGCAAACTGAAGAAATGTTTATTTGTTTATTTGAATTAAAATCATCTGACATAGGTGTCTTAATGATCTATTTAATATTATTAGCACATTACATGATACTTTTCTTAATTTCTTAATTGGTCATTTAAATAAGATTCATTTTTGTCATTTTAGAAATTTTTGTCATTTTTGTCACTTTTGTCACTTTTGTCACTTTTGTCATTTTTTTTATATTTTTGACATTTTTGTCATTTTTATCATTTTTGTCATTTTTGTCATTTTTGTCATTTTTAACATTTTTGTCATTTTTGTCATTTTTAACATTTTTGTCATTTTTGTCATTGTTGTCATTTTTGTCATTTTTGTCATTTTTGTCATTTTTGTCATTTTTGTCATTTTTGTCATTTTTGTCATTTTTGTCATTTTTGTCATTTTTGTCATTTTTGTCATTTTTGTCATTTTTGTCATTTTTATCATTTTTGTCATTTTTGTCATTTTTGTCATTTTTGTCATTTTTGTCATTTTTGTCATTTTTGTCATTTTTGTCATTTTTGTCATTTTTGTCATTTTTGTCATTTTTGTCATTTTTGTCATTTTTGTCATTTTTGTCATTTTTGTCATTTTTGTCATTTTTGTCATTTTTGTCATTTTTGTCATTTTTGTCATTTTTGTCATTTTTGTCATTTTTGTCATTTTTGTCATTTTTGTCATTTTTGTCATTTTTGTCATTTTTGTCATTTTTGTCATTTTTGTCATTTTTGTCATTTTTGTCATTTTTGTCATTTTTGTCATTTTTGTCATTTTTGTCATTTTTGTCATTTTTGTCATTTTTGTCATTTTTGTCATTTTTGTCATTTTTGTCATTTTTGTCATTTTTGTCATTTTTGTCATTTTTGCCATTTTTGTCATTTTTGTCATTTTTGTCATTTTTGTCATTTTTGTCATTTTTGTCATTTTTGTCATTTTTGTCATTTTTGTCATTTTTGTCATTTTTGCCGGTTTTCAATTTTAAATTTCTGTCATTATCGTTATTTTTGTTGTAGTTTTTGTTGTAATTTTTGTCATAATCATCGTTTTTGTTGTTATTTATGTCCTGATCAATTGTTTTCTTTTAAATCTTGAGTGGTTTAAAAAATTCAAGGTTTTTTTGCACGACCTATGACCAGAAAAAATCTTTAAATTACAGTTTAAAATTTTGAGTGAGCCGTGTTGGAATTCAAACAAGGGATAAAAGTATTAAACGTACGGAAATTTTAACATCGATCACTCTTAACGATAATCAATGGTTTAGCTGTGTAATAGAATAGAAATATTGAATTTGAATTCTAATAACACCTTTTTCATAACATTAAAAAAAGGTTTAATTCAGTTCCAAGATTTTGGGTTTTTAATAACTTCAAAAATTTAATAGTGGAGCTTTAATATCTAAAATAAATTTATCATAACACAGCGAAAAAGCACACATATGTTTGAAAACATGCAAAGTCAGTGAAAAGTGGGATAATCTTCAAATGGGGTCGTTCGCATAAGTTTGCAAGCTTAAGATACTGGATTTTAATTAGATAACACATAGGAAAGATTAAAAAACATTGTCATCATTTGAAGATAAAAAAATAAGTCCAAACTATTCAAGTTTTGGTTAGATGTTTGGTTTGGATATTTTTTGTGATAGGGTGAATAAGAATTTCAGGGAAATCATTTAAAAATTCTGTGAATACAAACCTCAGTAGATAACCCTAATTAAATCTTGAATTAAATTTTGAAAGCGCAGCAATACTTTTGCGATGCCAACTGTGCATGTATTTACGCCAAAATAATAAGTTTACGGAAAGATCATGAAACTATTATCGAAAATATCCATACTAAAATTGAAACGACCGTTTATAATGTGGTTTCACATGAATTGACCTCAATCAAAACAGATATGAGATCAGTTACTACTGCGATAGAGGCTTCGCAGGAATTTTTGTCCACGAAATTCGATGAAATTCAGACTGATTTCAAAGACATAAAACTCCGAAACGATGCTCTTGAAAAAGAAGTAACTGACCTCAAATCTAAGCATTCAAATCTTTCTAATCAGGTCCTTAAATTAGAAGTAAACCTCGACCGATTTAACCGGGAAGCTGTTTCTAAAAACCTCATGATCTTCGGAATGCCATACAAAAATGGAGAAAATACACAAGAACTTGTACGCAAAACATGTGGCACTTTTGGCTACGAGCTTAAAACTGAGTCCATTTTAAACGCTGTTAGGTTAATATCCTCGAACAAACCCAATGAAAAGTGTCCACCGATCAAAGTTTTATTAAAAGATACAGTCATAAAAGAAGAAATTTTTAGTAAAAAAAAAATTTTTGGGAAACTTGCCTCTTCTTCAATAGATCCTTTATTAGTAGTTGATGGTAAAGCGCTTAACGTCACAATAAGGGATGAATTGACGCCCTTATCTATGGAAATTCTAACTGAATTGCGCGAATATCAAGATTTAATTGGAGCCAAATACATCTGGCCCGGAAGAAATGGTGCCATTCTGGTCAAACAAACAGAAAATTCAAAACCTGATATAATTAAAACTAAACTCGAAATGAATCGTTATATGAGCATGCATGTCACTCAGCAAGGAAATAACACATCTACGATTCCAAATGAAAGTCCTTCACCCAAACGAAAAAGGAACAATGCTGATCCACGATCAAAATAAGATCTTAAATCTACAACTGTTTGAAACTTTTATATATTTTATTCAATGGATAGTTTAATTAATAGATACCACGAAAATGTAGAAGATTTTAATTTAAGTAGTTTTAATAATGATTCAAGATCCTTTAGAATTTTGCAATGGAATGTACGTAGTATGAATAATTTAGATAAATTTGATTGCATATTACAAACTATTGATCATTTTAATGTTTGTATCGATGTTATTGTTATTTGTGAAACTTGGCTTGGTAAAGATAACTGTTGTATTTACAACATTCCGGGATATACATCTATTTTCTCTTGCCGTGATCAACCATATGGAGGCCTAGCTATGTATATAAAAACAAATTTGAATTTTAAAACTACTGAAAATATAACTTTTGATGGCTTTCACCGAATAAGTGTCGAAATCTGTACAAGTGGTCAAGTAATTTGTGTTCATGGCGTATATAGACCCCCTGCATTTTCGTTTAACATGTTTTGTGATCAAATTGAATCTCTTCTAACGTCTGTTGCTGATAATCACTCCTGCTTTATTGTAGGTGATTTAAACGTTCCTGTGAATCTGGTTAATTTGAATACCGTAGCAAAATATAGATCTATCTTAGAATCTTTTGGATACGCTTGTACAAACACATTTCCTACTAGGCCAACAACTCGGAATATTCTAGATCACGTAATATCGAAGCAAATTGACTTAGATCGATTGAAAAATGATACAATCTTTTCTGATGTTAGTGACCATCTACAAATACTCACGTCCTTCAATTTATTAGGTGATAAAAATGTAACAATTCTAAGAAAAGAGATAGTTGACTACGCTAAACTAAACAGCTTATTTGTGAATTATTTAAACAGTATTCAACTACCAGAAAGTGTTGATGAAGGCCTACAAGAAATCACATCAACTTACAATCGCTTTGTGAAAGTTTCTACTCGTACACTTAATAAAAGGGTAAAACTTAAAGGTAATTGCTGTCCGTGGATGACATTTGACCTGTGGACACTCATCAAAATAAAAGATAATTATTTAAAACGATCAAAAAAGCATCCTAATGATAACAATTTGAAAGAGATGTTAATTCATTTAAATAAAAAAGTGAGTGCAAAAAAACAAGAATGTAAAAGGCTCTATTACGAGCGCTTATTAAATAATTCTCCGCATTCTAAGCTCTGGAAAAACATAAATACGCTCTTAGGTAAATCTAAAACGACTTCCTCAATCAACCTTTCAGATGAAAGAGGTGTTATAACCAATAGTACACAGATTTGTGAGAAATTTAACAAACATTTTTCCACAATTGGAAAGAACCTGGCTAAAGAGATTCCAATAGACACTGAAAATGATCATTTGTCTCATATCGCACAGGTAGAAAATACAATCTTCTTACGACCCGCTAATGTAAACGAGGTTCGATTAGTTATTTTTTCACTTAAAAATAAAAAGGGTCATGGACCAGATGGCTTCCCTGTTAATGTCCTAAAAAACAACCATGAAACATTCTCGTACATACTCACACAATATTTTAACCAAATATTAGAGTCAGGAGTTTTCCCGAACTGTCTAAAAATTGCGAAAGTTATCCCTGTTTTTAAGGCTGGCGATTCGCTTGACGTCAATAACTATCGTCCTATCTCGACCTTAAGCGTTTTTAGTAAAGTGTTCGAGAAGCTTCTTGTTAATAGGATTGTAGACTTTCTAAATCAGAACAATATACTCTATAAACTGCAATATGGATTTAGATCAGGCTCGAGCACTCAAATTGCCATCTCAGAATTAGTGGAATCTATCATATGTAAAATAGAGTCAAAAAATGTTGTTGGGGCATTGTTTTTGGATCTCAAAAAAGCTTTCGACACTCTAAATCATGACATATTATTGTCCAAATTGCATAAATACGGGATAAGAGGAACAGCAAATAATATCCTTCGTAGCTACCTAGAAGATCGCAAGCAGTTTGTGGCTATTGAAAATACAAGAAGCGAATTAAGAAATATTGATATCGGTGTACCACAAGGGAGTAATATCGGGCCATTACTTTTCCTCTTCTTTGTAAATGATTTATGTAACCTTCAACTTAAAGGCACAGCACGTTTATTTGCCGATGATACAGCAATTTTTTATTCAGAAACTTCACCTGATATTATAATTCAGCACATTGAAGACGACCTAAAACTGCTTTCAAAATATTTCAATTCAAACCTACTTTCACTTAATTATACAAAAACCAAATACATGTTGTTTCGTTCTTCACATAAAAAACTGCCTCGTACTAATGACCCAGCTATGAATGGTAATACGATTGAGAGAGTTAGTTGTTTCAAATACTTAGGAATTTACTTAGATGAAACTCTTTCATGGAATCGTCAAATTGAACACCTGGAAAAAAAAATTACTCCTCTTTGCGGTGTTCTTTGGAAACTGAGAAATTTTGTTCCCCAACATGTTCTCTTTAAATTTTATTTTGCGTTTATTCACTCTCATTTGAACTACCTTGTTATGATATGGGGAAGAGCTTCTTTGTCTCACTTACAGAAACTTCAAACGCTCCAGAATAGATGCTTGAAAAACATCTTAAAACTCCCTTTGTTATTCCCTACCTTTCAGCTATACTCTTTAAGAACGCATAACGTTCTTCCAATATCTGAACTCTGTGATTTGCAAACTGTTATATATATCTATGATAATCTACACTCAACTGAAAATATTCAAAACCTCCATTTTACTACGGGGTTGCGAACTCATAACACTCGCCAGTCAGATTTCTTGCAACGAAGCCGATCCACAACATCATTAGGGCAAAAAAGAATTTCGTTTATTGGACCTACTAAATACAACACCTTACCAACTGATATTAAAAACATAACCAATCGTTCCATGTTCAAAACCAAAATGATACAGCTTTTGAAAGAAAAATTGAACCATTAAAACAGTCGATCATCAACCAGTCTTTGTTTTGCTTACCTTTTGCATATTTGTAGCGTTAATTTCTAATATTATTATTCTTTAAAAAATTGTAGTTTGTATTTTTATCTTATTAAATTATTGAACATAACTTGATAAAATTAGTAAATATAATTAGTGTAATAGTAAATATAGTATAATGAATCTCTTCAAAGGAAATTATTTTCCATTGAGATTCATATTGTTGTCAATTTAGTTAAATAATACATTTCCTCGCACGACATTAAACAATTTTGTGTTCTCAGCATGATTAAAATTTGCTCGCGTTAACTTTTATTATTCATTGCTGCCAGACATGCTGAGAACAGTAGCGTCCATTACCAGGGGGCTCAATTGAGCCTTTTGGTGTGGGGGAGTGTGGTGGGCCGCTACATAAAAAAAAAAAAAAAAAAGGATAGACGCAAGATGTGGGTTCAAGTCCTACCGGGAGACAAGGCGAAATTTGTTCGCATGTTGTTCAACAATCTTATCTATTCCCTGAAATTTCAACTTACACAGTTGGATTGATTTCTTCACTAAAATGACCAACAAAACTTACACAGCTTACATGGCTAAATTTTTTATAATGATGAATACAAAGCTTCCAAAATTTCGAAAAGTCAAACGACTTATTTTGATCTATATTTTATGTGAACCCGAGCAAGGCCGGGTAAAATCAGCTAGACTTATTCTGTAATTGTACCACTAAAAAAGGAAATCTTTCTGACTGATTTTTTTTTTCATGACTCCTTTTTTGTTCGAGCGGCACAAACAGAAATCACGAATTCTTCCGATTGACACCCTCTCAATTCAAGGACAGCACAATTTTCTCGAGACCAACCCATCGATGCAATCCCGAATTTGTTGACGGATCGTCCTCGCCCGAAAACTCTCGAGTCGACCGAAATGATTAATAGCCATCTCCTCTTCTTGCCCCAAGTGCTATGTGGGCAGTGTTGAAACGCCAACACAGTTCATAACCAAACGATAATCATAATTAATGAAATTGATCCGACATTTTGCCTGGGAGTATATGTAAGAAGAAAGGAAGGGTCACTTCAACAACCTCCAGAAGGTCCGTTTTTCGTTCGTTCAATCGGGCAGTGAAAAGGGAACAGCTGCGGCGGTTGACCGGGTGAAATCGTCTGCGGCTGATGGTTTGCGGGTGTGGCAACAAAAACCGGATATGAGCTTCAACCCAGGCCAGCTTCCGGAAAATTGATACTTTAGGCTTTGGTCACGGAATCCACTCAACTAAATGGATAATAGCGTAAATGGGTCTGCGGACTGTTTGTCGGTTGGGTTCCATTTTTTTTCTCTCCCCAAAAATACGGGAAATGTGGGTTGGGGAGGGTACAAGAGTTATTCGTGATCTGGAGAGAGTCCATTTTACGAGTTTCCCCAGAAGAACAGTAGAACTAATAAAAGTCAAGGCAGCATCTGAAGCTCAGATTATGTGTTCGAACGATTTGTTGAGTGGAGTTTTTCGGCTTGGCAAAGATCTTGTGCATGTGCACATTTTTTTTGCGAACGAAATCAGCCAGCAAGCCCAGCCACATTGAATTATGTGCAATTTTTCTCTGCATGGGTCACAAATGTGTGAGACGTGATTCTCGAGACGTTTCAATTTTTCATATGTCTCATAGATGGCGACTCTTGAAAAAGATATATTGGCAGCCACAAAAAAACTGAAAGGAATCTGAGATTTCACAAAATCGTTTAATTAAGTTTTCAAAATTAAGAACGCATTAAGTTAACACTAAAAGGTATTTGATATGACACTGTGAATTCCGCCGTAAAGTATTCAAATGAAATTCAAATGAAATGAAATTTTACTTCGAAACTTGTTTTTGCTTGAGGCGTTACTGTTTGGAACGCTTCCTATCAACGGTATTGCGGTATCCATTATTCCCAATTTAGTGTCAATTATCAAGCATGATGTTTCTGCTTCGCTTATTGTCAAAAACCTCCTTGAAATAGCAGGAATTCGTACGAATTCCTTTCTTCGACTCACACAGCTGTTTTGCGAGGAGGGCGTACATTCCTAATAATTTTGTTGAGAGTAAAAAAGTCCACACTATTTACTTCTGCATGATTTCGTGGCAGTAATCTCTGAAAGGACAAAGTCCAATAAACAAATAAACAATGAAAGGACAAAGTGGGGACCTACAATGTGTTAACATATGTTATAGCTTGAGGCTTTCAGGGCCAGAGGGGTGTAAATGAAAAAATGGTTAATTTTGAATTTATAACGTCAAACCATTCTTCATACTTCGAAATATACTTGGTAAAGTTTTCATATTATTTTATTTGTCCTGTACTCTTTTTCAAATGAAAAAAAAAATACAATTTTCCAAAAATTATATGAAAAACGGGAAAAACGAGAACTTTCATGCTCGTTTCCTCGAAAACGGCTTTGATGCATTGATAACCCTTTGGCTTTGAGGGCCTTAGAGACAACTTTTTTTGAAGAAGTCTATAAATCTTTATATACGTTACAGGTATAAGTCGTTTTGAAAAAAAAAACCCGTACCCTAAGTTGCAATGTGGTAACGGCTGCGGTTTGTGAAAACGATGGACCAAAACATAATTTTCCTGAGAGGGTCGATACACACAATCTTATTAAACCTGGTTTCATAATATGATTTAAATTAGAAGAGGTGTTGGTCATTTTTATTAAGTTTAAGTTCAGCGGTAGGTTCAGAGATGTCTATTTATTCATGATCCTTCCGCAGAACACTCGATAGTGAATGTATCACAATTTACCATAAGAATAGTTGATACTTTCAATAGGGCATAATTCGTTTGGTTAGGTAGTTAGTTAGTTGGTTTAGTTTTATAGAGTAAAAAATAGAGAAAAAGTGTTATCAGTATTGCGATGTTAGGTAGAGCTTACGGTATTAGGCTGGCAAATGGTGGATTATGTGAAACAAGAGGCCCCATAGTGGTCATATCACCTCTTATTCACAACTCCTATCTCAACCTTCCCGCGGTGCCGGCTGGGATGCGAGTAACCTAAGCGGAGATCGGGTACCCAACCTCGGGGATGTTTTGGTCGTGCTTTCCCCAGGTCAGGGGCGGCGTGCAACAACAACCGAGCGCCTGTTCTCCAGGTCAGGTGCAGCTCAAACAACGTTTGTCTCGCAGCGAACGGCTGAATTTATGAAATGTGGCTCCCGCCAGCTAAGTCTAAGATGGCAGCCTCATCGCGGGATAAGGACCTTAGGCTAACAACCTACAGGTCGCGATTCATAAAATTGTTACGGAATCCGAAAGAAATTACCAAATGAAACTTTGGCGACGACTTTTAGCATGGAAGCACGGACACGAATTGACTCTTAGAACATTTTAACCCTTGCCCAACAGCTTGCTTGGCTTAACTTGCTAGAGAAGCTATCTGCCTCAAGCTTGAAATTCTGGGACTGAGCAAAGTCACTGGAGAACACAAGACACAGTTCGGACAAGTACTGGTTTACTCTGGCTTACGAGGAGAACATGCTACCCGGGAACGAGGTGTTGGTTTCCTGCTAACCCCGCAGGCCCATGCGGCCCTCATTAAGTGGAAACCGATAAACGAAAGAATAATCGTAGCCAGATTCAGAACACGAGTTAGAAACCTTAGAATGGTCCAGTGTTATGCGCCAACTGACGTTGCCGATTTGCAGGAGAAAGAGCAGTTTTAAAGTCCACTGAACAGCGTGGTTGAGAAAATTCCGAAAGATGACATTCAAATCCATTTGGGCGACTTGAACGCAAAGATTGGCTCCGACAATCAGGACCTTGAGCGCATCATGGGGCGCTATGGCCTAGGACAGATGAAAAAAAAACCGGAGAGCTGTTTGTAGAATCTGGTGGCAACAACAACATGGTGATCGGTGGATTGCCCTTTCTCCATCGACCAGCACATAAAAACTCTTGGGTATCCAGAGATGGACGAACAAAAAATCAAATTGACCACATCTGCATCAGCCGAAAATGGAGGAGGAGCCTTCTCGATGTCCGCCACAAACGAAGCGCAGACATTGCATCTAACCATCATATCACCTCGTCCTTGGCGGATACGACTAAGAGTTGCGCGTATCCAACTGCGCGAGAAGAAAGTCGGGTGTCGATGTCACGTCTACCGGTTGGAGAATCAAGAAGTGAAAAGGGCATACGTTGAACAGCTAGAGTCCTGAGCCTCGGAATTGTCGTCAGACGGAACAGTCGAAGAACAGTGGTGTGAAATCGAGAATGCCTTTATCACGACGAGCCATGGTACTCTCCGTAAAATTTGTGGAAGAAAAAGTGAATGCATATCGGATGAAACCTGGAGGATGATTGATGATCGGAGAAAGGCGAAAGTCGGAATTGAGCAGGCATGTACCGGTCAGCCAAAGCAGCCATCCGTTTACAATATTCGGAGTTGAAAAAGGCAGTTAAACGAGCTTGTAGACGAGACAAGAGAGCCTAGACAAACTTCCTAGCCGAAGAGAGAGAAAGAGCCGCCACACAATATCCGATTACTTTATGACATTTCTCGCCGCCTTAGTGGTGCAAAGACTAAAATGCCAGAATGCCGCTGAAAGACAGAGCAGATCAGTTATTGACAGATCGAACAAAACAGCTCAAACGATGGACTGAGCACTTCGAACAACTCTTCCGAGTCACGAATAGCTATGGTCAACAGAACCCGCAGCCCGAAGCGCCAACAGTAAGTCGCAGTAATGGCGTCACCTCGGAAGCACCCTTGCTGGCTGAAATTGAAGCGGCAATCAAAGACATGAAATCTAACAAAGCACCTGGGATCGATTGCATTCCTGCTGAAATGCTGAAAGCGGACCCTGTCTTGTCATCACAAATGATGCACCGTCTTTTCACTGACATCTGGGATACTGCAACATCTCCGGCCGACTGGATGCAGGGTATCCTCGTTTAGGTCTTGAAGAAAGGAGACCTGACAGAGTGCGGTAACTGGCGAGGCATAACGTTGATCTGTACAACCCTCAAAGTACTCTTCAAAGTGATCCTGAACAGGATCCAGGAGAAAATCGACGCTACACTCCGACGGCAACAAGCTGGAAGCCGATCCGGACGATCATGTGTGGACCACATCGCAACGCTACGAATCATACTGGAACAAATTAACGAATTCTAGGACTCTCTTCTGCTGGTGTTCGTTGATTTCGAAAAAGCATTCGACCGATTGAACCACAACATATCTGGGCGGCTCTAAGGCGAAGAGAAGTCCCAGAGAAACTAGTCCATCTCTAGGCACAATTTTCCCGTATGTTTGGATAACGTGCCGCTATTAAGCCTACCCCCATTCTTATCTTATCACAGCTACTTTTTCTAATCTCAATTGATGAGATTCTGACTGAATCGATCGACGGTGCACCGAATCGAGGATTGCCGTGGAATCCTTCAACAATGGAGCAACTGAACGACCTTGACCTGTCTGACTTTTTTTTTTGCTCACCTAAAAACAACCGGGTATTCAGAGAAAACTCGACGACCTCACCGAAAGTTCCAAGGCAGCATGTCTCAAAGTCAATGTCGGAAAGACCAAGTCGATGGAGGTCAACACAGGAAATCCCTCTAGTTTCATGGTAAATAGCTGGGCAACAGATTGAGAAAGTCAAGTGCTTCCAGTATCTTGGTAGCCTGATAACGCCTGATGGTGGTACCAAGAAGGACATCGAAACCCGGATCAGAAAGGCCCGATTTGCGTTTGCGAGTCTCCGAAACATCTGGCGGTCACGCCAGATCTCTCTACAAACGAAAATCCGAATCTTCAACGCAAACGTCAAATCCTTATTGCAGTACGGGTGCGAAACTTGGTGCACATATGCGGTAACGACGCGAAAACTGCAAGTATTTGTAAACCGCTGTCTGCGGAGTATCATCCGCGATTGGTGGCCTGGCAACTGGATCTCGAATGAGGAACTACATCGCCGGTGTCATCAAAGGGCGCAGGAAATCGAGATTCAGGAACGTAAGTGGAGATGGATTGGGCACACGCTGCGAAAAGCTGAGAACGCTACTTGCAGAGAGGCACCAACAGATAGTAAGAAAATTAATTACAAAAAAAAAACAACTAAAAAAATAAAATAGTAATTTTATTTGCGATTTGTTTCAATTACTTCTAGTTTGTTTTGGATAAAATTGAAACATCCGTTGGTGAATAGAAACGAATGTACACATTTTTAATATCGCCTGTTTTGAAAAAGTGAAAATTCTAAGTTTCTTTTATATTGATATTTAAAATAATAGCCATCTAAGTATTGGCCATGGTACAGAGGTAGCGTGTTCAGTTCTCACCTCGTTGGTTCAGGCTCAAATCTTCAAGCATGCAAATTTTTCAAGTAAGTATAAAAGTCATTCCACAGTTAAAGAAACATTAAATTAGAATAAATAGATATAACAATCCAAAAAATAGTGTGCTTATTTTTTCATTAATCTTTTTTTTCGAGGTCTCGTGTGGAGGCTGAATAGCCTTCTACTCAGGTACAACTATGGACTTTGAAAGTATCGATAAGAACTTAAATTTAAGGCTGAGTAGAATGATATTCATTTGTTAAGCCAAGCTGAATCAGCTTCTATTTAAAAGCCTGTTTTATTGAACTTTTGATTACTTGGGATGGAATCCAGAAGGACATCGAAGAAAAGGCAGACCCAGAAACTCGTGGCGGCGAAACCTTTCGTGGCGGCGAAATCGTCAACAGTGGAGGTCTTCTACCATGGCCCTATGCACCGGTGGATCGGCGCGGTAACATTAAGTAAGTAACTAGGATAGTCTAACTAACGTCTCAAGATCACTACCCAAGCAACCACAAGTCACATATTTACTTGAATGAAGGCATTGAAAGTTACATATTGGCTGACAAAGAGAATCAACTGCCCAATTCCCTTTAGTAAACTTTATGTACTCAATAATGAACTTGAAAGTTGCAAAAGTGATTAATATGTACGTTGTATGTGACTTGTTTTGCCCAATTCCCATTAGTGAACTATATGTGCTCATTAACGAACTTGAAAGCTGCAAAAGTGATCTATACGTACGTTATACGGGACTTAAGTCACATGAAGGGCACAAAAGTGCTCAATACGGGATTTGGTAAGTCACATAAAGGGCACAAAAGTGCTCTAACGGGATTTGATAAGTCACAAAAAGTGCATTGATGTGCTTTCAAAATAAAATCACCTCTTCGAGTTTTAGTTTCAGTTAGAACAACATCTAGGCGTGGTCTAGTGGTAGCGTGTTCGATTCTCACCACGAAGGTCGGAGTTCGATCCCCAAGCCGGGCAAGTTTTTTTTCAATAAGTAATTTTGTACTTGAGTGACCATTCTGATGCGATATATGTAGGAAATGTAGGAAAGAAGCAATTGAGCAATTTGTCGAGTTTGAAATCCGGCGCGTGGCATCATGGCGGCACCGGTACTGAACACAGTAAACAATCAAGAGAAGGTGATATGAACCGAAGCCAACGGTTCAGTTGAGATAGAGAGACATTTTTTTGCTCAGTTTGCGATTTTTTGGAAGCTGAATTAAGAGGCCGCTGGAAGCTGAATAGAAGATCATTAAGACTTCCTTGGAACTTGAAAGTATCAACAAGAACTTAAATTTTGAGCTGCATAGAACGTACTTCATATCTATGATGGGGCTGAGTAAGCGTTTTTGTACCTGTTTTATGGGACTTTTGGTTGCTTGGGTACTCGAAGCTGCCTACTCTAAACTTTTATTTTCTTATCAGATCTTCCTACCTACATTTCCTTTTCAGCGTCAGCTTTCCACAGCCATTTAAACGCCACAAAAAAGATGTTTTGAAAAAAAAAACCGCATCATGGACATGGGCACTAGACTTCATTTTTTTGTTTCGATTACAGTCGCTTTACCATATTTATATCATTCGCGACTTTTTATCAACGTTCCAGTTGGCGGACCGTTAATGAAAAACTTATCCGGTACTGTGTTCGAACCTCATCACACTATAATTTTTTTTTCTAAATATTCAGTGCAAATCAATGAATAACTGATTTTCGAAGGAAATATAATGAATTGATTTTGTTTTCACATGGTTTAAAAATAAACATGTATGTATGAAAAACAGATTAATGAGACTTTGTACAGGTTTCTACTGATTCTACTTAGATTGATTTTTAAATTTTTTTACAAATATTTTGAGAGCTCGTTTCTCAAACCAAACAATTATTTTCATCACTAAATAAGAAACATTTGACGACAAAAAAGCACATGTATTTATTTTACTCTTTTTCGATTAAGAAATGTACTCTTCTTTTTGTGAAATTTCATGAAATGTAATTTTATCAGTAAAGCAAACTATTTTATCTCAATTCATGAAGATAGTTGTAATGGACTTGCAGCGAAAAGTAGGCTAGTGGCCATGGAGTATCGATCATTCTGTCACCGACGCTGGATCGATTGCATGTATCCTTCCGGAAAATGCGAACATAGTAGGAGGATTCGTTGTATTGGCGTTCTATTGTCGTGCGCTACACAAAAATCCGATAGTGCTGTGATAAGAGCAACGAAGAAGCAACGGATTCGGTAACACCATCGAGCAGAGCAGAGTAGTTCTGTCCAACCAGCAGCAACAGAGATCGTCGATGATGATGACAACGGCAATGACGGGGAAGATGACGGCGGTGATACAGAAACGGCGGACAGCCAACGACTTTATGCTAATAGCATCAATTGTGATAATATCAGTTTTACCATACGGCAGAAGTCAAGATTTTGGATACGATGGAGAGAAAGGTCCCTCTCATTGGGGTGAACAGTACAACAGCTGCACCGGAAAGCATCAGAGTCCCATCAATATCAACTCGCTGTATGTGAAGAAAGTTAGTTTGCCGCAACTGGTCTTCGATGGGTTCGACATCGTACCGAAGCAGGTTAACATCACCAACAATGGCCACACCGTGACCGTGACCGTTAAATCTGACCACATCCCCACGATCTCAGGTGGGCCGCTCCATGGGGTCTACCAGTACTCGCAGCTTCACTTCCACTGGGGTGACAATGATACTTTCGGAAGTGAAGATATGATCGATAACCATATCTCCCCGATGGAATTGCACATGGTGTTCTTCAAGCAGGAGTACAAAAACGCCAAAACAGCACAAGAACATCCAGATGGTCTCACAGTGCTGGCCTTTTTCTATGAAATCGCCGGAAGAGATAATCCCAACTATCAGGAATTCATCGAGCTGCTAGGAAAAGTGACTGCGTCCCACAATTCGGCTACTTTCCGGAATCCGCCATCGTTGAAACAATTGATCACTCACGATGTGGTTCACTATTACACCTACAATGGGTCCCTGACGACGCCTCCTTGCAGTGAAGTCGTAACCTGGATCGATTTCAAGGAGCCCATCATGCTGTCACACGCTCAGATCGAGGCGTTCCGTGCGTTGGAGGACGAAGAAGGACATCCGTTGACGCATAACTTCCGCTCAATTCAACCTCTGGGGGATCGGGTTGTCCTCTTCAACACCGACGAAATCCTGAAGGTTGACGTTGATCTGACCAAATATTCACCCCCGAATCCAGCCGGTGGTGGTGATAGCAACGAGCTGGCCGAAAAGGAAACACATGAGACGTTTTCCGGACATCCGTTCGGATCGAAGCAGGGCAAAAATGGTGGTAGCAACTGTCTGATGGGATCAAGTTCGACTGTGATACTACCAACACTGCTCGCAAGTTGTCTAGCCAACAGCGGGATTTGATTCTAGATGGGTGCTCTCCTCGTACCGAAATTGTAGAAATTTTAATAAATAATTCGAACCAAGTATTTCAATTCAAACCAAACCTTAGGAAGAAACAAAAAAAAAAACGCAAAAAACAAGGTTTCGCGTATTGTCTCAAACCAATTCCTAAATCAGCTAGAGTTTAAATCGTTAGTCAAATAGAATAGCATTTTATTTAGATTTCGAATGCTTCATGGTAGCTCAAAAGTTGTAACAGTTAAGTTTAAAAACATTTTTATAAAAAAAAACCACTAATAGAAAGTGTAAGAATGACTAAAACGTTTTCGTTAAATCCTAGATTATTTAGAATTGGGTGGTCTGAATTTTGCAACTTTCAACAATCCAACCCATGTGTGAGGAATGCTTGAAAGTTTTTTTTTGATCCGATACATTGAAACTTAAATTTAAACTAACTGAGTTACATAACTCTTCAAAAAAAATATTTTCGAGTTGTCAAATAAAAATTCAATGATTTACGAAAAAAATTGAAATTTAGCTATTGGTATCATTACATGATCGGGAAACGAAGGTTAGGGAATGATGAGCTAATTGGCGCCAGGAGCTCTGGGCGATGAATATTTTTCTCTTACGCAGGGGGAGTTATATCAGCTTATCAGTGGTAGCAGATAAGGCCCAGCCTCATGGACAAATCTACCAGCCAGTAACAGGGACGAGATAAAGGATGACTCAGCAACTCGGTTAACTACATCGGAAGTTTGGAGTTTCAACCAGGGTCAGCATTGTGGATCATCGATTAGATAAGCTTCTAGGTTCCTGTGCTCTCCTTTTTTGAAACTATACTCTTCTAGAATAGCTCCAAACGCAGATAGTAGGGGGAGATGTAAAGGACCTCTCGGGAATCTCGAATCCGGAATATCTTAGAAATATCAAATGTGCCAAATAGAACAAACCAAAAATGCTGTTATCTCAACAAATTAAAAAAATTTATTCGAGTTATTGAACTTTGTTTGAAAAATTTACCAAAATGTGATTTGAAGATCCTTTTCTATCACTTCAAAATGTTTCTCACTTGAAACAATTATGGTTAAAATATTTATTCCTGTATGTCAATCGTTAGGGTATAACATGAACTTTATAATGTCAAATTTTCAAAGCAAAAGAAAACTTTCATTTTTTTTCAAGAAGAAGTTTTCCAAAATGTATGTTATGGGTGTAATTGATCCCTAGAGCCCAAAAAGATGCATTTTTCTTCTGAATGGATCGTGATCATTGGTTATAATGAAATTATTAATATGTGTCCAATAACTAATGTTTATCCAGTACTTATCTGTTTAAAAGGACTAAAAATGCTGTATTTATCTATAAACTATAAAATTGCGCCTTAAAGTATGCAATCGATGTAGGGTAGTAGACAAACTTTTAGAATTCTATTTGTCTGATACTTACAAACTGTGAAATGAGAACTAATATGGCAAAACATAGTCATTAGACATTTTATCTTCGGACTTTACTAGATTTTTGAGTAGGATTAAGGATCAAGTCTCCTTTAGTAATGGATCAAATCTCCTGTAAATTAAAAACATAACGATTTTTTTTATAGTCTCACGAAAACCCTGGCTCTACCTTAGCCTAGTCCGCCAATACAGATGTAGATTGGATGGCTCAGTTCAAAAGTAGAAAAAATAATCCTGATGATTTTTCAGAAGATACTAGCTGTCCCGTTTTACCTTTTACATAATAAATCATTATAAATGTTTAACACACCCTTAACTTCTTCGTGCTCGTGAACCAATTTAAAAAAAAAATCGTCCTTAAATTGTTCGAGTTTTGTCCCATTTTGAGTTGATTTTAAATGGGGCTCCCTTCCAAAAATGTGAGATTCTTGAAACTCTCTGACCCGAAAAACCCTAGGATACCAAATATCATTTTATTCCGACCGTCCGTTTATTCGTGATAGTGTTACAAAGAAAACGCCTCCATTTTTATTAAGTACCAAAACGCAATAAATTAGACCCTAGTGTCTGAAAAATACATGTATGATTCGAATTCGACCCAGTATAATACACACACAAATGTGTTCCTAGAATTAAATCGACATGTCATAAATGATAGATCGATCAGTTCAACATAGCCAAGTTGAATGTTGCTTAGTGCAATCTGTCCACATACTCGACAGAGCACTTATCGCGTTAAAATTATTTTTCTGCTGACAGATGTCATGATTTGTCTTATTCAAAATCACTTGAAATTTATGTCGATTGCTCGTGGGCTGTCTTTGAACACCTGCGCCGTAACTTTCTGTCAGTATCTTCCTGTAAACATTCATTCTTCCCACCACGTAACATCCGAAATATAAAAGAAGCATGTGTCCAATCTCGGATGAAACATTTCCACATGTCAGTCATACTGCACGCAGTCCGACCGAAATGACTGGAATGATTATAAATCACGTCAAAATGTATACGCAGTAAATTTGATTGAAGCCTCCATCTGAATGCTGGCTCGCTTGTGTGAATGTGTACGTACTTCCGGAGCTATGAAAATGTTGAAACACACAGCACGTGTGCAATTTCGCTACCTCCAGGTGGCGTTTTGGTTTCGATACGCACGTCATAATTCATGATTCAACGTAATTCGCACCCAAACTCTCTAGGTGCGATCTTCCGAGCATTCCGCGGTAGAACATTCTAGCATAACAAAAAAAAAAAAGAGAGACGTTGATGGGTGTCGTATAAACAGATGCTGCAGATAATTTTATGGCCTCCAATAGGGCGTTATTATCTTCAAATGGAAGCCATCTAGGAGTTCATCGAATACAGTACTTGCTGAAATAGCAGTTCTTTTCGTTTCAGCTTTCCCTTAAAACTATATACATAAGTAGTAGGTATGAGAAAAATTTATTCATGCAGAAACTTAAGCAAAGATCGCAAATTTTTAAACTAAACACAAAATCGAATGAAAAATTAATGAATGGGTAGGTCACATCAGTCATAATAAAAAAAATTAACAATCATCAGAAGATTTGTCAAAAATCTCAGTGATACAGAGATACAGATGTAAAGCCTAGATCATCTTAAATCTTGATGCACTGTATATTCTACCAGGGCGCTCCTAGAGGTCGGATCTGGAACGCTTTGACAGTGGTACCGTAAAACGGGGTAACATTGATCGTCAGGGTAGCTTTGATCAATATGAAATTTTTCCACATAGTCATCAAAAACTAAATCTAAAGTTAAAATATCTCAAACTTTTTTCTACGTTTCTAAACCTATAAGTTGAGTTTCAAATTGGGTAAAACTTGATTTGTGTTTGAAAATTTCAAATGTAATTAAACATGTTATTTTAAAATCTTGGAATATCTATTTTTCGAAGGCTCGCAAACAAACACCTTTTCTGATAAAATCAAAGCGTTTAGAAGCAAACAGGTTGATTAATGTGAGAGTTTAACTGTTTTCCTTAGTTAATGTAAAGTTTTGGTGTAGCTTTAGTTGTAGTTTAATGTAAATTTTTTATATTAAAAAAACAGGGACATTTTCCAAAAGTAAGCCATTCAAGGACAAAAGGCTAGAAACCCTATCAAATTGTAAAGTAGGAAGGAAAAAATAAAGGGGAATAGTAGTGCGAGGGCTTAAGGAATTGGAAAATTAAGCCCCTTAATTTATACAGCATCATTGTCCATCTTTCGATTTGAACTGTTGATTGCCTTACCACATTAAGGACCGCGAAGTTGTGTTTTTTGGACCGCGAAGTTGTGTTTTTTGGACCGCTAAGAAATCTAAACCAAGTAATACCGCAATTCATAAGGTGTTTGGTATCCTTTATGATAGAAAAAAACCCGTTAAAACCGTCAAAATAGAGACTGATCAATGTTACATCAGAGCATCATATTCTAAACAGAGATAAAATCAATTTTTAAATCAAATGTAAAGTAGTATAATAAATTTCTGCATCAATGTTTTACGTTCATAGGAGTCCAGTACACATCAGTGCTGAAAATTTCGTTACGATTTATTTTGTTTCAAAAAAGTAACACGTGATGGCAGCACAGAGAATAGACGTAGAAGCTCGCCCACGAAAATTGTGTAAAATTTACAACGATCGTTTTGAACAAATTTCTGATTTTTGGATGGACCACCAGATTTCTCCAAACACACCAAAGAGAACTGTCAGAATGAAACTAAGAAAAAAAAACAAAATTTTGGTCAGTTTTGAACAGGTCGTATGAACTGTTTGGCATGATTCAAGAAAGTTGTTGTTAAAGATTCGTAACACCTTCGTCTGGATGCACAATTGAAAAATATCTTAAAAGTTTATCGCTATTTTTTTCAGGCTAGAAGTGCTAAATTTTGGACAATGGGATGAAAAGTGATACTTGAAAGCAACTGGCTTTGAGATGTCTAGAATCAGATCTAATGGGTGAGACTGATCGTCAAGAATGTTCCTTATTGACTGGATATAGCCGATTGGTCCTCTGACGATAACCGTCAAACTGTTAGTTATTTCTTCTGTCTCAGTAGTGCAAAAATAAAGGAATGAATAAAATTTTAGCACCCCTTCTTTTGATACAGTATTTACATATTGGCTTTTTTCGGTGAGTGAAACAACTTTTTTTTTAATATACGTACTCTGGAAGACATCTAATAATGGGTATATGGGTTGGATGTGAAATTCTGTCCAGTCAAAAGTAACCCTTATTGCATTTATCAGCAAAAATTGAACCCGTCTATTTTAGGGCGGCATTAGTTTAATTATATTAATGAGTATATATACGATTACGTCTTTTCTGGGCACTTGGAAATTTGATTTTTTACTTACGAACGGCGCAATAGATGGCACTGTTTCAAGTCAATTTTCAACGTATTTTCTGGATGTCAGCATTTGTAGGCAGGATATTATAGTCATACCAAATTGGGAGTTTCTTGTGTCTTGTTATGATACAAAACTTGGAGACACTCTAAGCCAGTAAGTTAACAAGTCAACCATGTAGCATCCTGAGGATTCAATTTCTTTTTTTTTCAGTTTCGGATCTTCCGTCACACATCTTGCCGAACACAACTCGTTTACTCAACATTTCTTCAAAAACTGACGATGCTCGCGCAATGCTTAATCTTCGTCGTTCAGTTCAGGTAGAAGAACTCTTGCTCTCTTTGCTCTTTCAACACTATACGCACACGAAGATTTCATTTGCGACTCTCTCTTTATTTGGTCGGAAATGATTGACCGTCCAGTGTGTGCGTGTGTAAAACAAACCGATTTTATATCCCTATAAAGAGTACTGAGAGATATGTTGTGAAGCGTTTCTGTACTGAAACTGATTACCATTGATTTTTTCCCATTATTCTCTTCGTTCGCCTTATACTCTACAAACCAGTTTGCAACTGTATCAAGGAAACGTTGTAACATTTGACAATCTGCTAAACGATTTATATGTAGTCAGAAAAAATGCAAGGCGTCCGCGTACAGGAGCGCCCCACATCCAACGAGTAGCAATTTTATATCATTGCAGAATATCGTAAACAGTAGAGGGCCCAACTTACTACCCTGCGGTACCCTTGAAGTCGGAATAATATCTGGAGATTTATAAATTCCAATTTTAACAGCCAAGCGTCGATTAATTAAGTAAGTTCTGACCCATGTGCATAATCTCACAGATAATCCTAAACAATGCAACTTTTCAATCAAAATTTCGTGATTAACTGAGTCAAATGCAACAGTGATGTCGGTGCAGATTGCGTCAACTTGTTGATGTAACTATTCAAGTAAGCGCTTTAACTTGTACAGAACATAAATTTTTAGTTTTTTTTTTAACTAAACCAAAAAATTACGACTGATCCAATGTATGCTGGTACTCATGCTTAAAACGCCCTCATTTCACAGAAAGGGTAGTTCATATTGTTATTGTTAAGATGCCCTTTAGATTTTAACAATGTTTCCATTGCTCAACATAGATTACAGAGTTAGTCTACCAGGATCGGCTAATTTCACTCAAAGATAGGATTCCAGAAGAGGAGAGATCAGGAATTTGCGATATTCCATGTTTATTTATATATTTGTTTCGTCAACCGTAACGTAGACTAGTTTGATACATGTGTATTTCCTTAAGAATAGGTTTAAGCAGTGTCTGCTTCATAATTTTTCTTAAGAGTTTAGATTTCTTCGATGAAAATAATGTTTGAGTTTTTGCCGAGACATTGTAAAGTCAATGGTTTCGCAGTGTTGATTGTAAGAGGCCATCATGCGATTTATTGGCCCGTTTTTCGCGTAGTTTGTGCGATAGTGATTAATGAAAAATAAATTTCGATTTCGATTGCATAAAAGTTTAATTTTTATAGAATTTCTTTTAAGTCTATACGCTATGAAACGATATCGTTTACAAATGAAACCATTGCATATTTGCGGCGTTCTTTAGTGTTTGCATGACAATGAGCATACAGCGCGCTTTATATGATGGAAGTGGAAATAATGTCTGTATGATGATGTATTCTTTCTTCGTGTGTAATTGAATATGAGGACCAAACAACGCTGCAATATTCCAGTAAAGACCTTACATAGGCAATAATTAGTGTTTTTATTGTGTATGGGTCTTGAAAATTAAAGCAAAAGCGCTTAATAAAGCCTGGCATGTTATTTGCCCTATGGATGATAGTATTGTAATGGTCTGTGAAAGTAAGTTTGGAGTCTAAGATAATTCCTAAATCCCTGACTCGTTAACATTTTTCTACATTCTGATCTCCTAATGTAATTGTAATGTTTGGTGTTGTTCTTTTTCTGCTAAATGGTATGAGGTTGCATTTTTTTTATATTGAACTTCAGAAGGCTTTTTTTGCACCACAGTTAGAAAATGTGAATTTCATTCTGAAGTATGCTGATGTCTTTTTCATTTCTTATTTCCAAATAGAGCTTCATGTCGTCGGCATAAATGCGCATTTTGAGATTTTTGAGAATAAAGGAAATGTCGTTTACATAAAGTATGAAAAGTATGGATCCTAAATGAGATCCTTGCGGAGCTCCTGAAGTGACTTGAATAGGGAGTGATTTCTTTCCATTGAAATTCATTATTTGTAGGTATGATTCAAGCCATTTCAGGAGTTTAGATTTTAATCCAATTTTTTGTAATTTGAAAAAAAACATTAGTATGTCTATACGATCGAATGCCTTACTAAAGTCTGTATAAAAAGCTTCCACATGGTTGCCATTATCTATTGCATTCAATGAAAAGTCTATAAATTCAATTAAATTAGTTGAGGTTGAACGGCTATGCAGAGTTGTCCATCGATTTTCACCGGTCAAACCCGCCGTAAATTAAAAGCTCGGCTCAAAGAGCATAAGAATGCCGTTGAAAACAGATGCATCAACGAATCGAGCGTGGCCGCACACACAACAGAATTTTGCCATTCCATTGACTGGTAAAAGGTCAAATTTAAAAAAAATCCGTACGCATACCTGGACATCTTAACGCTTGGGAGTCTACGTTCATCAGCACTGCCGAGAAACCGTTGATGAACGCAAATGACCCGCCGATTATATCTCCACTTTTCAACCTGATCAACCAAAAGTTCGCTTAATGCGACACCCTTTCGACGAATACATCAGCAGAGTAGTAAATTGGTTACGTTATTTGTTTTCAAGTAATCAGTCGGACATCATCCTGCAGATGGGCAACATTGAGCCCAAAACCGGTCGACAAAAAAGGTAATTTTAAACCCTTTTTCCGTTAAGTAAGAACGTTAAGTGTCGTGTCCTGTAATACATCGTGTGTTTTGTGCCTAGTAAAAGTTCTTACGTGAGCACATATCATTTAAAATGAATTCAACATAGATATTTTAATAAATTTGAAATATCAGCTCAATATAATTAATCGAAAGAAAAACACTAGGACAATTTAAAATTAGTCAAGAACTACATTTACTTTTAATTCCACCTGCAATCCTCGGTACCTGGTACATTTTCTGAACTATGCCTGTGCTATTCATCGTAAAGGTCCTGGTATCAATTTGAAATTTCGAATTGCGGTCAGAGGCAATCAGAGGCAATTGGTAATTTTCGCAGAAGGAAGGATCGAATTGCTTCGCCTTTATGTTTCGACGTTCAAAAACCTAAATTGCGGATGATTGTTCCGGCTTTTCTTTGAACTGCTGCTGCTGAAAATTGATGAAGGGGTTTGAATTGTGTTAGGCTCTTTCTCCGAATGAAGCATGGATAAAAACATAATTTAGGCTTCATGGTTTCATTTATGAGCTGGGACGGTGAATGCATTAAAAATACCTCTTGCTAATAAGGACATCATATGCTTTATGGAAGCTGGGTTTGCTGTTTTCCTGTAATGAAGATTGAAAAAAAAAACAAAAAAAAGTTTACTTTACGTTCTGTGATTATAGAGTAGGTTGGAGTAGCTTACAAATCATGCATAGTATTGAAAGACAAGTTGTGAGTCCTAAGAAAATATGTGAGATATTAAAAACGAGCAGGCTCTCATCAGCATTCCGCACATATTCGGAATAGGGTAAATGTACCCGACCTTGGCACCTAAGGCATGGTTTACCCTTTTTTCCGACATTCCTACCTTCCTGTTGAGTGCACCATATAACATCCTTTGAAGAATTTACTTGCTAACTCGCTTAGAGTTCAACAAAAATATGTTTTCTCTATGGAACTTTCATTAATGTGAGTAAAATGCATGCAAAGTACTCACTGCGGTGCTCCAATTACTTGGCCGCCGTTCCAATTGTTTGCCGTTTCAATGATCCGATTCTTGACCACCAGCAAAGTGCAATAGATCTTTACCAACAATGCTCAATTGACAGTTAACAGAATCGTTGGCTATTCTGAATATAAGGCCACTGACAGAATGACGTCAGCTGAGCGTAAAGTTCTATGCGACGATGGAAACCCTGGCGCCACTCATACAACAAAAAGGCTTTTGAAAACATTGATGAAATTTGGTTGAAAGGGAAGCACAAAATAAGCTTTCATTTCAAAAAGTCGGAAGTTATTTTCACTACCAAACAACTGTCTTCACATTGTGAAGTTTGACTTCATAAAGTAAGAAATTGAAAAATTCCTTGAATGGTATTTAAAAATTTTGCCCTTTTGAATTTGTTAGCTGAGATTATGAGCTTTTAGAAAGAGCCATCTCGAATGCCCGGGGTGTTGCGCAGTGGTTTGACACGCCAAATAGATGTTAGAATGTAAACCTTGCTAAAACAGTTTTTTTTTTTAATTCGACTCACATCAAATATTTAAAGGAATCATTGGAAAGCAAACGATATTTTCCTGAACTTCCAACTTCTGTTTCCATGAAAAAAATTAGAACAAAATTCCAAAAACTTAAATTTGAGTAGGTATATGGTTCCCAAGCAATAGAAAACGATTCCAAAACTCAATCAATAATGTATTTTATATACTAAAGTCATAAATTGCTATCGATCATACAATTTTTAGATAAGAAATACATCTTAAGTCTTGTGAGATGCCTAATTTAACTTAGTTTTTTTCAATATTTCGAACCACTGTGTTCTGTAGGAGACCACGTGGCATTTGCTTGGCAGATTGCAATGCAAATGCTGTTCGCACGCATACCAACGGTCTTATCATACAACCCAATCAGTATGAAAACATTTGTGCGTAGTTTTAAATGAAGTTTTAGGGAAAACATCAGCCCAAAAATACCTCTTTAATGAACATGTATTTTTTCCAGCTTCCAACACTGGTGGTGTATTTCGATTGAAGTTGCATGCCAAGAAAAGGAACAAAATTAGTTCTAAATTTTTATTCAAAACCGAAATAAATATTCTCTCTTTAGTCTTTCTAGTATTTTTTGAATTTTTGCCGAGTTTAACTGTAAGCATGAGTAATTATTGCAAATTTTTCAAATGAATGTCCGCGTTTGAAAGCGCATGTGAATTTAACAGTTGCACTAGAAAGGTGAGTTCATCTGATTTTCATACGGTGATTTCCAACATAATTTCCTCGGATGCAGATCGAAAAAAAATAGCTTCTTTATAAAAAAACAAACAATCAAAAAATTCGGTATGCACAGATTTGAAACAAATTATTCTCTTCGCAATGAAAATATATTCAAAATTTTTTAAGCTCAATTTGGACCTGAAAAACATGAAAAGACATGTTGGCATGCCAAGAAAAGGACCATGCCAAAATAGGGCTCACTTACCCTAATCCTCTTTGCCTGAAGACATTCTAAATGATTTGGAAAACTTTCTGCCTTTCAAGATGCCGTTTGAGTCGATATTTTTCTAGGTTAATTTTAACGAACCATTCTAATGACACTTTTTTTCGATTATAGTCGTTTTATCATCTTTATGGCATTCGCCACTTTATCAACGTTGCAGTTGGCAGATCGTTAGGGGAGAATGAGGATACTTGATCCCTGGGGATATTTGATTCCTTAGCTATATTTTGAAACTGAAATGTCTTACAAAGATCAAATGTTCTAGAAAAATGTGCCAAAATAAGCAAAATAACAATGTTTGAAGTTCTAAAAATTTTAACAAAATAATTGTTTGAGTAATTGAACTTTGTTTGATAAATTTCACAAAATGTAACTTGAAGATCTTTTTTCATCTCTTTAAAATGTTCCTTACATGAGAAAATTATGAAAAAATGTTTGTTCCAATGTATCAATCGTTCGAGCGTAAAATGAACTTCATAATGCCATATTTTCAAAGCAATGGAAAATTCTCAACTTTTTTTCAGAAAAAGTTTTCTAAAATGTTGATGATGGGTACGATTGATCCCCCTTCCAAACGGCATATTCTTCTTCTGAATTGATCGTTATGATTGCTGATTACGAAATTACTAATATTTATCCAAAAACTAATATTTATCAAACAATTGTCTGAAGAAGAGAGCAAAAATAATTAATTTTCTCTTAACTATAAAAAATAGCGCCTTCAAGTATGCAATGTTATTAGCGTTGAGACAAAGTTATAGAATTTTCTTCTTATGTCTGCTATAAATTGTTAAATGAGAATAAACATGACCAAAATAGTCAATTTACATTCTATCTTGGGGTTTTGTTTGATTTTTATACTAGGATTAGGGCTTCCTGAATAAAAAATCAAGTCTCCTTCAATAGGGGATCAAGTCTCCCCTAACTTCAGAAAAATCACATTTTTTTTACTCCCACGAAAATGCTTCTAGTTCATCAACGGGTTCAAGTATCGTTCTAATTTTTAGAGCATTAAAACTTGAAGTTACAAGCTGCCAGAAAATGTCAAAGACGGCGAGTTGCTAAATTTTTCCAAAAAGATATGGTGAAAATAAGAAAAGGGGATCAAGTATCCCCACTCTCCCCTATTGAAAAACTTATCTGGTACAACTGTGTTCGATGTTTACTCTTGGGCTCGAACTCGCGGACATCGGCTCAGGAAGCAACAGACTTGCCAACTGAGCTATATCACAAGCCCGATTCTAATGACACTGATACTATACTTACACATAGAAAAAGTTAAACTATCACATAAAACAACCAGTTTACTTCGCAATGTTCTCATTTTATCTGAAGAGTTGCTCTTTTTAAACGAAACTTTCAAACTTAAGAAACAGTTTTGAGATATTTAAATTTCAGACTTTGTTTTTATTATTATTATCATTATTGTTTTTTTTTATTCTAGCAACGCAGTATACAATCTCTTTCATGTTCACAAATGTAGCATCTCTGAATTTGTTTAATAATAAAAATTTCACAAACAGCTACGAACCTGATGCAGAAACACAACTATAGCTATAAGTTTTTGAGTATTGTTAAGGGTAGACTTTTTTCAGGACCCCGGCTCCCTGACTTTCTTAATTCCGGAAATGTGAACGAATATGACTTGGTGTTACATGATGGACACCTCATCATTGTCATATGGCGAGCCATAAAACTCTCCAGCAGTGAATTGGAACTTAATTGACCATCAAACAAGCTCGAATGGAAATATTCCTACAATCAGTCATCTGAGAGCACACACAATGGAATCGTTTCCCGTTCTCATGATGAGCATTCTTAGCATTTATTTCCTCCCATTTGCGTTCTCGGGAAAGTTGTTTTATGAAACATTTTCCTAAATAAGCACTCTCATCGCCATTGCCGTTAGAAAATGATAAATTAGTTGGGCCATTTGAGCCCATCCATGTTTGCGCCTTGCACACATATAGGACCTATAAGATGGAACACTGACGCTCGTACACGATCAAATCGTTTGGCACACCAGGGGTAGCCTAAAATATTCTTTGAAATTTGAATTTTATCTGAAGGAATTCAGTATAAAAAGTATTCGGTATCATTATAAGTAGAAAATTATTTTTCTTGTTGTACAGATTGTATAGATTCAGCGGCTTGTTTACCGATTTTTCAGAGAGTAAGTACTGATTCTAGACCAATAACCATTCTACACTTTTGACAAAAAAAATACATCTCTTACAGATGCAGGCCAGCCAAGTTTTTGATCTCATTCCTTGCAAAAATTCAGGCGGAACGTACGACACGATATTTTTTTTGTGCCTTTACATATGCAATGGTAGTTAATCAACAAATTATCTTATGATTTAAAAAAACACACTGATTTAAAGAATTGACAAACAAGTCAACCGTGCTCGAGCGTCAGAATGAAAGGTGATCGATTCACTTCCTCTCCCTTTGTCAGCCAATTAGATGGGCGGTTGAGGAGGATACCAAGATTGCAAATTACACACACTTACACGTCCTACTAACGTACGTACTAGCACATGTTCCTTCATGTATTGTTCCTACCGAAGCCGAATGAGTCGTAAATTTCCCTTGATGAGCATTTGCTCGACCATAAAATCTAAGCCTTGTTTTGGGGTGCCGTCATCGTTGGGGAACACAATGCCGAAAAACTGGTAATAATGTGTATCAATCTATCATCAAATCTGGGCTCCTATTCGTTTGGCAGATGGTATTTGAACAATTTTACGATAATTTTTTGCTGAATCCTTCTTTTGAGGTTATCAGCTAATTGTGTGGATTTTGTTATTTTGGCGAGACACATAAAGCTGATTTAACTGCATACTGCAAATGGACAGATAATTTCACATAAGGTTAATTGAAATAAAATCCGTCTTATTAGGTAACATACGTATTATTTTAAGAGTACATGTAATCTTTTGCGATCGAGATATAAGCGCACTCTTGTCTACGTGAAGTATCGGAAAATCGTTCTTTTCAGAAAAAATTGTAATCCACACAATTTTTTGAAATTTTTTGCAATTTATATAAAAGTGATGTCAATTTTTAAACTGCGACCCAGAGATGGGTCTTGACTCAAACATTCAGTCAGCGAAACTTTTTTTGTAGAGAAATGAATCCAACTGTGTTAGATGAAATTTCAGGGACTATATAAGAGAAAATCGATGTTGAAAAACATGCGAAAAAAAATCGCCTTGTCTCCCGGTAGAGGACTTGAACCCACATCTTGCGCCTCTCCGGGGCCCATGTATTAACATTCTACTACAGGAGACCAACCTGGCGTATGAATATTATACTGGTTGAGTGTCGATGTCTATCGGAATGAAGGGAATACACTGGATTCTTTTTTTAAACGATTGTTGTGTTCGTGCAAAAAAAGAAATCGTTTAAAAAAAGTTCGAAACAACCGGGGAAAATTCGTCGCTCATTTGGAGTAAAGTGGCCAAGTTGGACTGTAAATCGATCATTCTCAACCAGGTAGACCATTCTGAGGTGATTTGAGTGAAACCAGGAAGCTCAAAGATTTGTTTTGAATTGCTTTGTTTTGGGTTTTGAGCGACGGTTGTTCCGGAACTTCCGAATCAATTTACCACCGAAGAGTGGTTTGGACAAAAAGCGGGAATGTGTAGAACCTGTTTTTGACATGTTCAAAAATCGTCTTATTTCGAGAAAATCGTTTAAAAAAAGTCGTTCAAAATAAAACCGTGTAAAATAAGATCGTTTAAAAAAAGAATCCAGTGTAGTTCTCCCATGTGATCATAATCATTTTTCTTGGTCTATTTCTATTCCCATCATTTTCATCTTACGGTAGTTGGAATCAAGTTTCGACATTTTTAGGCACGGCAAGATTTGCATTGCCTTCTCATATCCTGACGGGTTGTCAGTTATGATGAGAAATGATGCGTTTGCCGTATTTGGATATCCAGTCAATTTCGGTGTTTGGCACCGCCTTATTTCTATTTTTCAACTGCGACCCAGAGATGGGTCTTGACTCACACATTCAGTCAGCGAAACTTTTTTTTGTAGAGGGGACTAGATAAGAAAAAATCGATGTTGAAAAACATGCGAAAAAAATTTGCCTTGTCTCCCGGTAGGACTTGAACCCACATCTTGCGCCTCTCCGGGGCCCATGTATTAACATTCTACTACAGGAGACCAAGAAAAATGATTATGATCACATGGGAGAACTATTCCCTTCATTCCGATAGACATCGACACTCAACCAGTATAATATTCATACGCCAGGTTGGTCTCCTGTAGTAGAATGTTAATACATGGGCCCCGGAGAGGCGCAAGATGTGGGTTCAAGTCCTACCGGGAGACAAGGCGATTTTTTTCGCATGTTTTTCAACATCGATTTTCTCTTATCTAGTCCCTGAAATTTCATCTAACACAGTTGGATTCATTTCTCTACAAAAAAGTGATGTCAATTTTATTTCCATATTGAAGCTTTATATTTTTATATATATTTATTTATTCATGAAACGTAATAATATAATTTTGTTACAATGTGATTTATAATGTGTTTTCCTAACCTAATGATGATTCCAAAACATTAACTTTACTCGTAATTATAATGCTGTTCTTAACCTGTAAGCTTCGCCAAAAGATCTTCTTGAATTTTGATTTATTTCTAATACACAGAACAGGCATGTCAAAGTCGTTTTATGTGGCCTGACGGGCTGCAGCCAAAATCAGTGGAAAAATGTAACACACTATGTAATGTGTGGTGATACATGAAAATCAGTGGTGGTTTTTTTTTAATAATTTCTGAAATGACTGTGCGATTTGTATTGAAGTTGACCATTTAAAGTCAACTTTGAAATGCCTGATTTAGAAAGAACGGGTTTTTTTTTTAAATATGTCTTTATTTGTACCAATTCATCATTACATTTATATTACAGTATTGCATTAAATTAGGTGTTCAGCTCAATAATGAACTGTTCAGAGCCCTATATAGTAATCTAGATACTAAAAAATTAATAATAAGACTTAAATTTGCTGAGCGCAATCAAGTATTTTAATGTAGGAGAACATCCTGTAATGTAAAAAATATTTTGAACTTAAACTAAAACTAAAAACTATCCTAAAATTAAACTAATCAGAGAACGAATCTTTGCGATGGAAGACTGCATCGATTTGTCTCTGAAGTTGGAGATGATTTTGTTGGCCATCTCTTCGATCGATTTAATGCCCGCAATCCGATGAAAATCTTCGGTGCTGTGCCAAGGTGGAAGCCGCAAAATCATTTTCAGAACCTTGTTCTGAATCCTCTGGATGGCTTTCTTCCTCGTCGCGCAGCAGTTAGACCAAATCGGAACTGCAGAGAACTGTACAAGACGCACCAGTTAAGCATAATCGCTATTTACAGCGATACCCATCATCTATGAACCAAATTGAAAGTCCACGACGATTTAGTAATCACATTTACATCTTATCAAAAAGAAATAATATGTTAAAAACACGATTTTAGTAATATTTTTGTGAAAATCTTAAACAGCCAGAAAACAAGCCGCTGGAGTAGAACGCCAAAACTAGTGGACAGAACGCACCATTCCGGATGGGTGGTGAGAAGTGGAACAATGGTTACACGGAATATAGTAATTGAAACATCACATTCTTTATCACATGTTCATCTTATTTTTGCTAACTAACCATACTTTAGCAAAAAATCATTTATTATTGCTTAATTTAACGAAAATTTTGCTGTTCAAAATTCACTTTTTTTTCCTTATAGGTAAAACGCCTTCAGGTAGGCAACAAAATTCAATTTCTTGACTGATATCGCGGCAAACATGGCGGCAAATATTTTTTTCGAGTTGGTGCACCTTTTTAACTCCAACAAGGACGAAATTTGTTATAACTATGCATTCTTATCGTAATTTGGGAGTCAGCAAATAAAAAGAAAGACATTTTGTTTCGACATTTGGGTTTTCTCAAAAGTTAACAGCATTCAAAATATGAGCCTAAAACACGTGGTATTGCGGGCATTCTGCCCCAATTTTGATATAATTAATTTTAGTAAAAATTTGTGGGAAGTTAGTGAAATATAATAAAATATTAATAGTCATTCGAAAGTTAATACGAGTGTTATAACGAAAAGCTGCAGTTGGATCAGATAGCGCAGACTGGTTTACCATAAAACCTTATATGTTAACCATAAAAAATAACAAGTTTTAGGCAGAGTCTATTAATCCTTCTGTTTCTTAGAATTAAAGTCGTTTTTGTGAACTTTTCTTCAAAAAAATGAAGAAAAAGCTCATTTGCTACCAAAAAAATGAAGAAAAACACCATTTGGAGCCAAAGGTTATTGTATTTTTGAGAAAGAATGGCATGGGCCATTTTACCTCGCTGGTGCGTCTTGTACAGTTCTCCCCTACATTATCGCTGGTCGGAACACCTGCTTATAAATAAGCATCTTGTTCTTCAGGCACAGTCGGGATTTCCTGTTGATGAGAGAATAAAGAGATTTAGTATATTTATTACATTTAAATTGAATATCTTCAATGTGATTTTTAAAAGTAAGATTTCGATCAAGTGTAAGTCCCAAGTACTTCACGTGAACAGACCATTCTGATGAAACCCCATTAAAAGTTATGGAATGATTTTCATTTGGTTTTAAAAAAATAGCTCTTACCTTATGGGGAAATAAAATAAGTTGAGTTTTGGAAGCGTTAGGAGAAATTTTCCTCGTTTTCAAGTAATTCAAAAAGGAATTTAAATTATGTTGCAATCTACTGCGTACCACCCGTAAATTCCGACCTTTGGCTGAAAGCGAAATATCATCAGCAAATAATCTGCTACCTTTTCCTTCTGGTACATCAGGAAGATCAGAAGTAAAAATATTGTTTAAAATTGGCCCAAGTATACTGCCCTGAGGGACACCAGCTCTTATGGGTGTCTTATCAGAGCATGAATTTTGATAGCTTACTTGTAAGATTCGGCTAGTCAAAAAATTTTAAATAATTTTAGTGAGATATACAGGAAAATCAAATCGAGCTAATTTAGCTACTAAACCTTTGTGCCAAACACTGTCAAAAGCTTTTTCAATATCAAGAAAAGCAACACCAGTTGAATAACCTTCAGATTTGCTAGCGTTAATCATATTAGTTACACTCAAAAGTTGATGTGTAGTAGAATGTCCATGACGAAAACCAAATTGTTCATCAGGGAAAATAGAATTCTGATTAATGTGAATCATCATTCTATTCAAAATAACTCTCTCAAATAGTTTAAGAAGGGAGCAAACTAATTGGTCGATAACTTGAAGGCTCTGAAGCACTTTTAACAGGATTCAAAATTGGAGTTACTTTGGAATTTTATTGAAGATTGTAACTAAAAAATTTAAAGTGCTTTCAGGTAATTTTTTGATAAGAATATAGAAAATCCCATCTTTCCCCGGAACCTTCATATTTTTAAATTTTTTGAAAATCAATTTAAGTTCATCAATATTTGTCTCCCAAGAACTTTCCAATACTTCAAATAATTAATTTCCAAAATGGCTTTGAGTAGAGTTTTATGTCCTCTACTGCTTTTGCAAAACTTTCATTACGAATAAAATTTAAAACGACGTTTGATCTCTTTTTGAAGGTCGCAATTAATAAATTTCAAATAAGGATCCCTAGTACGTTGATATTGGCGTCGACGAATGTTTTTCAGTCGTATCAAAAACTGAAGATCATCATCGATCAAAGGTTGATTAAATTTATGTTTAACTTTAGGTATTGAAGCGGCTTTAGCATTGAATATTGAAGTTGTCAAATTTTCTACAGCCAAATCAATATCTTCAAATGAATTCAGTGGAACGTTTATATCTAAATTACGTTCAATAAAATTCCTATATCGCTCCCAGTCAGCTCTTTGAAAGTTAAAAGTTGATTTTAAAGGGTTTTCAATGGGGCTTTGGGATAAAGAAAAAGTTACTGGAAGGTGGTCTGAATCGAGGTCCGCATGAGTAACTAATTGACTACAATGCTCGCCTAAATCCGTTAGAACCAAATCAATTGTGGAAGGATTTCTAATCGAAGAGAAACAAGTATGCCCATTAGGATATTCAACAGTATAATAACCTGTAGAGCAGTCATTCAATAACATATTCCCATTTGAATTTGATGAAATATTATTCCAAGATCGGTGTTTTGCATTAATGTTACCAATAATAAAAAAATAAGATTTATTTCTGGTGAGTTTTTTGTAAATCTCCCTTCAATAAACTTTTCTGTTCACCGCTACATTGAAAAGGCAAATATGCGGCAATAAATATAATTTTACCCATAGACGTTTCTAATTCAATTCCAATGGTTTTTAAGACTTTTGTATTGAAAGAAGGAAGAAGTCTAAATTTGAGACGACTATTGATGGCAATAGCTACACCCCCACCTTGTCGATCAAGTCGATCATTTTGCAAAATTTTAAAGAAAGCAATGCTTTTCAAGTTATTGTCTGGCTTTAAAAAAGTTTCAGTGATGGCAGCAATATGTATGTAGCTTGGTTAGCCAGAAAACATCTAGCGTTCCAATGCATAATATTTAAACATCTATTAGGATCCATGAGGGAATCGTAAAGTCATAATAATTTTGTTAGCATAATTAAAAGAAGTTTGCAAAGCTTAAACATTGAATTTGCTTTCAACATAAGTTGCATCATTTCCATTAAATTTTGATGCAAAAATTTTATTTTTCCTCAGTAATCTCACCCAAATCAACAAAATTGTAAGGATCAGAAAATGAAGGAGAAGAACAGGTATTTGAAATTGAATTTCGAGGACTTTCCCAAGCCTTCGCATGAACGTTGAGACTTGGTTTTTTCTTCCATTTTTATTAGTTATGCCTGGAGAGGGCAACCCACTTTCAACCACCTCTGAGATAAACAACGAGTCTGTGGCGCAGAATTAGCACAGGTAACATTAAAATCACTTCGGGTATAACCCAGCCGTGATTCCAATGTAGGCCGGGGCTGACTGCGAACAGGCAGAGGAAGGAGGAGAAAAAACTTTCCTGACAACTTAGGGATTTTTCCTAGAAGCAATAATTTTTGTATGTACATATGTATAGATCTGATAGAATGGCAGAGAGTTTGATACTCTATATCACCACTCTAGCAATAATTTTTGTCCTAACGGGACAGTCTATAGAATTCGAGGAATGATTACCTGCGCAATAGCACACTTGAAAAATTCTGTGTGTGGTTTATCACCACTGAAAAGGCATTTAGATTTTTCATGATCGAATGAGCCGCAAAGCATGCATCTGGCATTCATTCAGTCTAGTTTTTTAGTGCCGTGACAAAAAGCTTGACAACGACGACATTGCGAAATATTTTGTAGAAAAATGATAGAAGATTTACGAAATGGTTCATATTTGACTCGACAATGAAACATGAGACGAGCCTTTTCAAGAATTTGCAAATTATTAACCTGATCCTTTTTAAAATGGATCAAATAAAGCTCAGGAGCAAAACGAACACTACTGGTATTATTCGTGTTGGTGCTTTTCCTCTTTTGAATTACTTGAATCGGGGAAAAACCCAACAAAGAATTTAATTCAGTTGTGATCTCATCCGGTGTCTGATCGCCGGTGAGACCACGAAGTACAACTTTAAAAGGACGATCACTTCTAGTGTCGTACGTAAAAAATTGATGTTTTTTATTATTCAAATAATATATAATTTTTGAATATCATTAAAAGATTCCGCCAACATACGAGCAGTTCCCCTTCGTCCGATCTGAAAAGGAATCTTCACATCCTTGACGGAAGTGACGATTTCTTTCCGAAAGGCATTGAAGTCCGGAATCGTTACCGTAATTGGTGGAACCTTTTCGTTTTTAAGCGTATAAGAAGAAGAAGGTTTCTTAGTACTCTTATCAGAATTAAATATGAATATGAATATGAATATGAATATGAATATGAATATGAATATGATTCCTCATCACCGATGTTATGAATGAATTGGAAATTTCAACTTTTTTGGGCGATGGACCTGAATTAGGTTCGGCAATCCGTTTTCTTCCGTTTCTTGAGCCGGCCGATGACTTCCCCATGCTGGAAAGAAAAGAGAAAAATATGAATAAAAGAAAATGAAAATAATTTTAACACTGAAAAGTGCTAAAAGTGCTGCTCCGGCGTACGTGTTGACGACTCAACAGTACAGATGGAAGTGGAAAATGGGGTTAATTTTCTATTTGTGTAGAACTAATAGGCGTAACTGAGTTGACCGTATGTAACAAAACGGCCTAATTAATTTCTCGTGTAGGATCAAAGGGCGAAACTTCAAAACCAGAACAAAAACGGCTGATCAATTGGGCAAAACTGATATAAAAAACAAAAAAGGATGAAACTTAGTGAAAAAAGTAAAAGTTCTTCATAGCCATTAGATGTTCCAAAATTTCAAACGCGTTTTTCTCGTTTCGAACGAACTGCTAGTTTTGCTCTTATGAAATGTTATGATAGATTTGTGCTTTCTAAAGAATTCGTATAGTATCCCTAGTTCGGCGATGTAATCAAACTGTTTGACGGATGCTGGCCATTTAATGTATACTATTAAACGACTCACCCCTATATGTACTTAAACATTTCTAATGTTTTATGCTAAATTGTTGAAAAACCTGAACAAATATTATAATATAAACCTTGGTTGACTTTTGATTTGTAACAATTCCATTAGAAACCTCAAAGATAACTTAAGCTTTAATAAATGTATTTGCTGTTTTTTTTAATTTGTTCTAAGCGTTTCAAAATTAATTATATTCAACTCTGGAGCTTCGGCCTGGTTTGTCTTTTTTCCTCCATCAAATAAGACTAAAAAGCATGAAAATGCACATGTTCAAACACAATATACTTTTTTGGGATGTGGCGGAGCGGCAAAAATAAACTTTCCGTTCCAGTAGCTTGTTCTAACTTTATCTCAGATCAGACTGGAAGCTATTTTGGTGCTCCAAAGGATAGTAGATAGTTTAACGGTGTGAAATTGTACACCTTATCCTGCTGGCAGCTGAGCTCGTCGAGTGTGTGTTTGAGAGAGCAGTGTATAATCGCTGAGTTTCGTTTTTTAAATTTTTAATATTCACCAGTGGATGGCGTGGGAAAGTTTACCAACAAGTCCGAATTTTTAATTTGAATATAATTTTTTCCGTCGTGGTTGGCCCGCGTTTGTGCAGCGGTCATTCCTGGCAGAAAACCAACGAAACGCGAGGAATTGTGCCAAACGGAGAGTAAAACTCACTGAACTGATTCACCAAGGCGGGAAAACTAGACTATGGAAATGAGTAAATAAGCCAGTAGCGAATGTTTTTTTTTTGTGGTAGACAATTCTAGTGCTCTGGAGATCTCGTTTTCGAAACTAGCTCTAACAATTAGAATGAATTTAATATTTTGTTGTGAAACTTCATAGACTTAAGATTTCTGTCAGAAAAAGATTGATGAAACTCATAATAAATGATAACGTTGCTATAAAAAAAATCCAATGTGCTCCTGAAAACTATTCCCATCGAAAGCTAACTTTTGCATCTAATTTCAAAATGCTTGTACACGAGAAATGCAATCCAAAATTTCTTTTACCGTGAACAGTATAAAGAACTGCCATCTTTTTAGCGTTAAACAGGGTAGAGAATAAAACCAATTTGTACTAGTAGGTCGCGGTACAAGTTGATGTGTACAATTTCATAGTCTATGTTTCTAATGGGGAATTTTGTTGTGCTTTTGAATTTTATTTCAGCCCTCTCTGGATGGTTTTAGTACATGGCTTATGATAATATGATGAATCGATAAGTTTGACTTCACTAGACTTATTTTTGGTAGACGCTGAATAAATATACCAGAAATATAGGCACGTGATTCAATTAGTATGGATTTATTCAATACATTTAATCCCACAAGCCTGTCACCATTAAATCATTAACTCTTTAAAAGTTAGAAGAGACCTCAAATTTTCAACAGTGTATGACGTTTAAAGGAATCAAGAATTGAAAATCAGTAGAACTTTCGTGACGTCACGACGCTAAAAAACGTTTAAAATCATCGATTCTAGAGCGTGAAACTGCAGTGATTATTTTTTATCTCATATCGTGCTTAAAACAAATTTTTTCAACATCATATTTCAACAATTTTTTTGGCAAAGCTAGATTTTTTACAAAGTTATGTGTCCAATAAAGAATAATTGCTAAATTAAAAAAAAAATCATACTAATTTTTTTAAATTTCCTCGATAACATACTCAATAACGAATAACGAAAAATAAAAATCGATTCTCCAGTTGAGGTGTGCTTAAAATGGGTCATTTATAAAATTGAACCATTATTCCATACGATTATCAAATGTTCCACTTGTTAAGCTTTGTCCTGATTTACTCGTGATTTTTTCCCTTTTTTTATGTTATGTGGTACACTTACTTTTGAAGTGTGCAAACAACAAACAACATATATTTTGTTTTTTTATGTTTTTTTTTTTATTGTGTTCAATTTTTAATGGCAGTATCGCATTTTAGGCCTATTTTGGGCGACTTGCTCCTTAAAAATTTAAGGTCCCAAAAATTTGAAATCACGGATAAGCCGGAAACAATTCACGAGAACAAATTCATTGTTCCAAAAAGCTTAACCTCTTTTTACTATTTTTCTGATTATCCTTTTTTTAGTTGAAAATCGTAAAGTATTAAAAGTAACATACATTTCAAAACAACACTTCCAGATGAATTTTTGTCTTACAATACAAAAGCTGGCATGCCTAAAGTTTGATTTCAATATTTGAAAAAGGAAAAAACAACCATCCTACTATTCATCACAGCCATTTGAGTAAATTTCAAATTCAATTTATGCATTACATGGCATTATATACATTCACACAAATCAATTCACCAAAAGGCTATTTCTATGATAAATTGCTTCCCATTGGAAATTCTTCCTTCTCGGACGTATTGATTTTCTGTTATCGAAAGACGTTGCTGGATGCTGGCGCTGGCAAAGTCTGCAGTAGCCAGCCAGTCATCGTCTGATGAATAATTCATTGCTTCAATTATTCATTTGCTCTTTCGGGACACCCGTTTTCTTGCGACGGAGGGGATTTGCGAAAATTTATGCTCAAAGATTATTATTTTTAAATCAGCTGATCACTTTTTTTTAATTCTCTGGATAGGCTTGGAGAGCCGATTAATTGCATCGGGACGAGCTTTCAATTATTGTTAAATAAAAATTGGTAGAAAGCCAAGCTACAGCAAACAACAAAATCGTAATTTATTGAAGTTAAGCTTTGGTTAAACATATACTGTAGCTGTCGGACATGTCATTATAATGACGTATTCCATGAAAGCTTGTCAAAGAGAATAAAAAAAAAAACAAATTAAAGTGTTTGATACAGTCGAAAATAACTTTAAGCTCATTTAAACACGTGACCGAATAATCGCTTATATATCTACTATCTTTCACTAAAGTTTATCCATTGTTCATGTGTGTCTTTTTTTTTGGATTTTAGTTCATTGTAATATAAATGATTATATAAATTAATAACGCAGAATCTGTGAGATTTAGGCACACGGTGTCTTCAGCAAAAATGCTCATCAAATAATGCACTTTAATCAAACAGTATCAGATATTAGGACGTGACATTTTTTCCAAACTTGTTTGATTGAAAAGTTAGAAAAATATTATCTTCTTCACAGTTGCAGCCAATATAGCCAATAGATTAATATTCGAACTACCCATCGCTGTCTTAAGATTGGCATGCTGAGGAGAATATTTGTATTGTAATTTTCTGAGTTAGAAACATTTGAAAGTAATGAAAAAAGATCTTCAAGTCATATTTTTAAAGGTTTCTTACAAAGTTCAATTGTTCAAAAAGCAGATGATTTTTTAGATTTAGATTTAAATTTTTGTTTATTTATGTAAAATGAGACTAGTCATTTAAATCGTTACAATTTGAGTTACAATTCTGATTTAGTTTCTGAGGTTTTTGATTGAGATAAAAAAAACATTAATTATACTATGTCGGTCGATTTGCCTTCAATAAATTCCCCTGTTAGGTCTACCCAGAATATCTTTCTTGAACAAAAATTAAGATTTCGTTAGTTTGCTTTCGATAGTTAAAAGGTTCCAATGCCTCTAACCTTTAAAGAATTACCATAAAAAGCTGAACGGTGAATCGGAATAACGAAGCTTGATATTTGTTCACTGCGTAAAGGAATTAATAAAGAGATTTAGTAGTTGGGCTTCATAGAAAAAATCAACCTGTGAAAACTAAGAGAGATCGGTATTTTGAAAATAATATCGAAGGAGCATCCAAGTAAAGGTAAATGGTATTGGGAAACATAAGAATAACGATTAAGATTAAAAACGTATGTAGCAAATGCAATCAAAGCTACTCGCATTCTAGAAGGTGATTCTGAACTCGCAAAAGAATAAATAAAATTACAATACATTAAGTGGGGGAATAAATAGGTCTTGAATAACCTTATTTTCGTGTTCACATCAAGATGACGAGTTATTAAATTTAACTGTTTCAGTGTGAAATACATTTTTGAGCACAGACTGTTCACTTGATATTGCCAGACAAAATTGTGTTCCATTATCAAACCTAAGTTATTAACTTTATCAACAAAAACTAACCATTTGTTGGTTACACCATTGATCCAAAGAGTTCGCGTAGGTGGTTTTATTTTGAAATGAGCATAGCTTTAGTATTGTCGGAGTTTATTAGAAGACAATTGTTCTCAAACAAGGTGGAGAACTTTTCGAAATCACTATTAATTCTAAGAGAAACATCAATCGGACTGTATGTCTCATCAACGCATATAGTTGAACATCATCAGCAAAAATATGAATCGAACAGTAATCAAATATTAATGGCAGATCATTAATTAACAAGGCTAATAGGACTGGGCTCAAAACTGAACCCTGAGGAATTCCCGAAACTTTTGGTTTAAATTCTTATCAACTGCCATCATATTTGATTACACAGAATGGCCTACCTGATAAATAGGAATATATCAAATCAATTGCAGATTTAGAAAATCCAAATTTCTCACTCAACTTACCACAGAGCTTTTTATGAGAAACTAGGTCGAATGGTTTCGAAAAATCAATGAGAATTAGAACAGCAATACCTATTTTATCAATAGTTTTAGCTATTAGACTGAGTCGATTTGGGGTCATTTTGGAGTTTCTCAAACCCTGGGGTCTTAAAAGCATTGTTTTGGTCGAAAAACCATCCATGATTTATTGTAGAATTAAAGAGGACCCATTACGATGAAAAAAAGTCGGTTCAGAGTTGGCTATATTCTTATTTAATTTTTGGCATTTCGGCGAGTTGTGAAAATTCAAGGTAGAATATTTAGAAAGAACATGAAAGTATTATAGGTGGAAAGATCAAAGCTAGAGCGCTTTGGGTAGAAGAAATTGAATAGTTGGTGAAAATGTGAGCAGGGCTTTTGTTTTGTGAACAGCGTTTGAACTACTTGGCTAAAGAAGGGGGGAAATGGGATAACAAAAATTACAACACAATTCATCACGATGCATTTGGCAAAAAAGTAAGGCATCGGATGGATAATATGCGAAACAAAAAGTAGCAACCATCCGATGTAGAAGAAAACTGTACAAGACGCACCAGTTAAGCATAATTGCTATTTACAGCGATACCAATCATTTAAGAACCAAATTGAAAGTTGACGTCGATTCAGGGATCAGATTTACGTATTATCGTAAATAAAAAATATAATAAAGACACGTTTTTGACTATATTTTTGTAAAAAACTAAAACAGCCAGAAAACAAACCGCGGGGTAGAACGCCAAAGCTAGTGGACAGAACGCACCAAACATGAAGGGTGGTAAGAAATGGAACAACGATTATACGGAATGTAATTATTGAAACATCAAATTTTTGATTACATGTTCATCGTATTTTTGTAAACTTACCATTCTTTGGGTTAAAATCATTTAGTTTTGCTAAGCTCTACGAAAATTTCGCTTTTCAAAATACACTTATTAATATCCTTATTTTTAAAACGCCTTCAAGTAGGCAACGAAATTCAATTTTTTCGACTGATATAGTGATATCGCGGCAAACATGGCGGCCGATAATTTTTTCGAGTCGAATATTGGTGTACAGTTTTAACTCGAACAAGGACGAAATTTGTTATAATTATGCATTGTTATCGTAATTTGGGAGTCAGCAAATAAAACGAATGGCATTTTGTTTTGATATTCGGGTTTTCTCAAAAGTTAACAGCATTCAAAATTTTAGTGTAAAACACGTGGTCTTGTGGGCATCCTGCCCCAATTTTCATATGATCGATTTTTGATATAATTTTGTATGAAGTTTTTAAAATACAACGAAAATTTTATAGTCTTCCGAAAGTGCACATGAGTGGATAAACGATAAGCTGTAGTTTTATCAGATTGCACAGGCTGTTTTAGCATAAAACCTTATATGTTACTTATGAAAAATTACAAGTTTCACGCTGATTCCATTAAACCTTCTGTTTCTAAGAACTGAAGTAGTTTTTGTGAACTTTTCATCTATTGAATGATGAAAAAGCTTGTTTGCTACAACATAAATGAAGAAAAACATCATTCGAAGTCGTTGGTTAGTGTATATTTGAGAAATAATGGCATCGGCCATCTTACCCCGCTGGTGCGTTTTGTACAGTTTTACCCTACCTAAAAAAGTAGCACGCATCGATAGAATTGGCTTAGCAATAGAACAGCACATGTGAGCGCTGCTTGGGTGATTTTTTGCCCGGTCAGACACAATCTCATGTGTTCGACCCGTCCGTGTTTCAATGTGGGTGGGTTTCTTCGTCGCTTCCTATCAACATTGAAACGGCGCGTGGCAAAGAATCACGCAAGTAGTTCAAAAGCTGTTCACAAAACAAAAGCCCTGCTCACATTTTCACCAACTATTCAATTTCTTCTACCCAAAGCGCTCTAGCTTTGATCTTTCCACCTATAATACTTTCATGTTCTTTCTAAATATTCTACCTTGAATTTTCACAACTCGCCGAAATGCCAAAAATTAAATAAGAATATATCCCAGCGGCGATTAAAATAAGATAACAGTTGGCTATATGAAAAGAAGAACTTTCTAAGAATTTTGAGAAGATTGCTTGATTATCTAGAGTGTATATACGGGTCTGTATTAAAGTCACCAATGACAAATGTAAAATCATAGTTTAGTGCAACATCTTCAAAGCGTTTCAACAGAACATCTGAGCAGTCAACATTTGGTGGATTATAATAAACTCCGATCAACATTGAAGTCATTCCAATAAAAAGCTCAAGTAGAACAAATTCAGTTGGATTTGGTGTATCATTTTCAGAAATGCGACATCGCCGACATCTAATTTTTTTTTTTTTGAAATAAATACAAATTCCACCTCGATGACGATTACGATTATTTCTCAAAATATTATAGCCTCGAATTTCAATAACTGAATTGGAAATAGACTCATCAAGCCAACTTTCTGAAAGGCATATCAAATGAAGTCTACTATTTTGAAATAAGGTTTTCAGTTCTTCAAATTTAGTCAGCTTAAGAGCACACAAACTTTGAACATTCAATTGGCAGATGTTTAGCTTATCAGGGCACAGCGCAGCATGGAAGAGGTATTACCATGGATACATCTAGCCATGATCACACAACAAAAGTAGCGATCTCAAGAAAGTTACTCATCGTAAACCCAACAAAGAAACTAAATCATGAAACTCACCTACTAACTGCCCTTTTAACATCGTATAAAAAGAAATCGATTTCATGATCAAATTGACTAATGGAAAAAAAAATAGGAAACTACAGCTCATTAGTTTTATCCGTGATTATTTATTGCAGGAAATAATTTATATCGGCAAATAGTAAAAACAGCAATCTAAACAGCAGCAACAAGAACAGTGGATGAAACTATTCCAAAGGGGAGGGAGGCAAGGGAATAAAGAATGGGAAGCAAAAAAAGTGAGTGGAAGGATTGGGGTGATAATTTAGGATAGGTTTAAAATTAATTGAGTTGTTTTCCATGGTAGATAGGTTCCATTCCAAGGTTTGGATTCCGTTGAATAAAGATGGGTCCGTCCTTAGGAACCACTTTCGCAATGTGCCCTGACTTCTTAAGTTTCAAGGCCTCCGATCGCAGCTTTCTGGCGTGTACGGTTAAGTTTTCGTTGATGAAGATCCTTTCGTCATTAGGAAAGCCAACGGTGCGCAGAGATCTTTGACTCAAATAGGCACTGAAAAAAGCGTCTCTTTTTTGTTTTAGTGCAAATTCGCAAAGAATAAGCGGTTTACCTCCAACAGAAAATGGTGATCTGGCTAGTAGTCGTAAATATACCATCGCATCGGCGCACACAGGGGAAAACGATGTAAAAATGTGATCAAAATTGTATACGCCACAACGGAGCGTTTTAGACCCATAGTGTCTTCGGGACATTTTACCTACATTTAAAGCACTTTAAAATGAGCTTTTGATAAAAAAGATTAAATCACCTAGCAGTGAGATAGAAAAATTATTTTTTGTATTTTTTCATTTTAGAGCACTTACGTCTTTGGCAGGTTTTTAGATTGTAAAAAATGTAGCCATTTTGTTGAAGACGTCAACATCGTAGAAGCTAACTCAAAAAAGTTAGAAGGGTTCAAAATAAAAAAATATTTTTTTTATCAAAATTTTCAGTGTTTTAAAGTGCTTTAAATGTAGGTAAAATGTCCCGAAGACACTATGGGTCTAAAACGTTCCGTTTTGGCGTAAACAATTTTGATCACCTTTTTACATCGTTTTCCCCTGTGTGCGGCGATGGGATACCGAGTCCACTAGAAATATGTTCAACAATCTGTTGAGATCTTCGTTGTGGGTGTAAGTTATTCTGGAGATAACAAGCTGTTGAGATTTCTTGAACTTTTCGATAGCTTTATTCGAAATAAACAAGTCTTCGCGTAGTGTTCACCTCACAACATCAAAGGTTTGTTTTTTCAGAGATGTGACATTCCTCCAAAACATCCATTCGCTGGCTCAGTTCTGATTTTGTAGCTGCAATGTAGGCTTCTATTTTACTTTCCCTTTGAGTGATCCTGTCGTTAAGACCAAGCCCACCGGGCGTTGCCATTTCGGTTGGTATTTTAGATGTTTTGATCGGTTGCGTTTTTATCTACTTACTGATTTTTGCACCCATTGTTGCCATCTAAGGTGGCTAGAATACGTATTTACTTTCACACCGACAGTCGCGAAATTGATTCGGTTTTCATAAAAACTTGGTGAACATGGAAGAACATTTTTCGCTACAATCTCTGTTGAACTCAAGTGATGAGAAAATGGACTTTGAGCAGCAGTGGTTGGTTCATGCCCAGGCAGCTATTAGGAAGCAATCCCGAAGTCGCGGTGGATCGCAACCAGGAAAACGCCCGAACATAAACAGGCAAGCACAATTTATTCATCAATGTTATTCTAGAGATTTGAAATTTTACCATTTCAGGCAAGCACAAAATGGAGCCAAGAGATTGATGGCAGATTATTTTTCGGAATCATCCGTGTACCAGATGAGCAGTTTCGGCGAAGATTCCGGATGGGCAGAAAATTATTTTTGGAGGTAGCCAATAAAGTTGAACAGAACCATGCTTCCGAAAATCAATCATTTTCACTGAGCCATGCATGACTACATTCAGAGCCAAAAAATCAAAGCAGTCAAATTTTCCTTCTTCAACCAAATCATACAAACAATCATGCATGACAACGACGCTTCTGTATTTGAAACACTTTTGCAATACATGATGAGGTAAAAAAGGACGCAGACTATCAGCAACGAACGTCTCGATGCTGATTTCCTTCCCTTAACGACTTTCAACCTTTAGGATCATAACTGATATGTATCAGTTCTGAGCGATCTATGTAGGCTATCAGATGATTTTTTATTTTTCGTTTTGCCTAGAAGGACAAAATCATTACTAGGTAACCGCAATGAACTGTCCAGCATGTGCTACAGCTTTTTTGAACATGTGGTCCTGGTATTTATTCAGATTTTTCCTTTTGAAACATTAATGATCGTCTATCAATAACGAGCATTATCAACAATGATGCGAGGATAGACGTTCGGAAATGATTGAGGGAGCGACGTTCAAAATGTATCACCAAGTATGTCGATCACCGTCGATTAGCCACGTGACGAATAGCAACGGTAGCCTCCGGTGGGGCATGGTATATCTTCTTGTATCAAGTTAGTGTTGATTTTCGACATATATTCAATGGGTACTTTTACCACGTGCGTATCACAGCACTCGGAGGTAGCATCATTCTAGCCACCACTGAACAGAACAATAAATATTTTGCTCAAAAACCGGATGCAACGGGCAAGTGGGGCCTGACTTGTCTCCAAAAATGTACAGCAGCTCTTCGTCAATTGACCTTTGGTGCCCCCTCGGATGCCATTGACGAATATGGAAGACTGGCAGAATCAACTACTCGGAAATGTCTGATGGAATTTTGCCGCTCTGTGATCCAAGTCTTTGGGGAAAAGTATTTGCGGTCCCCAACAAGATCGGATATTGAACGACTGTTGCACAAAGGACAAGAGCGAGGTTTTCCTGGCATGTTGGGGTCACTAGATTGCTGTCACTGGCAATGGAAGAACTGTCCCACCGCTTGGGCAGGACAGTTCAAAGGGAAAGAGAAAATGCCGACGATCATTCTGGAAATTGTAGCATCTTATGATCTATGGATATGGCATGCATTTTTCGGTATGCCCGGTTCGAATAATGATATCAACGTTATGAATAGATCTCCGATTTTCTCTAACATTTACAATGATCAAATGCCTGCAGTTGAATTTACAATCAACAACCGTTCCTATCATACAGGGTATTATCTGGCAGATGGCATATACCCTCCTTTGGCCACCCTTGTGCAAACTATTTCATCACCGGCTGATCAGAAGAAAAAGGTATAGATCCCTCATATTCAAGTATTGGATATATTTATTTCTTTTCTTGTTTTCCAGCACTTTGCTGCAAGCAAGAATCCTTCCGGAAAGATGTAGAGCGCACTTTTGGAGTCTTGATGTCAATTCCTGCCAGGCTTAGTAAAATGGACAATCTAGCCGCAATAATGCGGGCATGTATAATACTACATAACATGATTATTGAAGATGAAGGAGATCAGGAATTGATCGACAGTGAAAATGATTTAGAGGCTGATACATCCGAAGTAAATTTTGCTTTATTTTTATCACGCTATGAATACGATCATGACTCCAATACTCATTATCAACTCCAACATGATTTGATTGAGCATTTATGGAATAAAAAAGGAGAGGACCAATAATGAATTAGGCAGCATTTAGTACCCTCTTTTCGTTGATAAAAGAAAATACGTATAAAGCTGAGTATAAGAATTTTATTTTAAGTTAGTTTGTTCAAGTTAAGTTACACACTAAAATAAATAAATGAAAAATGGAATTTTGTATTATAAGAAACCGAGCTCACCAACAGTAAGTTCCTCTTCTCCTTTTTCGTCGGAAGTTTCTTCTTGAAGATGAATTTCAAAGCGTTTCTCAGTTTCAACATTCTGCACCTCCGATAGAATTCGTTGATGTTCTAAAACGTAATATTCCCTAGCTACATCGCTTAATCCGTCCAAATTGACAGACATGATCGAGTGGTTGACCAGTCTGCCAGAATGTTGGTTCTTTGTAGACTATCTTGAAGCTTTTCTTTTGCTGTAGCAGCCAACAGACTTCCCGATTTTGCAAGTTCTAGTTCTGCATGTTGCGCTCTCTTTTGCCTTTTTGCAGCTTCTCTTCCTATTGGACGCGATGATCATGGAAAAGAAGTCTCTTCAATAGCCACATTTTCAAATTCTTCACTCTCATGGTCCAAAACTAAGGATCTTTTGGGTGCCTGAAAAAAAGTTGAATGTAAGGATAAGGATAAGGATAAGGATACAGAGAAAATTGTTTGTTTTTACCTTCGCCACATGATATTGTTGCCATTTCGGAGCACTTTCTAAAATTCGATAGCAATTCATAAGAGCAAACGGGGTTTTTTCCGACGTAGCAAATAATGTCAGTGCTTGTTTGAGAACGTCCTCCGGAGATGCTCCACTCTGCTGTCGGTTATTTATTTGTGCCAGGCAACCAACGAATTTGCTGACACATTTGTTAATGTGGTGCCATCGACTTTTTAAACCGTTGGGAACGCGTTTAGGAAAAGTTATTGAATTACTTTCCCCGAGAATTTCCGTATATTTACAATGAATGCGCTCGTACAGGTTATCTACGCGCTGGTTGATGCCTATTGCTGGGTCCTGTGACGTATCTAGCCAGGCTCGGCATAGGGCTTCGTCCTCCTTTTGGTTCCAGTTTTTGCCCCGTGTTTTTTGGCTAGACATTTTCACTTTTTTTGAAGTTCGATTTAGATTTCACAGTTTCACAGTCAACCTTCCACCTTGTTTGTTTTACTCTTATAGCAACGATGGAAGGGTTGCTACCGGGTTGCTACCGGGTTGCTACAAATAAGAACCTTGTAGCAATTAACTGCTCGACTGCTATTTCCCAAATCCAGTAAGCGACCGTTGGTGCACAGATGAGTTCATAAACATGTTGCTGAATGTACACGAATTTTGGTTTAGCGATCATGGGTGCGTTTGGCCTCAGCACTGAGAACATAGACTGCATTCGGGTCCAAAGTTCGTTCAGGGAATCCACGTCATCGTCCGAGTTGGTCAGGCCTTCTCGTGACCGTTTAGGCAAGGTCGCTTCTAGCGGTTGAGATGCGGAAGCGGCATTCGATCGTGTTGTTAGTTAATTTTTGTCCATTCTGTTTGTGGTTGACATTTCGTAAGCAAACAGGGGAGCGGAATTTCAAAGAATGTTTCAGAAGGGTTACGATATAATGGTGTTGGTAGATCAAAAATAGCAGCTACCCCGCTATAAGATGACTTAGCCAATTCGGTCGATAACTAGCTTAGATTGTGGATTTACGGCCGTATTCATAAAGTTCGTTTGGATGGTTAACTAAAACTTACCGACATAAGCAATTCCACGATTTCCTTCCATCTCTTTAGAAACGAGTGATTTGTTCAATTTTTTTCAGCCAACAGTCATTTGGCAAATTTTTCAAGAATTTTGATTTTTGATTTTTGTAAAACATTCCGGTTTCGAGATATAGCTAAGGGATCAAGGACCCTCATTCTCCTCCAGTCTTTATATTTGATCTAGTCTTCTGACAATTCGAAACTGAACTTTTCTAGAATTCTTTAAATATTCACACTCACGCGTCCAGTCGAAAATTATTGCAAACAGCTCATAAAGTGCAAAAGCTTTAAGAGCAGTGACAAAGGTGTGTGGAAATATCTTGAATCTGTGAATAACAGAGTCTGATTTTGTTACGTGTAGTTCATGTGGTATACTGAAAAAAATGTACAACTGTCGAAACCATCGTTTTCAGTAAACTCTATTCGTTTCAATAAAAAAAAATTGCTTATGCTATTGCTTACTATAAGCATAATTTTTATCCTCTTGTCGAAAAACATTGTTGAATAAGGGAAAACAGCTTTGACCAGCTTTTTCTCTTCCGCAAGTTAAGGATCAAGCTCAAGCGTACTTTGAAACCATTCTTTCAAATTCACCATTGTTGAACAGCACAATAACAATGCATATTTTGAAATTTTCCGCACCCGGTTGTACATACTTACAACAACTCTACCCAGTCTGTCTGAAAACCCGAAGGCAATTGCAGCTCATGGGGAAAGGCATTATGGCACCAAGTCTATGCTGCAAAAACAGAGAAAAAAGTGGGGAAGAATCGGAGAACGTTGAATATTGCTATGAACGGCATGTTGCCACCCAGCTTGTCAGCATCCACCACATACCAAACATGGCTGCCAGCTGCTGGGCGTATGTGTGTGCCTGCATTGATGTATGTATGTGTGAAATTCCGCTCCAAACGGCACTATGCAACTTGCATCAGCTTCTCATGTCCTGAAAGACATTCTCAAAGACGTCTCGGAAGTTGTAAGCATTATTCCTCGTTTTCCTCAAACTTGGGTCTGATGTTGATAAATAGAATAGCACACCATTATGTGTACGATTATAGTCTTTGATATTTTCATCGTAAAGTCTAGCGGTGTTTAATATATTTCTAAATTTACATTTACTGTGTACATTTTTAGCGTTTTCGTCAACAATAAGTATCAGCGTTTTATAAAAAAAAGAGATTTCTTTTTTACAATGAATGATCTATTCTTGAACGATATTAATTTCTTCTAACAAAGGTCTCGAAACAAAATCTTTTGATTCAGGGAACTGTGCTGGCTACCAAATTTCTTCAAGGCAGACAGACAAACGCTACCTATTCGAGAATAACTTCCATCTTCAAACATTGCACGACAATTGCTTTGGTTGGAAATCAAAGCGCAATAAATCGCTATTATTTCCCAAACATCACGAACGAACGAAATTGATTCTTATTACCGGAACCGCGGTAACCTTAAAATGGTTCGAATATAAGCAGCAGGTATGGGGTATGAACATGAATATAGCCACTGATTTACAAGCTCCCTGAATGGATGGACTACCCTTGATCGTGCATCCCAAATCCTTCGCAAGCAGGCAAAATCCACATTTAAAAAGTAGCAACAAAAGGGATAATGTGGGCGTTGAAAGAGCGCTCAACGACAGCCAAGCCAAGCCAAGCGGCATCAGCAGCTGTGAGTTTAACCCCGTAAGTCAGCTAAGGCTAAGCGGGAGCACACAAATGGCGTGTATGTAAGAAGAACAAAGTGAACCGGAACTGAGTTTTTCCTCAAACACCGTTTTTCCTGCTATTGTATTCGCCTGGGCGGACCATTTTGCATACGCCATGGCGCTGGAGCTTATTTAAGCTGTCTCGTTGCTACCGGGTGCTCAAGATGTGTCTTCCTGTGGCTCAAGGCTTCCCGAAAGATCTTTTGTACGGTGAGCCGGTGGAGAGACATCTTTTCTTTTACTTTCCGAAAGCGATGTGAAAATCAAGTTATTTCAAGCGACTGGCAAGAACCAATTTTAAAAGTTTTTACGCTTTCCTGTCATATTTTCTACAAACGACTTTTAAGGCGTTGTTTAAGTTTAAATTAAACGTAACTGAGTCAAAAGTAAAAATCGGTTTTGGAAGATATAAGTGTTGTCATGTGAATGAAATAAACGATAATGAATGATAGATACTTTTGGGTCTAATTTTGTAAAAAGAAGTATTTCATTAAGAGGTCATCATTATCGGCTCCCTCTGAGGATGCTAGCAAGTAGTCTGTATAATACTTGTATTTGGGTTTTTCAAATACAGAATTTAAATGAATTGATCGACTAAGTTTCGAAATCATAATTTCGGCTCCAAGATTTTCCTTCAATTGCAGTCGGACTGTAGGTTGACAAAGGCCGTTATCCCCCCCTTTAACGTACCATCCAACGTCTAGGCTAACCAATAAATCAATGGGGCCGTTCACTAATTACGTAAGTACGATTTTGGAAATTTCCAACCCTCCCTCCCCCCCTGGTAAGAAAAAGTAAGATCATACGTTTTTAATTCTATAAGAAATTAACACGTTTTTTTTTTCAAAATCCAGCTTGAAAATATTAGAAATGTGTCAACCATGCTTCAAAGCAGAGTACTTTTTAAGTAAAACTTAATAGCCGCATTTGAAAAGTCAAATTCATAAAAGACAACAGATGAAATTTCATACACGATTTTAAAAACCATCATTTTAGATATAGTATGTTCGGGGCAACAATAAACTTCAATAAGTTTCCACAATCGAATAAACAATATAAAATCTAAATTCCGATAAAAAAAAGAGTTAAAGATCAGGTTAGCACAAGATAACATAAAAATTGTTATGTTTTTGACCTGAAAATCAGAAAAATCTATAAAAAAAATTCATTCTAAACTACAAAAATTGTTGCAAAAATGTTTAACGACAATTACGCTGTCAACTAAACTTAAAGCTCAGACTCATTTCAGTGGTGAGCGATAAATTTTTAGGATTTTTTGGTGCATCGTTGGAAAATTTTGAGTTGATAGTGTCTATTACTGAAAAACTGTCTAGAAATTAATTATCTTATACGCCTCATATTGACTTTTGGAGTTTTTTATGTTGATGAATTCGTTTTCGAAATACGATGGATTCAAATAGTGGTGTCACAACGCGCCACTTTCCTTTTTGTTTCTATAAAATTTAATTAAAAAGATTGTTATGATGAAACGCAAAAAGTGACGATCTGTTTTATTAATGTGATTAAGTGTTTTGGTGGCATAAGGGTTTGACTTGGATCTCTATAAGTTTTATAGAACCAGATTTTTTTTATAAATTAATAGACATTAAAAGATAAATAACATAACGTCACAAATGACCAATAAATAGTGAATGAGAAAAAAACTGAATAATATGGTTTCGAATGGCTGTGACTTATTATTATCAATGTAACATTTCTTACGTAAGATTTTTGGAAACCCCCCCTACCCCCTTGTAAGAGATCGTAAGCAAATGTGAAACCCCCCCCACCCCCCTATGTGCTTACGTAATTAGTGAACGGACCCAATGTGCGATACTTCATATTATCATTCTTTTGCGGTTAGGGCCTATATGACCCGAACTGTACTTTCTCGAAGCAATATCTCACCCAGCAAAATTGGACAAATAGCCGGTTAGGGTCAAATAGACCCGGATTATTATTTTCTTTAAAAAATCAATACTAGGTACTGAACTAATTAGTAGTATCGTCCTTCTTGGGGATTTTAACATTAATTTGCCTTATCGTTGTGAACAAACGCGAAAATTCAATGACGCGTTAGATAGCTTAGGGCTTTTTTGCGTAAATGTCAATCCCACTCACTTTCATTCAAGCGGGTGCTCTTTGATTGATCTCATGAGCACAAATGACAAAATTTCATCTTGAACAATGATCAAGTGTCCGCTCCAGGCTATTCAAAACATGATATCATTTTTGGATCCCTCAATATTTGTCGAAGCAGAAATAACAACGTTACTTTCTATAGAGATGACTCTAAAATTAATGTTAACCAGCTACTTACAACCTTTGATTCATTTGATTGGAGTTTTTGCGAAAGAATCGATGATCCTGACATAATTCTTGCTATAATCAATGAACGCATATAACATCTTTTCCAAAGATTTGTTCCGCTGAAAAAATCTTCACCAAGAAAAAACCCATGGTTTCGCCAAGATAGCTACGAGCCAACGAGCTATGATTAATCGGGATGTTTCCTATCGTCACTGGGTTAGAACCAAAATGCTTAACGATTTTGTAATTTACAAGCGACTGCGAAACCAAGTAACTAATTTAATTAAACGTGCTAAAATCGACTACGTTTCAAACCGTCTTCGAAGTACCAATTCAAATCAAGAGCTTTGGAATCGATTAAAACAAATCCAGAATAGTAAAGCTAGTAAAAGTGGTACTTATAACTATTCCAATAATGAGATCAATGAGTATTTTGTTTCAAATTTTACTAATGACAATTCACATCTCCCTGTCTTACCAGAAAACAGAAATGGTTTTCAGTTCACTTCTATTGATATTAATGATATTTCAAAATCAATTCTATCTATTAAATCAAATGCTGTAGGTTCAGATGGAATTCCTCTCAAATTTATAAGAATTCTGCTACCATCGCTTTTAAATCCACTATGTAAACTTTTTAATTCCATTATTAAAACCTGTAAATTTCCTCGAGAATGGAAGGTCTCTAAAATTATACCTACTAAAAAAAATCAAATAATAACGACTTGACCAACCTTCGATCGATAAGTATCCTGTGTGCATTTTCTAAAGTGTTTGAACGCATATTGAAATGTCAAATTCAAAACTTTTTAAGCTCCAATAACCTACTTAACGAATATCAATCCGGTTTTAGATCTAAGCACAACACTACTAAAAAACTTATGTTTACAGTTAATCGTATCCTTTATGCATCAAAAGTTTTAAGAATGCTGGGGCATCAAATTGGCGTAGTTAAAAAAATTATTGGTTTCTTCAGTTATTTTTAATTTTCTAAAAACCCTCCTTAGAAAATGGGGTAACTTGCAACAAACTTTGTTTCAATGAAAAATCTTATGAACACGTACGAAAATTCATAGTTTTTAATATATTTGCGATGCCTTAAAGACCATTACGCATGAAAACACCAATTGCAGTAGTTTTTGGGTCTGTAAAAACGAATTTGCACATGTTTTCTGAAAATAAGGATGCTGCATACATTTAGGGGTTAAATAAAACTACTAAAAATTCTACAAGCTGAAATCATAAAAATAAATGTTTGGATGAATGAAATTTAAATGTTTACAAACGCGTGATGCAAAACATTCATATTCCAACACATGGAAACGAGATTTACAAGGTATTTCTTTGATTTGCATTTTGTTGCATTTAACCCCAGACACCTTACTGAATATTAAAAATATTCATTTAAAAAAAATGGGTGATTGTTCGAAAAATATTTTTACACCAACAATGTTGGTATAATATGAGGAAACCTGTAAAAAGTTTGTAGGTAATTTTATCAAGCCGATCCGTCATACTGGGTAAAGTTTTTTTCGGCATCAAAAAATGTTAAAATTTGTACATTTATTGCTCGATTTTTCAAATTTTACATAAAAATAAAAAACTTAAGACATCTAGCTTAAGATGCGAGAAATTATGTCATCATAATTTTGTTATCATTATATGATAACTTTATTACAATACATAAAATTAAAAATTGATTCAATGTAGTTTTATATAAATGTTGCATCGAACCCCGCTGTTGCATGATGCCCCGTTTGACGGTACTTGACGATATACACTCTGCCGTTGATAAGAAACATTTGGCTATACTACTCATGATTGATTTCTCAAAGGCATTCGACCGCGTTTCATATGTTAAACTTCTCAAAAAGCTATCGGATCAATTCATGTTTTCTCGAAATTCTGTTTTATTGTTAGAATCATACTTGAATAATCGAATACAATTTGTTAACTGTGGTAGTTTTCCATCGCGACTTATGCCTGTGATTTCAGGGGTCCCTCAAGGATCCATATTAGGACCAATGCTCTTCTCAATGTTTATAAATGACTTGCCAACGGTTTGTAGAAGTTGCAAAATCCATATGTTTGCTGACGACGTTCAAGTATATTTTTCGGTGGCTAGATCAAATGCAGATAACATTAGTGAGGCTATAAACTCTGATCTAGTTAACATACATAGATGGTCTCAAAAAAATCTACTACCAATAAACAGCGATAAAACTCATGCTATGTTCTTTCCTTCATCATACAATACCTCCAATTTGTCACCTCTTAAAATAGGATACGATACAATTACTTACGTTGAAAAAGCTACAAATCTAGGTGTTATAATCCAAAATAATTTCCAATGGACATCATTTGTCGACGCTCAGTGCTCCAAAATATATGCTACGTTGCGCATGCTGAGACTAACCTCATATTTTTTACCCGTTAATACCAAGTTAATGTTAGTTAAAGCACTGATTGTTCCGCAATATGTATTTGGAGCTGAGTTTCTGATCGGTGCTTCTTCTAATCTTATGAAAAAGCTAAAAATAGCATTACATAGCTGCATTCGATTCACATACAATCTGTCACGCTACCATGGAGTTAGTCACCATCAAATGCATATTTTGGGCACATCTTTTAACATTTTTTACAAGTTAAGAGTTAGCATCTTTTTTTTACAAGATTATTAAATTGATGTGTCCTTCATATTTGTTCCATAAACTCATTCCCGTAAGAAGCAATCATTTTTTAAATTTTACTACACCACGGCATCACACTGACAGTTACAGCAAAACTATCATTGTCAGGGGCATTGCTGTTTGGAATTCTCTTCCAAACAGCATTCAAACCAGTAATACTTTGAATTCATTCAGACGATTGTGTCATAACTTTTTCAACGGGGGGGATCAGTAAGTTTATTAAAAAAAAACATTAGAGAATTATAGTGTAAGAAACATCTTGTTATTTACCTTTGAAATACTAAGTGTAGTGAATTTAAAAGGAATTTAATTACCTTATACTACATGTTGGAAAAATAAAATAAATAAAAATAAATAAATAAATAATTTTCATAAGAACTAGGGTAGAAGCACTAGTTATTGAACAGGTACCAAACATTGAACACTAGTTAAACATTTACCAACTAAAACAATAATCTATAGTATAAAAATGAATCAAAATTCGTTGTGCCACTGTTGAAGCATTTTCTACCTCTGTTCAAGTTTTTATCTAGAAACTCGGACTCTTAAAGCCACAATCCCCGAAACTAGAGTATGTGTTCAAATTTTGGCTTGGTTTTTCGACTGGATGAAGAAATCAGCCTATTTTTGATTGGGGGAAAAAATAGATAAAAGACAAATACACGGCTAAGATAATGATATGAGTGTTTTCAACTAAGTCTTTTTGAACGATTTCTGGAAGAGTGGCATCCTTTATTATCCTTATTTTCTTAAAATTTAACAAACTAAAATTTAACAAACAGTGTTGGTATAGCATGAGAAAACCATTAAAAAGTTTGTAGGTAAATTTATCAAGCCAATCCGTCCTACTGGCAAGGTTGCCGAAATCACAGAAAAATCTGTATTGTCACAGAATTTTGAGCGAAATTTCGTCACAGAATACGTGTCACAGAATTTTTAAAATTTTCACAGAATTCACAGATTTTCTATATTTTGTACAGTTTTCTAAGATTTAAAATTCTTGTCACTTTTGACTTTTTATTTTTGACTATAATTCAAGAAAATATGAAAACAAGGTAACGTGACATAATTTTTTCTATCAAAACTGTAAATGTTTATTGATTTGTTGAGTTTTAACATGTTTTCTGCAATAAATTTCGAAAAACTAGCGTCACAGAAAACTGTCAGAATTAGAGATTTTTTTTGTCGAAAATACAGATTTTTTTTTTCGGCAACCTTGCCTACTGGGTAAAGTTTTTTACGGCATCGAAAAATTTGAAATTTGTATATTTATTGCTCGATTTTTTCAAATTTTATATAAAAATAAAAGACATTAAAGAACTAGCTTAAGATGCGAAAAATTATATCATCATTTTCTAATCATTAAAAGATATCATTTTTACAATACAATAAATTTAAAATTGATTCAGTGTGGTGTTATATACATGTTGCATCTAACCCCGCTGTTGCATGATGTCCCGCTTGACGGTAAATCGATTTTTACCTAACGCTTTTTTCTATCCTGAGCACCACGACTCTGAAATGTTAAATTAAGTTTTTAAATAATATTATAAGAAATCAATTACGATACTTCAATTAAATCAAGACTTTGAAATCTGCACATTTAATCCATTTGATGGTGAAATACGGCTCAACGAATTTCTTAAATCCCTCGTTGTATGAAGTTTGTGATAAACCTCCCCATTGCTAGTGATAAAAAAAATCTTATCAATTTGCATTACTATTACCGCGTCATACATAATTGACAACTTAGAATCACTCAAAATTTTCAGATCATGTCATACATGTAACAATCAGCTTTACATAGGCGATGAAATCGCTGACGAGTTTTGGTGATAGAATTTCACCAGACTTTTGACAGATCAGTCCTTTAATAAGGAGTGAAAAGGAAGCTATTCACCTCCATCGCCCAACCTGTTCTTTTTGTTCAAACTTTGGTTCGTAGTTGTGTTCGTAATCAAAGTGGCTAAAAACTGTCAGGACCTGCAAGTTACGAACTCAACTGAACGAACAAGTAAGTGTGTTACTGAAACTTTCACAATTTTTCTCTCACAATAATCGCCATACAGTGTTTGAGTTTCCATTTGATTTGAAGTTGTTGATTTTATTCACTAATAATTGTTCTAAAAATATTCGAAAATGGCGTATTCTAAAATTAAAGATGCTGCGTATTGCAAGACATGTGTTTTGACAAACAAGCGATTCGGAGGAGTTGCTGGACAGGCATTGAAATCACTTGTTACTGAACCCTCTCAAAATTGGAAAAAAAGCATTAGAATCTTTTTTGAAGCACAACAACAGCGAATATCATAAGAGAAGTATTCTCGAAATAGAAAACCTACGCGCTCAACAGAAATCGAAAACTCAACCTATTAACATTCAGCTAGATAATGCTAGGAGCGAAGTACTAACTGAGAAAAGAAAGACTGAATCTTACTGCAATCATAGAAACAATCCATTTCTGTTGTAAACAAGGTATTGCTCTCCGCGGATCTACAGAAAATTTAAAATTTTCTGACGAAAACTCCACTGAAAATGAAGGAAATTTTTGTGCATTGTTCAGATATCGTTGTATAACAGACTCTATTTTGAAAGAACATCTACAAGCCCAAAACACGAGAATTCTATACACAAGTCCTCAAATACAAAACGATATCATTGAAATATATCGCCAAAAAATTGTTTCAGCTATTGTAACTCAAATTAATCACTCAAAAGGTTTCTTTCTGGCTGATGGAATGGGCTGATATCGGAGGAATTGAGCAGTTGTCAATTTGTGCTTGATACTTGAATAAAGATTGGAGATAACTGCATCTATCGCGAATTTTTGAAGGAAATAGGAATCGATCTAGATTACCTTATCGGTTAGGGTTATGATGGAGCAGCAGCCATGAGTGATAAATTTAACGGAGCTCAAGCACATATTTATACAAAGTGAATTTCCTTTGGCCTTATACGTACATTGTGCGGTTCATTCGCTGAATTTGGCGGTTAGTTTTGCAAGTCGTTTACTATCCATCCGAAATAGCATTGCCTCTATTGAAGCGATTTACAATTATTTCAACACCTCGAATCGACATGCAGTTTTGCAAAAAAAAAATCAGATTGTCATCCTAGAATCCAGGCGAACGAAGCTAATAAGTTACAGTCCTACAAGATGGATTGAACTTTTTTTTTCAAGGGAGTTTAACTTCCATGGTCATTCTTCCCTATTGATGGATTGAACGTCATATATGTGAATGCAGGCAACAGTCATAGAGGCTTTGGAGGATCTAACAAATGGCAGAGATATATAAACCAGCTCAAACGGCACTCAACTTATTCATACGGTTAAAAATAGCTCTTTCCAAATTGCATGCCAAGAATTGCTTGCATGTCATTCAATAATTCTGCCATTATATCGGGTTTTGCAAGGTGAAAAGCAAAGCTTGGATGAAGCCGTTACTTACTAACTTAATGATCCCGCGCCGATCCTCCGGTGCATAGGGCCGTGGTAAAAGACCTCCACTGTTGACGATCCGGAGCCAGCGTCTTCACCTGGTCCCAGTTAAGATTCTCGTCAACAGTTTGGATTCCGGCGGCAAGGTTTCGCCGCCACGAGTTTCTGGGTCTGCCTCTTCTTCGATGTCCTTCTGGATTCCAATCTAGGGTCTCTCTGCAAATCTCGTTTTCATCTTTTCGCAGCGTGTGCCCAATCCATCTCCACTTACGTTCCCGAATCTTGATTTCTAGCGCCCTTTGACGACACTGGCAATGTAGTTCCTCATTCGAGATCCAGTTGCCAGGCCACCAAGTGCGGATGATATTCCGCAGGCAGCGGTTTACAAATACTTGCAGTTTTCGCGTCGGCACCGCATATGTGCACCAAGTTTCGTACCCGTACAACAATACGGATGTGACGTTTGAGTTGAAGATTCGGATCTTAGTTCGTAGAGAGATCTGGCATGACCGCCAGATGTTTCGGAGACTCGCAAACGCAAATCGGGCTTTTCTGATCCGGGTTTCGATGTCCTTCTTGGTACCACCATCAGGCGTAATCTGGCTACCAAGATACTGGAAGCACTCCACTGTCTCAACCTGTTGTCCAGCTACCACGAAATTGGAACGATTTTCTGTATTGATTTCCATCGACTTGGTCTTTCCGACATTGATTTTGAGACCTGCTGCCTTGGAGCTTTCGGTGAGGTCGTCGAGTTTGCTCTGCATGTCTTGTTGTGTTTGGGCGAGCAAAACAATATCGTCTGCCAGGTCAAGGTCGTTCAGTAGCTCCATGGTTGAAGGATTCCACGGCAATCCTCGGTTTGGTCTACAGTCAATCGATCCAGTCAAGATCTCATCCATTACGATGAGAAAAAGCAACGGTGACAAAAAAAAATCCTTATCTCACTCCAGCAGTTACCGGGATTGGTTCGGACAAGACACCGTCGTGCAAGACCTTGCACGAAAATGCCTCGTACTGTGCTTCGATGAGATGGACTAGTTTCTCTGGGACCCCTCGTCGTCTAAGAGCAGCCCAGATGTTTTCGTGGTTCAGTCGGTCAAATGCTTTTTCGAAATCAACGAACACCAGCAGAAGAGAGTCCTGGAGTTCGTTGATTTGTTCCAGTATTATTCGTAGCGTTGTGATGTGGTCCACACATGATTGTCCGGATCGGAATCCAGCTTGTTGCCGTCGGAGTGTAGCGTCGATTTTCTCCTGGATCCTGTTCAGGATCACTTTGCAGAGTACTTTGAGGGTTGTACAGATCAACGTTATGCCTCGCCAGTTACCGCACTCTGTCAGGTCTCCTTTCTTCGGGACCTGGGACCTGGGCTGGGAATGTTGCAGTATCCCAGATGTCAGCAAAAAGACGGTGCAACATTAGTGCGACAGGGCAGGGTCGGCTTTCAGCATTTCAGCAGGGATGCAATCGATCCCAGGTGCTTTGTTGGATTTCATGTTTTTGATTGCCGCTTCTATTTCAGCCAGCGAAGGCGCTTCCGAGTTGACGCCATTTATGCGACTTACTGTTGGCGCTTCGAGCTGCGGATTCTGTTGGTCATCGCTATTCGAAGCCGTTAGGCTAGCACAAACTGCCGTTGAAGAGCTAGAGGAGATGAAAATTTCTTCAAAAAAAACTTTCCACCCATATTACTACGCATTGTCTAAAATTCTACGACAAAATGATGTCGAAATGAGACTGCCAAGGAAAGCTGCTATTCAATCTCAAGGAGGAACGAATGATGAAGAACAACCCGAGGCGTATTATAGGTTGAAATTATTTGTTCCGTTTATAGAGGAATTGGTCAAATGCATTGATTGCAGATTTACGAAACGCGGTTTAGTATTAAAAAGCTTCGAATGTTTGCTGCCATACAAAAAACCGAACTTATGTGTCGAAGAATGCAAACAAATTTTCAAGATGTATAACTCAATATTGCCGATCTTAAATGAAGGGGCTTTTATTGCCGAAGCAAAGCTTTTCCGAAAATCTGCAAAAACCACATTACAATCATCAACGGATTTGTTTGGATATTTGGACTTTTGCGACGGAAGTGTAGCATTTCCCAACGTGAAAATACTGATGAGGATTTTGGCTACATTACCCGTAACGACAGGAATACAATGTCTTCGGAAAGACTAAATGGTTTAGCATTGTTGAACATTCATACAGATAACAACATAAGTGTGGAGGAAATAATGAAATCGTTTATTGCCACCAACAGAAAAATAAACTTTTATAATTCTATATCTTTATTTTTTAAATAAATTTGTTAAAATATCATAACAATGTTTTAACTTTTATTACTTTTCTTTGAATAGATGGTTACGTTGAATCTAGGTGATAGTTCTGAGATTTGTTCGTTTCAAATCCCCCATGAAAAGTTCAAAATTTTGAAGAATTCAAAATTGTTTGTGTCGCAAGTGTCGCAAATGCAAGTGTCGTTTGCACTTATATTTAAACAAACATTTCATCCGAAACTGCACCTCGATAGGAGATATAATATTCATTAAAATCACGCTTATCCGAGCTCCGGTTATCCAAGCTTCCGCGTTATCTGAAGTGAAGTTGTGTATTTCCTGTGGAGTCCCGGTTCTGGACCCTATTGAGGTACAAATCCAGACTGCTGCTCAACTGACTTGATTGCTGGCCAGACTCTGCAAAGGTCAGTTGCTCTAGCGATTGCTCAACATCGTTGGTTGAGTTTGGCTCCCATATAATCTGTATGGTGGGAGCGCAAAGACAACTTATATCAAGATGCCACATTACCTAAGTTTGATGTATTTAAACCAGATGTAAATTGAGATATGAAGAATCGATTGGTATACTTAACTCAAAATTTATCACTTACATTCCTATGCTCCAGAGGGGCTCCATTATTGAACCTTCGACATTTCAGGACCCGTTCCTTGCTTAAACATATGTACTAGCTCCTTACGGCGTTTAATTTTGGTTCTAGTTTATATAGTTTGACTTATTTTTATAGAAATTTTTACTGGGAAAAGTTAAAAAAAATCTTTCTAACTTTTCTTAACGGAATTTAAGAATTTTGCAAAATTTAATTTTCCTGGCATTGTGCAAACAAATTGCTTACTCGAAATAAGTTTCGATGAAAAATACTACGAACGTTCAATTCTAAATAAATATGTGTACTTGAATTGATGTTGAAAATTCCCACAGGTACTTAAGCACTGTAAGGGAGCGCAATCTAGGGAACAGGTAAATTCCAAAAACAAAATAAAAATTCACTCTCAGTACTTTTTGCCCCCACATTCACCGTCTAGTAGGGTAATAGAACCAATCGAGCCAATAGACTTGAAACCGCATGCTGAGCACTTGTCGCGATGTTCACCGAAGTTTTTGAAATAATTAGTTTGTTCATATGCAGATCTGTTCTGGAGAGGAAAACGATTTGAATGACTATTACAATTACAACGAGTGTGGGTGCTCTTCCCATTCATTTTATCGCTGTTCAGGACTTTTTACCCTACCCAGCCAGCTAAACAACGTCGGCTTAAATGACATGGTAATATACCTACATGTGATCGGTGAACGAAGATGAAGGAAGGAGATGGGCACTGAATGGGCATGGAGAGAAGGAAAGATTGGTAGTGAAGCTTATTGTGTGGGAAAAGAACAATTGCGGCACTGTCATCATTGCATTACTTGCGAATGAAATTGAACGGATGAGATGCTTTCTGTGAACTCCTTCGAGAGAGGAGAAAACTGCCGTGGAAAAAAAAAATAATTGCCATAGCTTAAGCCGTCTGCTGGCGTGTCCCAATTTTTCAAACGGATTAAGTTTGAGTGATCAGTCGATTTCAGTTCGAATTGAAGTTTTGGGAAAATGTTTTCCGAAATGGGTAGGTAATTTATTTTAAATTGAAACCTGATCGTTACTTACAAGAAAAACAGTTTAATATGATGTTATATATGCATTCAAATATATTTTATTGTTTGTTGCGTTTGTTTTGCGGTCTTGTAGGAGAATTTTTTATATCAATTCATTAAAAAATCACGTTCAGCCGCAAAGTTGAAACTTGGAACGTTATGTGTTTAAAATTCTGTTTGCAAACCGCCGAGCTAATAGGCGACGAAGGAAGGCAAATTCGGTTAATAAGTGGAAAAATGAAACAAACCGAGAGTGGTTTGTACGTACATCCTTGCAAGATGTTGAAATGCGAAAGAGCTCTTGTAAAAGAAGATAAATGGAAGTGACGTTTCCCTTTGGCTGATGGTTGCAGTGAAAAGTCGAGTGCTATCTGCAGGATTTTAACTTAGGATGGTTCATATTTGATAGATTTGATCTGCTCATTGATAAAAATTTCGGGGAATTTTCTGGATCATGCATTTTAATACGTTTTTTAACATGTTTGTATATTGTTTGAATAGTAATAAAAGTCAGCACCTAATTTGTAGTCCGAATCAATGGATTCCCAAAACGGAAACCGACATCACCAACCAAAGTTTGAATTTAGTAGTGCATATGGCACATGTAAGATCGAACGGTTTTTAAAAACAACACCATCCAAATTTTTCCGATGGTGTCAATTGATAAAAACTATAAATATGACAAAAATAACAAACAAAATGAACAAAAGTAAAAATTCTAAATATGTCTGAAACATGATAAAAAATTATGAAAAATTTCTGAAAAATTACTGAAAATTACAGAACCATATTTAAAAAAATGACGCCAGTAACAATGAAAATAGTTTGGGCTTGTTTCCAGAATTGAAAGGTCCTGTATATAAAAATCTAAACTGTCAACCGTGGGATAGTTTGGGGGTCGATCAAATGTTACATAACGTAATTTTAGATCACTTTTTCCTCTCACCAGAGGTGCCAGGTGGTTTTGCCAAAAATCAGGACACTGCGATAAAAAATCAGAATTTTTCAGAACATCACCAAATTGATGAAAATAGCATGCAGCTCTGCTAGGTTGCATAACTAAAGGCGAAATACAGGTGCTCAAGACGTCTCAAATTATGCAACTGAAGCGATAAGAGCCTTGTCTGGCCTGAAGTTAATACAGTGAGCGAAATAAGAATAGCACCACTATGTGTTTTGCTTGTTAAAATATGGATGTTTGAAAATCACCAAAAATTTCTTTTATAAATTGTTTTGAATTGTTTAACGGATAAATCAAGCATAAGTTGACTTTTTTTGGACGTTGCAATTGGCGTTGAGGACCAAAACTATGGAAAAAGGGTGCGAAATAAGAATAGCACCACTCGTGTTTTTTTTTTCAACAAAAACAAGATTATTTCTGAAAATTTACCATGTAAAAGTGAATAATAATGCTTCTACGAATTATTTGAATAGATAATAGCATTTTAAGGAGTTTTCTAGAATTTCAAAGATTTTCAAAGGTTTTAAAAGGGGGTGTTAAGAGATGCTCCTCCAGCGTTTAGGAATTTGATACTTGAGCTATAATACTTTATCAAACTGCTTTATTTCTTCATTATCATTCATAAGTATGATGAAAATTGCCGAAATATAGATTTGATGCTGAATTTGAATAAAAAAAACAGGCTTCAAATTAAAAAATACTAATGTTTTTAAATAATCAAACGCTATTTCTCTAGTTTCAAGTCATAGATGGCCGCACTATCTTGCTATTAAACCAAATTGATGCCCATTTTCGAATATCTGGGATTAATTCAGGTGTGCTGGATGATTTTGGTCAAGAAATAAGTACTTGGTACCTTGTGACCGCCTTGGAAATTCTAAACTCACAATATCAAAAACTAAGAATTTCATCAAGGACCCATAAAAGTGAATCTCTTGGACCGAAAATCAGAACAATTTTGTACTTTCCGATGAAGCTTGATGAACCAGATAACTAGCAGTATAATTGGTATGATTTGAAATTGAATCGGAAGTTGAGATGAGCAGGGATTTAGGAGGTGTTATATTCTTGTGCTGGTGTTTTTTTTTTTGCAAATCCGGAAAAGATTTCTGCAGCGTGAACTCCAACAAAACTGTGTTGGAAAACTACCTTGAAATGATGAATATGGGCCTAAATAAACCTGAAAAATCAATATTGAGGCTTAATTTGGTTTTAACGGCAAGATAGTGCTGCCATCTTTGACTTGAAACTGGAAAAAGTGATGTTTATTGAAAAAAATCCAAGTTTATGAATTCCAACCTGTTTTTTCTGATTTAAAATAAACCGAAAATGATTGATTTATCGTTTCACGTCATTTTAATGAAGCAAGTAAGTAGTTTGGTAGAGAATTACAGCTCAAATATCAAATTCCTTAGTTCTAGAAGAACATCTCTCAAAACACCATTTTAAAACCTTTGAAAATCTTTGGAATTCTAGAAAACTCCTTAAAATGCTATTATCTATTCAAATAATTCGTAGAAGCATTATTATTCAGTTTTACATAGTAAATTTTTAGAAATAATCTTGATTTTGTTGATAAACACAAGTGGTGCTCCTCTTATTTAGCACCCTTTTTCCATAGTTTTGGTCCTCAACGCCAATTGCAACGTCCAAAAAAAGTAAACTTATGCTTGATTTATCCGTTAAACAATTCAAAACAATTTATAAACGAAAATTTTGGTGATTTCCAAACATCCATATTTTAACAAGAAAATCACATAGTGGTGGTATTCTTATTTCGCTCACTGTATCTAAGACCACTATCTAAATATTATTTGGACCAAAGACTTTCATCGATAAAACAGGTTTAAATATTTAATTAATTTTTTTTGTTTATTTTCTCACCATTTAGCAATAAATTTAGTCATAATTTAGATATTTGTTGAAAATCAGGACGAACTAGGACATTTTAAAACTTTTTTGAAAAATCAGGACGGCCTCTCGAAAAACAGACCAAATCCTGAAAAATCAGGACACCTAACATCTCTGCCTCCCACGCTCTCCTCCTGACACATCCGCATCAGGTTTTCTATCAAAAATTCACAAAATGTTACAAGCTTATATAACCCCTCTCTCCCTGAACGCGTTACGTAATATCTGGATCCCTTGGCTGTCGATATCATTAACGAATCAAGGTTTACCCAAAAAACAACCGAGGTGCTGTTGGAGCATTTTCATAAACCAGACTGTTAAACTCATTTTTAAAAAGACATACACCGGGAATCGAACCCATGCCATCAATGGACCAGCGATTACCGTCTATACACGCTAACCACTCGACCACCGAGACGTACCATTATTTAGTTGAAAGAATAAATTCTTTCCTTCAAAAATTATTTTTTGAATAAAAAATCAGTTTTGTTTTGTTAGAAAAGCCTCGTTTTCTCTGTGTGTATTTAATTTTTTTTTTAATTTTTGTCTCGAATAAATCCCAGCAAGCTGCAATATTTAATACTCGATCAATTCATTTGTTTTAAGGGGGGGGTAGGGTCTAACACTTTCAAAAAATCGATTTTTTTTATTTTTTTATTTTCTTATTGTAAAACATTTCAAGAATGTTGTGTCAAATTTTCAAGTCAATTGAAGCAAAACTGTAGAAATTATAGGCCTTTATCTCATCCTATCTAATACTGCAAGAAAGCAAGAGCAGAAACTTCAAACGCGTTTTTCTCGAAAGCACGTTTTTAAAGTCCGTGGACATCGTCATTTGAAAACTACTTATCCGATTCTTTTCAAATTTGGAACATATTTTTTACATATAAAATACCAGACCCCAACGTTTTTCTTTTTTGTTTTTTTTTACTTTGGGGAGATTTTCCAGGTGAAAAATGGCGGATTTTTTCGTGAAAAATCGTAGTTTTTACTTCAAACAGCCACAAAAATTTCATAAAAAAATTTTTAAGTTAAATAAAAAACGTTGGGGTCCAGAAAAACATCTATTAAAAATATTTCGCTCTGATTTTTTGACTTCAGATGAATCTGTGCTGAGATACAGTGTCCACCGCAAATCCTGTTTTTTAAAAGGCATCCTCGAAAGTGCTCCGTCACCGGCTCATTTTTCAATATTTTTCTGCGAAAAAATTACCAAATGTTCTTTTAACAATGCTTTGTATAATGCAAAAAATTTGAATACATTTGTTTGAACGATAGCTCTAGAAAAAAATCGTGAAAATGGTGTTTTTTATACCCGTTAAACCCTACCCCCCCCCCCCCCCCCCCCACCCCCTTAAGCGACTGCTCGACTGCTGGGTTTAGCTTAACAAAATCAATTGCTAGGTTTTTTTTTTCATACCCCCTAATGTTAACAGACCCAGACTAAATTATAGTTAAAATCTTCAAAAAACAGAGGAAAATGGGGATATTTAATCCAATTTCCTTTATTTCATCATATATTTTTTGAAAAATTTAGCAAATTGCCGTCTTCTACAGATTTTGAAAACATGTACAATAGACTGCCCCAAATAACCCGACTTTTGAAAAAGTTATACCCTGCAGGCTAAAATTGATCCTGGGTCTAGTACAAGCTCTCATGCCAAATTTGGGCCAGATCAGACCACGGGAAGGGGTCGATAACGAGCCTGAAGTTTGTATGGGATTTTGAGACATTTTGTTCGAGAGGAACATGAAAAACCAGTTTTTCGTCAATAACTTTTGTTTCCTTCGACCGATTTCTTTCAAAAACGGGTTTTCTTAAAGCCTAAATTATGACAAATATTTCATCCGAAGGTTTTATTTCAATTAAAGTTAAGAGAAAAAAGTTATTAAGCTTCGAAAATTGGCTAATTTTTTAAGGGTGATATTCATCACTGTTTTAATGAGGCGACTAAATGTCCGACCAGAACACTCAATGTGAAATACATGCCGTTTCGTCAAATAATGATCGATTTTAACCATTGATATTGCGCTCGATTGCAATTTTTGATGTTTTTTTTTAATATTTGAATTTGGATGATATTCACTTGATAGTTCGGAAAGAAGTAAGGGCGGAAAAATGCTTGACAATTTAAAAATAAATTGCATAACCACAGGGGCTTAGGAACATGACTGGACGATTTGTGATGCCAATAAAAAAAACTAGTTTTTAATCAATAACTTTGGTTTCCGTTGGCCGATTTCTTTCAAAAACAATTTTTTTAAAAGCCTAAATTATGATTAATATTTCATCCGAGGACTGCATTTCGATAAGAGTTAAGATAAAAAAGTTATTAGGCTTCAAAAATGGGCTAACTTTTTTACTGTGGTATTCATTACTGTTAATGAGGCGTCAATATGTTCGACCGCCCCGACTCATTGACAGTGACGAATACCATCTTTTAAGAAAAACCGTTTTTGAAAGAAATCGGCCAACGAGAACCAAAGTTATTGATGAAAACAGGTTTTTCATGTTTCTTCCGAGCAAAATGTCTCGAAATATCATACAAACTTCAAGCTCGTTGAGCAACCCCTTCCCGTGATCCAATCTGGCCCAAATTTGGCATGAGATCTTGTACTAGGACTAGAATCAGTTTTAGCCTGCAGCGCATAACATTTCACAGGTTTTGAATTTCCCATACAAATTTGAGGCAGTCTATTGTACATATTTCCACCTTTGGGCGACTCAACCGCCAACAATTTTTTTAGATCGAAAAACACATGTACCAAGGCTTTATGATGCCAATAAAATGATAATTTTTTCGAAAAGAGGTCCTTTTACATTTTTCTCACTTTTTTATTATATAAGCTTTAGCTTTCTTTTAATGGAGAATGAGGGTTAATCTTTTTATTGGTATCACAAATCGTCCAGTCATGTTCCTAAGCCCCTGTGGTTATGCAATTTTTCTTTTAAATTGTCAAGCATTTTTCCGCCCTTACTTCTTTCCGAGCTATCAAGTGAATATCATCCAAATTCAAATATTAAAAAAAAACATCAAACATTGCAATCGAGCGCAACATCCATGGTTAAAATCGATCATTATTTGACGAAACGGCATGTATTTCACATTGAGTGTTTTGGTCGGACATTTAGTCGCCTCATTAAAACAGTGATGAATATCACCCTTAAAAAAGTTAGCAAATTTTCGAAGCTTAATAACTTTTTTCTCTTAACTTTAATTGAAATAAAACCTTCGGATGAAATATTTGTCATAATTTAGGCTTTAAGAAAACCCGTTTTTGAAAGAAATCGGTCGAAGGAGACAAAAGTAATTGACGAAAAACTGGTTTTTCATGTTCCTCTCGAACAAAATGTCTCAAAATCCCATACAAACTTCAGGCTCGTTGAGCGACCCCTTCCCGTGGTCCGATCTGGCCCAAATTTGGCATGAGATCTTATACTAGGCCCATGATCAATATTAGCGTATAACATTTTAAAAGTTTTAAATTTCCCATACAAATTTGGGGCAGTCTAATGTACAATAGAACCCCGCTATTCCAAACTCCGGTTATCCGAAATTCCGCGTTATCAGAGCCACCGTTATCATGCACGGAAAATAAAAAAAAAGGTAAAATTTACCTTTTTGCGAGGTGAATTTTTTCCACCCCTCTTTCTAGGTAAATTTTACCTTTTTTTCATTCACCTAGCAAAAAGGTAAATTTTAACTTTTTTCAATTCACCTAGCAAAAAGATAGATTTTACCATTTTCTCATTCACCTGGCAAAATAGTAAATAATACCGTTTTCCCATTCACTGATTTAAAAGGTAAATGCTTGTTTGTTTGATTGGTTTCTTCAATAATAATTAATTTAAAAAAAAACACACAATTAATGAAAAAATTGGTATTTATTTGAAATAAATAGGGACTGTTACCTAATATTTATTTTTGAAATATATCACCGTGTTCTTTAAAAATTGTTGAGGCAAGTAGTTTGTTCGCCAAACTTGTCAGGTCCGGCTTGTCCGGAATAATATCTGCAGGCTGACGGGAATACAACACGAAGCTCTGTGGGCCGATCTGAAACAAAAGCAAAGTATTATGAAGAGAACCAGCACAACTAAATGAAATCTAAGAAAACACTTACCATTTTGTTCCGATTTTCACATATTGTGCACGAAGCAGAACTTGTTCCTAAACGGCAAAACAGCTTAACCTCAATAAACGGATTCGTCAAATAGTTACTTTTTTTCGAGATGATTTGCACCATTTTGTTTAGCTCAATCCAGGTCAACTTCACCTCGCTACGAGGTAAGTTTTACCTTATTTGGATTTACCTTTCTTTCTAGGTGGATTATACTTTTTGATTCAGCTCAATTCAGGTGAACTCCACCTCGCTACGAGGTGAAATTTACCTTTTTTGGATTCACATTTTTTCTCGGTAAATTGTACCTTTTTTCATTCTTCGTTTCAGGTATATTTTACCTCGCTGTGAGGTGAGTTTCACCTCGAATAGGTAGAAGTTACCTTTTTGGCTTTTGCGAGCATTCACCTTTGCTGTCTCGGTAAATTTTACCTTTTTATTATTTTCCGTGTGCAAAATACATGAGAGTTTTTTTTTATTAGTTTTGCTATTTTATCGACATTTTGCGGAGAGTTTAAAGTCAAAATTTATCGAAAAATGTCAATTTTCTATTCAACCAAATCTTTAACTTATCTTTGCGCCTGGATGATATGCAACACAAGAATAAAAGAATAGAATTTGTCTATGAATTTCGAGTAACCGAGGTTTCACTTAACCGAGATGGTAGAAAGGTCGAAAGATAGTAGATAGGTTGACATTTTCTTGGCCATATAACATTTTGTATCTCAGTTTTAAAGTTTAAGATAAAAAGAATTCTACAATAAGTTTTTCTACAACCCTGTATTCATTGCATAATAACAGGAATTTTTTTTTAATATATTTCAATCTTTTAAGTCTTTTTCACTAGGTAATTATCGAAAAACATAAATTTTGAAATAAATATAAGTCATATTACACTAAATTGTGGTCATGATTAAAATGAGTTGAAAAAAAATGTCTTTTCCCGTGAGGGATCAATTGACACATATGTAACATTTTGGAAAACAAAAAAAAAGAACCATTGCATTGCTCTGGAATTACGGCATCATGAAGTTTATATCATCCTGAATTCGAATTAATTTGTTTGATGAAAGTTTTTTCTGGTTAGCAATATTTGAAAATGACAATCAAAGATTTTTAAGTCACATCTTGTTAAATTTTTCAAGAAAAATTCACACAGGGATTTTTTATACCAATTTTTTTAAATAACAGCATTGTTATTTTGCTCCATTTGGCTATTTTTCTATAGCATCAGATTTCTTTAAAGATTCCAGTTCCAGATATTGCTTAGGGATCAAGTCACCCCAGTGATCAAATATCCTCACTCTCCCCTAATGATGAAAGATGAATCAATCAACCGTTCAAAAGCAGGAATTTCTATTTCTTTCAACGCTACGAAGTTTCTTCCAATCGATTTCCTTTCAGCTCCGATTACTTACAAACGCTCCTTAATTTGGAAAAGACTACAATCGCTGCATAAATGACTAAACATAATTGTATAAGATACCGTCAAAACGGGGCATAATGCAACATTTGCATTTTTAACACAGCATTTTATCATTTTTGTAAATAGTATCATGTAATCTAGTTATCATCTAATGATTTCAAAGATGTTGACATATGTTTTTAATAGTTTCTCTCATTTAGCTAGTTGCTTAAAGTTTTTGATCCTCGAAAAAAAAATTAAAATCGAGCAATATATATGCATCTTCAATATTTTTTTATGTCTTAAAAAACTTTACCTAGTATGACGGATTTTCTTAATAATATCAGCTACAAACTTAATATTGGTTGTATTTCCCTAAACCAACACTGTTGAGGAAACAATAATTATTGAACAATCACGATCACCTTTTTCTTTCTTCAATAAATGTTCTTAAAACTGGGGTATAATGCAACAACCTGCAAATCAAAGGCCTTGTAAATATCGTTTTCATACACTTGAAAACGATAGTTTGCTTCACAGTTTTAACACTTTTACCCCTGAATGTATATAGAAACTTAGCTTAAAAGACAGAAAAGGTGAAAAGTTGAGTTTGAACAAAACTAAAAATTACTGCAATTAGTGAATTTATGTCTGTTGGCCTTAATGGCATGTACAAAATGAAAAATTAAGGTTTTTATTGGATTTTTCATCAAAAACTAAATTTGTTGAAGGTCTTTCTCTGAGTAAGGTTTTTATTTGTTTCGATGATAAAGGGTGATACGGTCAAAATTTGGTCAAGGGAAAATGCGTGTAAATCGGTGAAATCGTTTATTTAAAAAATCAAATTAAATTTATTTTTCAAATTAATTAGTATAAAATTCAGGAAAAATATTCAGTTAGGCTTCCGCTTTTCCAAATCCGAATTGCCGGGCCTCACGCTTAACCCCTGCCATCAGATTTTGTACAGCCACCTTGTCCACCTTCTTCGCCGCAGAAAGCCAGTTTTCCTTGAACTGCTGCTCGTCCTTAGCAGGTTTTTGGTCCTCTTTAGGTTCCGCTTGACTATAGCCCAGTATTTCTCGTGTTGGGAGGGTTCTTGCCCTTGGGAACCACCTGCACGTTGTTGGAGGCGTACCACTCCATGGACTTTTTACCGTAATGGCAAGATGCCAAATCCGGCCAAAACAGTACGGAACAACCGTGTTTCTTCAGGAAAGGCAGCAGACGTTTATTCAAACACTCTTTCACGTAAATTTCTTGGTTGACAGTCCCAGAAGCTATGAAAATGCTGCTTTTCAAGCCACAGGTACAGATGGCTTGCCAAACCAGATATTTCTTCACGAATTTTGACAGTTTCATGTGCTTGAAAATATCTGCCACCTTTCCCCTTCCTTTTGCCGTATAAAACTCCTGTCCCTGAAGCTGCTTGTAGTCGGCTTTGACGTAGGTTTCGTCGTCCATTACCACGCAGTCAAACTTCGTCAGCATCGGCGAGTACAGCCTCCGGGATCGCGCATTGGCCGTCGTATTTTGTTATCATCGCGATTTGGAGTCATCATTCGCGATTTATAAAGGGTGCCCACGATGAAATTGTCACACTATAAAATTGCTCTAACTTTTTAACCATTGAATAGAATTTATTGAGAATTGGAGTGAATTCAGTTCATAGAGCTTTGTTTACATCCTGCAATTTTTAAAGTCCTGTGATCAAAACTCGCGAAAATGGAGTCGAAAGAACTTCACGAGAACAAGGATCTCTAGAATTGTTTCATGGCTTAAACGTTGGGAATCGCGAATTCCACGGTGTCGCGAGTGATGAAGTGGCTCGAGAAACGATTGAACCCCGATTGGAAGTGAAGGAAAAAGTATTCCGTACAACACCAAGAATCACAACAGCGTAGTTGGGGCCTTCAACCTAAACCCGAACGCCTCCGTTCGGGATGTGGCTAAGAAGCTGCACCTAAGCCCAAGTTTTGTCCAGAAGTCCAAAACTAAGACTGGGCTTCGAACGTTCAAGGTACAGAAGGCCCCTAATAGCGACGAGAAGCAGAACAAGACCGCCAAAACCCGTGCCAGGAAGTTACCTTAACATGCTGACGAAAGTTGAATGCTGCATCAAAGACGACGAAACATATGTGAAAGCCGACTTCAAACAGATCCCCGGTAACCTGTTGTTCACGGCCAAGGATAAATTCAGCGTTCCGGGGCATGTCCGCACTCAGAAGATGTCCAAATTTGCGAATAAATTCCTGGTTTGGCAAGCCATCTGCACGTGCGGGCAGCGGAGTGCATCTTTAGAGACCCAGGAGTCCCTGGGAGACCTTGCCAGGACACGATGAACGGACATGAAAGGCTCATAACGTCCCTGAAGGCTCATAACGTCCCAACAATCTTCTGGCCGGATTTGGCTTCATGCCACTACTCCAAGGACGTGCTGAAGTGGTATGCGGACAATAAGGTCAATTTCGTGCCGAAAATGTTCAACCCTCCCAACACTCTGGAGCTCCGCCCCATCGAAAGTACTGGACGATTATGAAGCGGCACCTCCTTAAACGACCTAACTAAGGTAGTGAAGACAATCGAGGAACTGAATAAAGTATGGGTTTAAGTAAATGAAAAAAACGGTTGATTCACAGATTGTGCTGAATCTTATGCCCAGGGTTGAGGCCAAGGTGCGGGTATTTGCGTATGGACTGTAAATAAAATACAAGTAAAATCAGATATAATTGAACCGATATACACCACTTAGCGAGAAAACGGGAGACACTAATAGCGCTATCTGGCGAAAAAAATGGAAGTATTACACTGTGATTTTTTTCGGAGCTTTGATCAGAGATGCCAGGTGTCCTGATTTTTCAATTTATAATCGCAAAAATTGTGGCGTAGCATATCGAAAAGGCGGAAATAAAATGAGTCCTTTTTGAATAAATATAAATTATCACCGCGCAAACTCTTTCAATTCTTAAAACGTTATCCAAACTCTAGCAATCGGCAAAGAGGTAACTCAAATCGCCTAAGGTATCGTAACGATCTCTCTGGGGATTTTGCATCATCACATCGGCAGAGAGGAACACACCATACGCGTGCCTTGAGTGAGTGCCACGAAATAATCTAAGATACGCCCTCCAGAGAAACACACGAAAACAACCCGAATCGTGTTTGTATGTTTCCCTTCGAGACGCGTGTTTGCCTGCCTGAGAAGTCGACTGCACCGTGCGAGCGTACGATTCAGACTGATTTCGCATGTACGCATTAGCATTCGTTGCCTCTAGGTATCTTGGCAGGACAAACCGAATGAGAATATTTGCGTTCTTGGAGTGTCGCCGAAATTAACCGTTTTATTCTCAACTTTTTACATGCTCTGTCAATTTTTGAGAGGACGCGCTTACTGAGAGAGCCCTACAAGAGCGGTGTAACTTTCTCCTCCGCTCTTTAAATGATGTTGTGAGCGGAGAGGATCAATAGGTCAATAGGGTCAGAGTGACAATACACACATCCCAGTAAGCGCGTCCTCTCAGAAATCGACAGAGCATGCAAAAAATTGAGAGTTGAGTCACCGAACTTAGAATAAAACGGTTAACTTCGGCGACACTCCAAGAACGCAAATATTTTCATTCGGTTTGTCCTGCCGAGATACCTGGAGGCAACAAATACGAATGCGTACATGCGAAATCAGTTTGAATCGTTCACTCGTACGGTGTGGTCACATTTTGTCCCCGTGTCCCGTGTGTGCTTTCAATCGTAGCTGTCGACTTCTCAGGCAGGCGAACACGCGTCTCGGAGGGAAACATACAAACACGATTCGGATTGTGTTCGTGTGTTTCTCTGGAGGGCGTGTCTTAGCTTAATTCGTGGCACTCACCCAAGGCACGCGTATGGTGTGTTCCTCTCTAACGATGTGATGATGCAAAATCGCCAGAGAGATCGTTACGATCCCTCTGGCGATTTGAGTTACCTCTCTGCCGATTCAAATTTACCGGTATCTCGGTAAATTTGAATCGGCAGAGAGGTAACTCAAATCGCCAGAGGGATCGTAACGATCTCTCTGGCGATTTATCATCATCACATCGTTAGAGAGGAACACACCATACGCGTGCCTTGGGTGAGTGCCACGAATTAAGCTAAGACACGCCCTCCAGAGAGACACACGAACACAATCCGAATCGTGTTTGTATGTTTCCCTCCGAGACGCGCAGGGTTGCCAACATATATTTTCAATTATCAGGGAACTGGTGAAATAAAAATCAGGCAAAATCAGGCTGCATAAGTAACGGAAATACCGCTCAAAGTGATGACCTTTTTTTTTTTGGTCATCACTCTACATTTTTACTATGCTGTGAGTCTACTTAGTTGCATAATTCTACTGAATCAAAGCCGAAAGATTCCTTTCCTTTTTTAAATATGAATTAAACCACTGACCACACTGACTTGACTCTTAGAACAAAAATTCAACCATTTTCTGTCTAATTTTTTGTTGTCAGCTTTTGCAGGTTCGCAATACCGACGGCAGGTGGCGAACCTGAAAAATTTGACAAAAAATGCCCTGTAGGAAAAATGGTCCTGTTTAGCCCGATTTTATCTTAGAAATTGCGTGTTTTATTTTTAAAGTTGGGCGGCATTTCCTAACTGGGATAGCATTTCTTCAAATCGATCGATGCGCACTCTGGAATCGACATTGCGTACTGTTGGAAAAATGATTTTTTTTGTTTTTTTTTTCTGGAAAAATTATCCAGAAAACGAAATAGAGTGTCCAGTCAGTATGGTCAGTGATTAAACGGAATCTTTAGAATGCTTTCATTCAGCCACATTTTTGCTTTTTAACTTCAGCAATGGTACCTTATTTAGTTCCGTACTGCCCATTTTTCATCACATTCGCAAAAATCAGGCATATTTTTAAAAATCAGGGAAATTCAATGGCTTTTCAGGTTGTCAGTCAGAGCCTCGAAAAATCAGGCAATCCCTGAAAAATCAGGCATATTGGCATCTCTGGAGACGCGTGTTCGACTTCCTGAGAAGTCGACAGCTACGATTAAAAGCACACACGGGACACGGGGACAAAATGCGACCACACCGTACGAGTGTAAGATTCAAACTGATTTCGCATGTACGCATTCGTATTTGTTGCCTCTAGGTATCTCGGCAGGACAAACCGAATGAAAATATTTGCGTTCTTGGAGTGTCGCCGAAGTTAACCGTTTTATTCTACACGGTAAACAAAGTTACTCTATTCTGTATAAAAATCCATACAGTTTCAAGAAAAGTGTCTCCACATACTTTTAAGTTTGGGCGTTTTAGGCAGAACGTGTCTAAGAAGCTTTTATACATTTGCGAGCTTTCGGTCAGTTGCTCAATTCTGTATATTTTGACATGGGGATGCCCATGCATTTCCAAGTTTTCTTCAGAAAAGTAAAAGTAAATGAATTTTTCGAAAAAAAAATCAAGAAAATAAATTCTTATTCGTAGCAATAAAATATTTATTGTCAATCCAATACAATCCTGGTTCCGAAATGTAGTTTTTTATTGCAGTTGGCAACAAATTCAATACCTCAATAATTCTTCTAAGAGGGCATCCTTCTCAACATCCGTAACTGATTCGTGCCTATATGACCAACCTGGATGTCAGGAGGGTACAAAGCGTCTGCAAAAAGGATTATAGAACAATAATCAGTAATGAAAATGAAAATTATTCACAAATATGTTTAAGATACCTGTTGGAACAGTTGCGATGAGGTGACCAAAATAAAACATTCGTTCTCTCAAGCTTGCAAGGAACTTCCTGAAAATTAAAGTGAAGTCAATATTTCATCTAATATGGAAAATTTTAAAAAGCTTAAAATATACGATTAAGAATATTAAGACGCAATAGCTGACTTACCCGTTTCGGCAGAAGTATCCGATGCACATCCGCCGAGGTTCTAAAGAAGCGACCTCTTCGACGAGGTCTTCTGGGTTGATTTTTCAACCTGTTTCGAATGTCGGATTAACCATCCCGAACAATGAGTATGATCCGGGTAAAGTTATTTTGTTTCTCCAATCTGCTCAACAACACCGGTTCCTGATCAACGACACTAAGACTAGCTTCCAACCGTTTCCAGAAAACCTGATATGGAAAATTTCTCCGATGCCGATCTGTCCAGCTTGTCCACTTTCTCTAAACGGATGCAGTAGCGTCAATTAAAACGTAACGGATAGTTATGATTTCTCATTTCAATTGAGTTCCAAATATGTACCTAATCAACGGAAGTAGCCCATGCAGAACAAGATAACCGTAGCTCCTTTTCCGCCTTTTCCGTCGGTTATTTCCATATGCAAATCAGACAGCTCCACCATCCGGAGGTGATTTTTGTTTTGACGAACCTTTACCGTGCCGTGAGAATTAAACAAAAAGATCAAACAAATTGTATTAGGTACCTAGTTGCAATTAAAAAAATGCACATTAACTTACCAATTTCCGAAGCTCATACGACATATTCTACATCAAAAAGTTGCAGTTTATATCTCATTTTAATGGATTTCAATATAAATTGTTTAATTATTTTTTTTCTTTTAGCAAAAAGTTTTTAATTTTTTTTCTTTTTCGCTTCCGCATCCCTTGCAATAAAATTCCAACAACAGCAAACTTTTTACACAGAGTAGAGTAATTGAGTTTTAGTTCAATTCTGTATATTGGTAGCCCAAAATTACCCAAAATTGAATTGGGGATATACAAGTTTTGAGCAACAATCGAATAGTTGTGATGAAGGTATATTCTCAACACATTTTGTGACTAACTCAAATTTTCCGTGTAAGTTCGGTGACTCAACTCTCAATTTTTTGCATGCTCTGTCGATTTCTGAGAGGACGCGCTTACTGGGATGGAGCGTTTTTCGTCACTCAAACAACACTCAAAATTGAAATGAGTATTCTATAAGTGCGTCTCCCAAAGAGCACTCTGAAAATGTACACTTAGTGCGTCCAAGTAATGAATTGATGGTGTTGTTCGCTTTGGTTCGTTTTTTGCTGTGTTTTCCGAAGATAAATCAAATAGAAAATAATGTCAAATCGGGATTAATGAATCTAATACACTTTGGTTGAAAAATTGGCATTAAACTATAAGCTTCTTTATTCTTCTAAAATCCTTATTGACTATCCAGACCAGCGGCGATCTCTTCACGATTAGGTCCGAATTTGCAACTTTCAAAAACGTCAAATTGCGGTTTTTTTCATTTTTAGATCTCGTTCATTTCATTGCGGGATGACCTGCTTCAATTTTAAATTTGTTTATATACTTCTGTGTGCGTTGCAACACACAATATTATGAATTCCCTTCAAATTAATAAATGAAAAAAGTCTTGAAATCACTTGAACTTTGAGAAAATCGAAAAAGGTGGTTCGATTTGAACTGCAAGCCAGCCAAGAAACTGGCTACTGCTATTGCATAAATCAAGGCGTTTTCAGCACCAGGATTCCGCCTTTGTTTATGCAATATAAGCAGAGCTGTTTATGATTTCCATCAATCAATAGATCTCATGAAAAATTCAGATTTTTTGCTGTGAATGATCCTGATTTATAACGAATCAACCTCGCAACCCTGAATTGTGTTAAGATGTAAACGATCAATTACTTTACATTATAATAAGTTCATAAACCCTTGGAATACGAACCTCTGCACGACTGAGGAGGATGAGTGAGGATGGAAAAAAATCAAACAGAGATCGTGATTTTTATTGAATTTGAGTTAAAAAAGCTTATTTAGCTTTTTTCTGGTTTTTTAAATTGAGCGGAAAACTAAGTCAATCTTATATTCAACTATGGTTCAATGGAATTGTTGCAGTAGTTAGAATAATATCTGTGCATCTTTCACAAAGCTAGTAATATGTGCAAAATTTATTCCAAATTTCTTTTTGTATTCTCAAGCTGAATAAGAACAATTCATAATAAGATCTATTAAGAAACATTTATTCATTGATAAATGACGAAAGTTCAATGCAAGAATAATTATTCCCGAGAACGAGAGTAAATACGAACAAATCTTCAGATGTGTGCTTATCTACTAATGACATCTTATCGCAATAGAAAAATCTTTCGAGTAGAAACTGTTAGTATCCATATTTCATATCATAACTGAGACGTAGCTTGATGCTCCTTGCGTATTTTTTCTCATCTTTTCTGCGGACCAAAGTGCTCGAATGTTTGCTGTCTGCTTGGCCTAAGTACCATTACAGGCCAGAAGAAGGAACTCAAAAGCCTAAACCAGCAACAACGATGGTTTTCCAGGAAAAGTATTCGTTTCGCACAAGAGTGAGAATCGCACATCACAACTCTTACCCAGGATTAATATTGGTTCCGGGGGGTGGGGAAAGATTTTACGGCTCATGGAATTCCTTTTTATGGCAGATCGTAAGAAATTTTATGAAGGTAACCATGTATTTTGTTTCCGGTTTGCTCTTGACTCGTCTTGAAGCCGTGCCGTGTGGTAGAAATTTAGGAGCGCTAGGGGAGCGTTCCTGACGAGGTAAATCTCAACTTGATTGTGAAACAGGAAAGCAAATCACCCTGCCGCTCATATGGTAACATAAAATATTGCTTACTACACAGCGAAGGTCAATCGGATCGAATGCTTTCGTAAACGGAATCGCTTTTACGCACTACAGTGCATGAAATATGTATTAAACGAGGATTTTGCTAATATGACTGACTGGCAAAATTAATCCCATCATGATAACTTGAACGGTTCCCAGTCGAGGCTTATTCAATTTTTCTAGATCGGCTGTAAACACTGAAAAACCAAAACAGAAACGGATGCAAACGAAGCGAACAAGAGCTGCGAACAAAAGGCCCGTCTACGATTCAACTCAACATGTGGTGCGTTAAAGTGTTTGTTTCACGGTTTTTATGAAACAAAATGGCATCTAAAATCACAATAAAACTTCTGAACAATTGAAGTTTATTTTAAATGGAATTTTCGCACCACCATTCATAATTTGAGGAGTTACGACCTTCCTTCATGAGGACAACTTCAAGGAAGATACCGCATAATCAACAATCCATGCTATTCTTTGGATTGTCTGAATTTATATTCAACAATTTTTAACAGGTGTTTGAAAATTTCCATTGAGTGTCTTGAATCGGACCAACAGCTAATTAATTGAAAAGCTAATTAAATTCAGGTACCGCGTTCGTTGAAATTCCTACAGTTTAAAAGTTTAATGATAGCATAGTTTTTCGCTTATCGAATATACACTTGTTTAGTCTAATACAGGTATAAGGTAAACATTTTTGCTAGAGAAGTGCGTAAAGATCAACAAGCAGATAGACGTAAGATAGACGCATAGGCTAATTCGCGGCTTTCAGATTGGGTAAATCGGAAATATGGACAGGTCAACTTTTACCTGACGCAGGTAATACCCTCATCAGCTCGCCATATTGCCCGGAATGCGTGGATACGAAGGAATCGGCAGAACATGAAGTCACTGTCTGACAGACATTGTCTGTCCCAGGTTCATGTCAAGGCGAAGGAATCTTCCAACATTGACCGCTGAGAATGTTGTGAAATGTGCCGAGACGAACATTCATGGCGATATATAATCGACGAAATTTCGCAGATCGTGTGTAATCTGATACGGATCATAAGAGAAGAGACGATGAACGGAGAGAAAAAGAAAGTCAACCTAAATTAACAAGCTAAAGGAAGGCCTTGGGTCTCGTATGACACCTTTAATCAAAAGCATGGGTGATCTTAGGGCGCGGTATTCAGGGCGAGTACAGCTACGGAAAAAGAAGCAAGGGGTAGAAAAATTTTCTGAATGATGAAAGAGTGGAGACGGAGCGCTAAATTGTAACAGTCTACCAACCCTCGCTGGTATGTACTGTAAACGTTACGATTACCTGTCACAAAATGGTCGATTTTGTGGTTTGGAATCTTACCCGTAGCTGTACTAGTCCTGGCGATATTATTCTAATCTTGACTCATACTTGTGGTGGTGCTTAAAGGTCTCACGTACTCAGCTACGATCTTTGCTACAACAAGAGAAACTTGAGAAGAAAATAGGGTGCGATGTAGAAGTGCACGAGCACAGCCTACACCTCGATATAATAGGTATCATAGGGTGAAACGAAGGTTCACATCAGGCATTCAACAACTTAAAAATAGTACCGTCAATTGGGGCATTATGAAACATTTTTCAACTTCAATGACATCTTAAAACTAAATATCCACAGATAATCATACCGATTGTACATCAAAAATTGAAAGGTTGATGGGACATCAAATTGACGTTGTTAGAAAAATTATTGGTTTCACCAGCTATTTTAAATTCTACAAAATCGATTTTCACATGCAAGAGAAAGGAGTAAGTTGCAACGAACTTTGTGTTTAATGAAAAATCAAATGGAAACAGCTGAAAATTTATAGTTTTTAATATATTTGTGATGTCATAACGTATAAAACACCAATTGCAGTAATTTTAGTATTTTAACGAGTTTAATTTTACATTTTTCGGTCTGAATTGTTTTTTTTTAAGAAAAAGCATAAAGTTGCTGCATACATTTAGGGGAAAAAATTTCTACGAAAAAATCTACTTGCTAAAATCTTAAAAAATAATGTTTCGTTGGATGAAATTTTGAAATTAACAAACGCGAGGTGCAAACAATCATATTCCAGCATATAGAAACGAGCCCAACAAACATGGAATGATAACTTAAATCATTTACAATGGTGTTGTCAATCGCAATTCCAACTGAATATTGAAAAGTTCGAAAAAAATAGTTCAAATCGGAGAAAGGAAGTCCGCCATGTCTGTAAATTTTTGAAATGATTTTGCTCCCATCCCACGCGCACTTTAAGTGAGGAAATCATCGTCATGTTCTCTCTTCAACCAGCTTTGCATCCAGATGGCTAAAAATCAGATGGAAATCGAGTAATATGTATTGACTAATGAGAGACTGGAAAATAATTTCGCTAGCAACGATTTGAAGGCTATGAGAGCAAAATCTTGCGCTCTCTTGCATTCTTCCCTTAGGTACGAATAAGGGGTCGAATATCGCCTAATTGGTTTAGTTTTCATCGTTTTAGAAAAAAAAAATTATGTATGCATATTGCCTATACTTTGCTGTTTTTTCAACTTTCATACGATTATTCTATATGGAACAGGGCCGTAGGAAAAGCCGCCTCATGGGGGGAGGGGGTTTTGGTGGTTTTGGTCACCTATTTTTCACTATGATATTATTGCTCAAACAATGCATGATAGTATGCTGAATTGAGTCATGTTTATAATGCTAGATCAGCATACATACCTAATGGATAGTGAAGCCCATATTCTTGATTGCGATATGTTTGTACGCCGAGCGAATAGTCAAGCCGATATCCTCAGTGAGACGCGAGATAGAGATGAAGCGCAATTCGTGGACAAAGTTGACCGCTTTCTTAAGCATACTAGAGTACCAGAGTTGGCCGGTGAATTCACAAGTTTACAAATAATACAAATTAAAAAGTTTTTTCTCTGTACACATTCAATTACTCATATTCAAGTTCTTTTACATTAACAGTTTCTCGTATTGGATAGAAACTTTTGAAAATAGATCCTTAAATAATTGAAATCGTACGCTATATTTATGTAAAGATTCCTTAAGTAGTAAAAAAGTTAAATTTAAATCTTTTAACTTGGTTAAAAGTATAGTGTCTAGCTTATTTGATCTGAGCATAGCGTAAGTTGCAACAAACTTTGTTTTCAATAAAATATCAAATGAAAACGGTTCAAAATTTATAGTTTTTAATATATTTTTGATGTCATAACGCATCAAGCACCAATTTCAGTAATTTTTGTTTTCTTAAATGAAATTTTACATTTTTTCTGTTAAAATTGTTTTTTTTAAGAAAAAGTATAAATGTGCTGCATACATTTAGGAGTAAAAATGCTACGAAAAAAACTACTTGGTAAAATCATAAAAAAATTTAGATGGATGAAATTTTGAAATTAACAAACGCGTGATGCAAATCAATCATATTCCATATCGTTTACAGTGGTGTTGTGAATCGCAATCGTAAGCTATATTTATGTAAAGATTCCTTAAGTAGCAAAAAAGATAAATTTAAATCTTTGAACTTGCTAAAATCATGTGTCTAATTTATTTGATCTGAGCATAGCGGTTCAAATGCGGTTTAAATTTGATTATTGCAAAATTATTTAAATTTGCAATTTTAGTATGAAATTTCGCTTTTGAAAAAAAATGCAATATTAACAATGTTAAACAACAAACAAAACATATGGAACACCCTGCAATTTGTTTTGCAGGAAAATTACAAAAACTTTTTTCTCAACTAATTGAAAAGATGGCAAAATCAACTTAAATTCTACTTCAAATGTGTATTTTTCAGCTGAATTATGGAACCGTAAAACTTAGGTGAATAGGGACATATAGAAGAATCATTACGAAAATGGGAAAAATGATTGTGATCCGAATATTAAGCATTGATTCAACACATTATTTTTCTCCTTTCAAGACCAAAAAGATCCTTGATTAATTGCAACTGGAATTCCATTTACTTCATGTTGTTTTAAAAAATTTAAAAAATAGTCTTTTGAAACATAATTAAATCGCCAAATTTCATACTATGGCAAGTGTTGTTTGGCATCACTTAGAATAGTGATGTGACATGTCTACAAGTTTGAAAAAAAGTGATGAATTCTTTCAACATGATTTTGGCGAAAAAAGGAGGAAATTTAATTTAAACAAAACATTCTTTGATCGGGACGTGTCCATATAGGTATTTTAAATCCACCCAGATTGTGGAAAATAATGTAAAACTGAAAAAAAAAAACAATTACATTTAAGATGATCCTAGAAAAATAGAGCTTCCAGTTTTCACAGGAAATCTTGAAATAAAAATTTAAATTTTATTTGATTTTTTTTCCTCTTGAGTTAGCATTCCTTCGAATATAAGTGTGGGGAAAAAAGATGAATGATGAGGCTTGCAAAAAATATCTGCCTTCTAAATGTTGGAAGCTAAAATGAACGAATTTACAATATCGAGCAGTTTCTAGGTAAGAAAGTTTCTCAATAAACAAGCAACTGTCCCCAACAAAATAGTCATCTTGATAATTAATTCTTGATTGTGAAACTCATTCACGAGCTGAATCTGAATCTTAATTTGAATACATATTCGTTTTAAATTTGTACACCTGAACTCATAGTATTGCAATTTTGGAACTGTTTCCTAATTTCGATACGATTTCGTAAATAAACAGTAAAAAACGATTCCTGAATTCAAATTCCAGATCAGCGTTTCCATTACGAGCCAAGAATGGAAATTTCTTAAAGAATCTCAACCAGGAATCTATGATAACCACCAAACCCTCCCCCCCACTTCCTACCATGATATGGAACTTATATCAAAAAAGCATAAGAATATATGTAGCTTCAAAAATGTTTGCTAAAAATTTAAGAGGTTAATTTTTGATTTGCATTTTGACGCAATTTAGTCCAGGCTGGTAAAATCATAAAAATATTTATTTAAAAAAAATATGGTGACTGTCCGAAAAATATTTCTACAGAAACAGTGTAGGATGATCAAAGCACTATTAATTTTGTAGATGATATTAATAAGCCAATCCGTCATATTGCGTCAAGTTTTTTACGGCATCGAAAAATTTAAAAATTTCCATGAGAATCAAAAACTTCAAACAACTATCTCACGACGTTAGAAATTATTTTATTATCATTTAGTTATCATTAAATGATATTTATGACCATTATATTGAAATTAAAATTGAATAAGTGTTGTGGTATACAAAAGTTGCATGTAACCCCGCTGTTGCATGATGCTCCGTTGCCGGTACTTACTTATTTAGTTTAGCACCCAATAATTGCTTGGATGGGAAAACCTTCAAATGCTCTTATGCTTACGATCACAGTTTTGTCTAGTGATTTCACATGGAAATGGATATGTTAAGAACAAAGATATAAAAGTTTTTAGTCTACGCTGAATAACTTACTGTATAAGAACGATTTTTGATATAAACTGAAAAAGGATGAAAATGCATATGGGACAGTTTTACGAACAGCGGCAGGAAGTGCGTTATGAAATAACAGTTGTGGCTCAACTCATTAACTTAACATATTCTTAGGTCATTTTAGATTTGGTATCCCATTCCCCACAATTTTTCAAAATAAAAAAAAAATTATTCAAAACATTCAGAACTCAGGTAAATAATTTTTTTAACGAAAAATTTATTGCCAAATGATACGTTGGAAATATAGAAACCCAAACAATTTCTTCTCCATTCTATCTTATAAGACACTAATGCTACAAGGATGGCAGAGTGACACTAATAAAACCTTTAAAAAATAAACTATCTAGATAATAGGTTATTTCGACAGGAGCTAATTTACGACAGATTTTTTTAAGACCTTTTTTCTATTTCTTTTTTGTTCGCCCAATTTAGCCTGTGTTGAACTTAAAAAATAGTCTGAATGAGTCAGTAGTGAATCATTAATTTAAAAGTAACATTCTAAATCACCTGTTAAATTCAATACACTCGACTAAATTAAAACAATTTTGAATCATAAAAAAAAACCTTTTGCTCAAATAAATGCTTCATGATAAAAATCGATGGATGGATAAGGTTCTGAATCAAGTGTTTTCGTTAATTAAATTCATATTTTTGCTAATATTTAACAGAATTTGAACTGTTTTTTAAACATACGAAACCTAGTGCTGATAATTCACATAAAAACTTATTTTTCGACACCCAACTTCCTGTGTATGTTTATACTGTTTCCATGGTTCAAAACGTCGTGAGGTAGACAAGCAAATACGATAAACAAAAAATCATATTCTTTTGCTAACATAGGAGGTTGAAATGTTCTTGTCGAAAACTAAAATTGAATGTCGAAAACTAGACCATCGTGAAGTGTTAATAAAAAGTTAACAAAAAATTATTTTGAGATTTTTAAAAAAGGTAGAGAATAAAGAATGAAGACTGATTCATAGAACCAATCATATTTGAGATGAATAACTTTAGTCGATTATGTAGCCAAGAAAAAAAGTGGCCAAAGTGGCGTACATTTCTTTTCATGTAACATTAATATAGTTTCGAACGGTAACTCAATAATGAATGTTTGTACATCAAACAAAAATATAGTAATTTCCCTCGCGAGACATTCCGTTTAAATGATAAATGTCTCGTAGACAGTTGAAAATATTGCAGCTTAAATTGAGTTATACCCATAACTTAAGACATGAAGCGGTTAGTAAGAAACAGCGAATCTTGCCGTGGTAGGTACAATTAGCTTGGCATAGAAAACTCGCTGTGAAGTAAATGCCATTTTCTAGGCAACACCAATTTAAATAAGCCACAGTGGGAATGAAAAATTGCAGTGCATTAATCTTCGGTGGTATTTTTCCCATTTTAGCTGAAACCTTAACAAGAGCGGAGCGAAAACACAAAAGAAAAACAAACAGGCGCAACACGGCCCATTCATTTGCATGCCGCCGAAAATTGCTTGTTAGTTTCCATTTCCATCGTCTGCTTTTGTTGATAAATTAAAAACGAAGTGCCTTTTTCTTCTTTTCTCATCAAGCGGGTGACGATTTTGCAAAACATGATCTATGGTCTATCTGGATGGAGACAAGATTTATGTGTCTGCAGCAGAAGCATTGTAGAACGGATTCGGTCCGCATGCTTGATAGTTATGTAGAAGAATGGGGTAAAAATGGAACGAGAAAGCCCCGTCATAGTTAAAATTGAAAATGCTTTACCCGATACTGCAGAACGAATATAATGAATTTTAGCTATTTTTCAAGGTAATCATTAGTTGTTCATCGATCAAGATATTCGATAGGGTAAAACGACTAAATAGTTATCAAACATTAGTTAAACACGAAAATCACCGTTTATAAATCTCTGTTACAAAAATCCACGTCGGATGAAGAAAACAGACCTTTTGCCAAAAAAATGATAGGTGGTATGAAACCCCCACTTTATCAATATTGGGTGGAAGGGCTCAACGAGTAGAAGTCAAATTTCGGCAACTTCAAAAGAAAGAAGACTTCAAAAAAATTTAATTTATGCTTTAAGATAAATCAAAGGTTTCGTTCAGGTAGAAACTTCAATTAACAGAAAAACTTCTATAAGTTTTTTCTCAGAAGTCAAAACAATTCACGGTCTTCGGGAAATTTGATAATTGAGCTAAATCCTATAGTTTCAAAATGTTTGTAAATTTCTGTAGTTTTGCCATAAAAGTGCATAATTTTATTTAATTTTTTCCCTATTTTCCGAAATTATTTCTAAAATAGGAGGTGATAGAAAAAAAACTGAACATTGTATGTATATTTGGAATCAGCGTTATTCATAGTTTGCTATTAAATTCTTCGCACTTAGGAAAAATTTCATTTTTTTGTCTTGTGTAACTGATCAAATTTGTACATTTAAAAGTTTCGCAGCTGTAATACTATTGAAAGCATTTGTAACAACCTCTTTCTGGAAGACACGTCCAATATAACCGAGTTTTGAAAAATCAGGTAAAATTATTTTTGTCGATAACCATTCGGGTTCACCAATTGGATTTTTGCAGAAGAAACGAAATAGACGTTGGACCTATCAAATGTCGACAAAGAAGGACATTCCGGGTCCAAAGCATACATAAAGGAGGGAGTAAATCGGATGTAAACAACTACCGACCGATATCTGTTTTATCAATTCTGAGCAAAATTCTTGAGAAAATGTTGGCTTCTAGGCTGACAGATTTTCTTAAAACCCACAAAATTCTTTATACCCACCAATACGGATTTAGAAGCGGATCAAGTACCTTGACAGCAGCTTGTGAGCTAGTAGACGAAATTCTACATGGTCTGGATACAAAAAAGTACGTGGGCATTCTCTATTTGGACCTAAAAAAGGCCTTCGATACCATAGACCACTCTGTGCTGCTGGAAAAACTGCATATTCATGGTATCCAAGGAACGGCCAATAACTTATTTGAAGATTATCTGAGCAGAAGAGAACAGTACGTAGTAGTCAACGGAAGCAACAGTACGCATTTGCCTTTAACTGTCGGCGTACCACAAAGGAGCAAAAAAAAAAAGGAAAACCAAGACTCTTTGCAGATGACACTTCGTTGTTATACATCACCAATGATCCTGGAGAAGTCGTTATTCAAATAAAACAAGATTTGCAACTGCTTCAAGAATTTTTCTCTGAAAATCTGCTGTCTCTTAATCTCACCAAAACGCAATACACCGTTTTCAACTCTCGGAGGTCGTTTCGAATGCCACCAAGTAATGACCTAGTTTTTCAATCCACAACCATCGATAAAGCTCAAAGTTACAAATACCTTGGACTCATCATTGATGCTGATCTTAAATGGACAAGCCACATCGAAAATCTCAAAAGGGAGATAAGCTCTACGTGCGGCCTTCTCTGGAGGATTAGAAAGGTTGTTCCAATAAAGCAACGCTTATCAATATACCATGCATTTGTCCAATCGAAACTGCAGTACATGGTTGCAATATGGGGAAGTGCCAGTAAAAGCAGGTTGAAGTCTTTACAAGCTCTACAAAACAGGTGTTTAAAAATAGTATTTGGAAAACCGAGACTATACCCTACGATTGACTTGTATCGAGAATCTCCGCCTTCAGTTTTTCCTGTAAAAGCCTTGCGAGAATTACAAACTCTGATTCAAATCAAAAACTTTATCCACAATCCACACACCCACCGGAACCTGCAACTTCCTCTCTCAACCCATGGATATGATACACGAAGACACAATTACTTGACGACACGTCGTATGAACACGGAAAGGGGTAAAGCTACTTTTTCTTACTATGGTAGCCAAAGATTCAACGCTCTGCCAACAGTTTTACAATCGGAAAACAACTGTACAAAATTCAAGTTGAAACTGAAATTTCATCTGAGAAATAATCTGAATCTGTATCTATAAATCCCTGATGCCGACTATCTAGAAGATACTAGATGCCCACCGCACCCTCTCAATAGAGATTGAAATCTCACTGATGGTGCGCAACCGTCCTGAAAATTCTCATCATGCTACAACCTCTGCAATCGACTCCAACTAATACCCGCCCCCATATATATATTTTTTTATCGTTTCCGCCTCCATCGCTACCAAGCCGACCACCACCGCTGCCAACACCATCAGAAGCTGTTATTTATACAAAATCCAAAAACAAATGGTAACCAATGAATTGTAGAACAATATTCGAAAAAAAAATCATGAAAAAAAAATAAAATGATGAGAAGGTTTTATGCCTACGGGAGCAAGGATTCGAATTCAAATAAATTCTACTCCCGCGGGCTTTTCCCTATCTCCAAAAAAAAGCAGAGCTGCCAGGTGTCCTGATTTATCAGGATTTGTCCTGGTTTTCAAGAGACCGTCCTGATTTTCCAAAAACTCTCGAGTTGTCCTGAATTTGAAAATTTGTACCTAAAATGTCCTGACTTGTCCTGATTTTCATGAAAACTTCTTAAATATGATCGAATTTGTAGTTAAACTATGAGAAAATGGAATAAATAGGTTATAAAATAGTTAAACCCATTTAACAGATGGTAATCTTCGGTTCAGATAATATTCAAATGGTGTTTTTCGATATGAACTACCGTATAGCCAACAAGCTGCGTACTGTTGTTGCATAAATCAAGGCGTTTACAGCACCTGTATTGCGCCTTTATTTATGCAATCCAAGCAGAAATCCTTATTATTTTCATTAATCAAGAGGTGTCCTGAAAAATGCAGATTTTTAACTTCGCATTGTCCTGATTTTTGACGAAACCACCTGGCACCCCTGGTCCAAAGTAGGATGATAGGATGAAGGGTTAAAAGTATGACATGTTGGGGAAAACTGTACAAGATGCACAAGCGCGGAAAGATGGCCCATGTTATTATTCTTCATTTTTGCTACGGCAAACAAGCTACTTTATCATTTCTTAGGTGAAATTTTCATTAAAACGACTGGAATGTATGTATGTATGTATGTATGTTTGACCCACCAGTGGCTGGTAGGTCTTTCGACCCGAGTCGGTACGGGAAGTCTCGATCGCACATTCAAATATTGTTCATACTTAACTCATCAACAATATTTGCAGCACAACCAAGGGGTCCGTTACCACTGGCTTGGGACAGGTTTGACTCATCTCGCTCCCTTCAAACTGTTCGAAACAAATAAAGAATTCTGAAAAGATACCTAAGTAGTCTATTCATGATTCCAAATTTGCCGAGATACTCCGGCTGGCTTAAACCCACAATCCATTGTATATCAGTTTTCCGCTCGTTTGATGCCCTGTCCTACCCCCCTCTAATCCCCAAGAATAGAGTTAAGCTATTTTAAATATATAATGAATAGAAAGTTACACATTTGTACATAATTTTCCATCTTACCTTTCAACCAACTACACTTTGCTTACCTCGTTGTTCTCACCCTCAACTCTGATTTGATAACAATTAACTTTATGATCTCATATCCTTAACCTGAACTTTAGTTTGTAATTGACAAGCTCACGTACTCCTTACTATAAACAATACACATTAAACATATTACGATTTTAATTACCAAAAAATAACGGAAGCTAAAAAAAATGATACGAATTAAAAAAATGAATAAGAAGCTTTCAACAATTAATGATTAACCAATTTTCTGTAACCTGGAGAAGAGAGAAAAAATAATTATGTATAGAAAAAATAAAAGATGCAAAGCAAAAATAACCGATGCATAGAAAAAAATTAAAAATGCATAGAAAATCTCCAATTAAAGATTGTGATGCAAGAAATTGACGAAAAACTAAATAAATAAATGGTCAATAAGAGGAGAGAAAAAAAAAGAAAAAAAAATGCCATGAAAATTTCAACTTATCCATTACTTTGCGAATTTCATTAAAACGACTGGAATTCTTATAAACAGAAGGATAAATCGAATCGGCGTGAAACTTTTTATTTTTCGTGATTAACATTTAAGGTTTTATGCCAAACCAGGCTGCGTAGACTGATAAAATTTCAGCTTTTCTTTTTTTCAATCGTATGCCCCTATCGGAACACAATTTTTTTTATATTTCTTTTAATTTTCACAAATTTTTACTTAAAACAATCATATTAAATTGAGGCAGAATGCGCGCCAGACCACGTGTTTTACGCTCAAATTTAGAATGCAGTTAATTTTTGAAGAAAACCGAATATCAAAGAGAAATGTCATTCTTTTTATTTGCTGACTCCCAAATTACGATAAGAATGCATAATTATGTATATCAAATTTCGTCCTCTTTCAAGTTTGAAAGATGCACCAATATTCGATTCGACAAAATCATCTGCTGCCATGTTTGCCGCGATATCAGTCAAGAAATTGAATTTTGTTGCCTACTTGAAGGCGTTTTACCTATAAGGATTTTAAAAAGTGTCTTTAAACAAGCGAAACTTTCGATACGTTTAGCTATAGGTACCAAATGAGTTTTTGCCCAAAGTTTGCTTAGTGAATAGCTTTAATGCTTAACTGGTGCGATCGGTACAGTTTTCCCCTTCTACAAAAGTCTGGTAAACCAACCTGTTTGTCTTTTATACTCTCAACAATCTCATCTTCCTCTCTCACAGCCAAAACTTTGCTTAGCTAACAGTGATTGTTTTAATGCCTTGCTAAAAAACGCCTTTGTGTAGACCACTCAATTACTTGTAGTATGTACTCAAGAATCTAACTACCAACCCATACAAAAACTACACTCTTCTTTGAAATTTCGTATTCTCGAAAAAAAGATGGTCCGCTGTTGTTCCAAAAATTATTTGAAGAACTATCACACTTGTGGAATTTACACATAAAATTTTCCTCAAATATTGACCGATAAATCCTCAGTTTATATAAAGTTCATCAATCAACGCATCTAATTTATGGATTCTGCATTACCACTGTTACGCTTCACTGATAGGTATTTCGATTCAGCGATCTGTGATCCCTATAGGCACCTCAGGGTAGATTTCAATTTGAACAAGCAAAAAGGTGATTTATCCATTGTTGACCCGCACTGAATATTTTTACGTGATATATTTGATGAAGTTTGTTATAAAAGCTAAGCTCAAATAATTGTTCTGCGTTGAAAAAAAATACATGCATTATTTTACGGCGGCCAGGATCAAAAGTAAACACAACTGATGCCCCTTTTCCAAATGTCGAAGTGCAGCTCTATGGCATGGTATGGCACATATATGGCGTGTATCGCTGACTAACAGACTCCGCCCAAGCTATGCTTTAGTGAGCTATAAATTTCCTGCTCTACGATCCTGTGTGTATTTATTTGGTGCACTCACGTAAATTTCCCTAGTAAACTAATCTTGTCACAGCACCAATTCCGATGCTCATAAATTTTTGCGACCCACCATTTTCCAACCAATTGGATCGGGAAAGTTAACCCTCATCGAATGCAAATAAATTTACACTCCTTTTTTCGGTATTTGTGGAGAGTTTGAACATTCCATGCCAACTGAATTCAGGAAATGGAACCTGCTAGTAGCGGAAGAGGGCCTTCGATTTGAGCTTTTGGCAAGCTGGTTTATGCAAAAATGGGGCAGAATCGACTAAACCAAATCTCGAGCTCTGGTCCTTCTGCATTGAACCTCGTCGCCAATTTTTGGGTGGGAACTAAACAAAAGCCACAGTATACTTGACCAGAGGAATGCTCGAAGCTCAGATGCTGTTTGACTTAAGCAAAAAAAATCTATCGGCAACGATTCGTAGTGCAGTCAACTACTGGTGCAATAGTAATGGCAGGAATAGAAAAATGCATACATTGTCCAAAAACCAATGAATACGGATGCTCCGTGAAAAGTGTCATGGTTTAGAAATAAGTTTATGTTTTTTTGTTCGAATTTGGCGTACAAATTGTTTTATTTTATGCATAGATTCAAAGTGCGTTTATTTGTTCAGTAACAAAAGATGGAAGCTTTACTGCCCGGCTGAGATTAACTTCATGGCGAGACCATAAATTGTTTGTCAAAATTAGAACTCACTAAACGAATCCTCTCGTTACAAGATATTTACATACAGCTGTTTCAGATAAATAATTAAAAAAATAAATCTAAATCTATGCTAAATAGGCACATTTCTACTACTAAGCACATGCACATTTACACACAGTATTAAAAGCAGCCCCATGCAATTCCACTCAACCCGCGTGGAGCACATCTACCAGATTTAAGCTTTTTTTTTGTCAGATTTATGCTTTTAGTGTCATATGAAAGCGTTTTTTCTCAGATTCAAGCTTTTTTTTCTCAGATTTGAGCTTTCATCTCCAATGCTCTCAAGGAAAAAAAAAGCTTAAATCTGAGGAAAAAAAGCTTCACCAAAACTTAGTTAAAAGATGTTGGTCATACGCAGATCCCGGCAACGATATACACATCGTGTGGGACACACCTCTCAGATTGAAAAAAAAAAACACATACATCGTCTTAACCGATTTAAGCTTTACAGACTGAATAAATGACGTGGACAACATAAGATTAATATAGCTTTTTTCCTCAGATTTAAGCCTTTTTTCTTCACATTTAAGCTTTCATCTCCTATGCTCTCAAGGTAGAAAAAGCTTAAATCTGAGGAAAAAAAAGCTTGAGAGCCTTGAGAGCATAGGAGATGAAAGCTCAAATCAGAGAAAAAAAGCTTAAATCTGAGGAAAAAGGCCTAAATCGTTGCCGGGATTTGGTCACACGATACATAGACAAATCCGTTATACAAACCGTGTGGAGCACATCACTCAGATTTAAGCTTTTTTTTTGTCAGATTTAAGCTTTTCTCTTCAGATTTGAGCTTTCATTTCCTATGCTCTCAAGGCAAAAAAAGCGGAAATCTATGCAAAAAAAGCTTAAGAACGAGATTCACCAGCACTTATGTAAAAGATGTTGGTCACATGGTACATAGACAAATCGTGTAACGTTGCCGGGATCTGTCTGGACCTACATCTATTTGCAAAGTGTTAGTCAATCTCGGATTTATGCTTTTTTCCCTCAGATTTAAGCTCTTTTTTACCTTGAGAGCATAGGAAATGAAAACTTAAATCTGGATATAAAAGCTTAAATCTGAGGAAAAAAGCTTTAATTTGAGAGATGTGCTCCACACGGATCAAAGAACAATCAATGAATATAATCGTGCCGTTCAAATATTACGTAACGCAATTTTCGAGGATTTTCAACCCCCCCTCCCCCCTATGTAACACATTCATCTCAAGATTTCTAAACAAAATTCATAAAGCGTAACAAACTGCTATACCCCCTCCCCCCCCTAAGAGCGTAATATTTGAATGGCCCCTAAATGGAGTTCTGCGTATAAGTGCGAAAATCGTTATACCCTGACGCAGGCACAAGAATTATTTCTTCCATAACTCTTGAAGGAGTGATTGGTTCATTTTAATGTCTTCAGGTAAAAGTGGTAAAACTAATTCGACTATAAAATGGTATTTATGGCAGATTTTTAACTCCCGGTGCACATGCGTACGATAGGAGAAGAAGTCCCTATATGTAAGTGCAGTTGTTCGAAAATTGGTAGTTTTTGACGTTAAAAAAGAGATTTCTTGTCAATGTTTCTTTCATAACTCTTGAAGGAGTTTATGGCCCACTTTGGTGTCTTCAGATGAAAGTTGTGAAGTTAATAGGACTACAAAATGAAATATGTTTAAAAAATTTCGGTGGTGCAGACGGTACCTTTGGACGTTGTTTTAAACATATTTACTTTATTCCATACCGAGAATCAATATATAATTTTTTGTTAATATTTTATGTGGATAGCTGGTAAAATTTTAATGCATTTTGAAGAGCTATTTTTTATTCTACGTTGAAAATTGACAAAGTTATGGGCATTTGAAAAGAGGGTAATTATTTTTTCAAAAAAACTTAAACGTAATCTAACTCGAAAAATAAAAGTCTTAGAAATCTGCTAAAATACATGTTTTTTTTAGGGTGCTGAAACGAATAAAATTTGAAGTTTTGCAGAAAATCGAAAGACCCCCGGCGCAAATTGTCAGATAATAAAAAAAAATCCCAATATGTTAAGTTTATCACTCAAAAGGACGCTTTGTAAAACTGTTCTGGTTACAGAGAAGTTCGTGGAGGCATCATCCCTCAAAACGTTATCCATCAAAAAGAATAAAAATTTCTGTCAATGGGCCTCTAGTTCAATTCGACTTGGAACAAATACGACGATTCGTGTAACCAACAGAATAAGGGTTAGTTTCCATAAAAGTATTGGAGATTGGAATGGGATCGGGAGAGGCGATAATCGAATGACACGATACGGTTTGGTGTGAAATAGAGAGAGATTTGAAGAACGGCAATTGGTGAGTAAACGGTGTGCTGGACGGTCTCGCATTTTGGAGTGTCCATTAAACCACGGAAGCCTATTTTACCTATCCGAACAAAACAACGGTGAAAGTTGATAAAGACGTTCCTACAAGCGATAAGGAGCAATTTTTAAAAGTCAGTAGAGGAAATACCAATGTAAGTATGCAACAACTGTACAACTGTTTTTTAAGCATCACACATGAAATAAAGCAGCAAAATAAATTACTTCCATTCAGTCGATATTCTTGTATCGTAGGTTCTTGTCGGGAGATTGACTTTATATATTTTTTTAAACATCCTGATTATTAAAAAAAACTTTTTTTTATCTGCGACAGTTTCCTCTATTCAGTGATCTTATGACTCGGTTTTTTTTTAAACCTTTAAAAAGAAAACATCGGCATCGCTGAAAATTTGCCACATTATAGAGGAGACGCTCCCCTTTTTCCTAATAACTTTAAATTTTACATTTTTGAGCCTCAATGTGTTAAGATTCTTTTAAAAATTAATAATAAATTGAAATTTTCAACCAAAAATTGAGGAAAAATGTTAAATCTCGAAGAAACTCGAAAATCAACAAAATAAATCATCTATTATCTAAGCCATGGGTGGCCAAACCATGGCCCGCGGGCCACATGTGGCCCGCGGCCAACTTTTTGTGGCCCGCGAAGCTCTTTTTGGAAAACCATGTTCTAAGAATTTTACATTTTTTCTTGGTCTGGATATATCATTTGGATAGATATATCTGAATCTACACGAACTAAATTCTAATCAAAGATCTGAAAATCTCTTTGAATTAATGTAAGTTAAAGGGGTAAAAGTGTATAAAAACTTATTTCGAAAAACACACGCTTTTTAATTGTTGTGTTTTGCCATTTTCCATAAATTTTTCGGACGTTCGCTGTTTTCTTTCAAACGTAAAATTATGCGAATATAATTTTAAAAATCTGAAAAATAACGGAATCAGATTTGAAACATGGAGCATCTTTTGATAATATTGATAATTTTTGCACTTATACCTGTGCTTATACCCCTTTGGCTCTGAGGGCCTCATATAAATTTACAAAAAAGATACCGTCGCTGAATAAAAAAAAACAATTACTATAATAAGAGCATTCAAGCGGACTCCAGTTTTAATATTGAGGAGTTTGAACAACCTCAGGAAGATAGTAAGATCGCATCAAATTGAATTTCATCAACTTATTTCATCCATCAAAATCGTAAACTTATGTAATTTATGTAAAATATCAAAAGTTTGCTCTGTTAATTTTTCCAATTTGTTATTTTTAGCTAAGTTTTAACAGAAAAGGGTATATTTAAGAAAATTAAACCAAATCAAAATATATTTCAATTGGCAATGTACTTATGTACATCGATAATAAAAAACTTGACAGAATTTACAGTTAGAACCGAACTTAGAACAACTAGAACCGGTTTGGTACTGATAAATCCCTCAGAAGAACGACTTTTCCACTTAAAAAAGGTGCAAAGATTATCAAACTAACAAATTTGTATTCATCCTGTTAGTAGAAGGCTTCTCCAATACACTTGTCAAATAGAGTTACTGTAAAATTTGAAAAGAGTTGGATTGAGTTGGATCCGTACTTTGAAAAATCTATATTGTTAAAAAAAATCTTTCAAATGTCGAAAGCTTGTGAATGTTTCTTTTTTTATAAATTCCATTCGGCATTTTATTAAATTTTTTTTTCAAATTTTTCTAAGGAGAACGGTGAACTTGGAAAATTTGGAAAATAGTCGGTCATTTTTTATATTTGGAGATCATACAATTGACTAAATCTCCATTGTAGTAACGCGATTTGACATTTCAGGAATGGACAAATCGAGGAGGTTTAACATATCTTGAAAAAATTGACGTGCATACATAAGTTGGGAGGGATCATTAATTTCGTGTTGCGCAATATTTCTAATATTTTTTAAATGGAGCAAAAATTTTAAGAATATGCAAGTAACAAAAATGATTTATTAGGATGACTCTAAACTCGATGTGAACTAGGCATATTTTTATAGCGTTATCAGAAATTTGATATTATTTGTTTTTTTTATACTCTGGAACAATTTATTTTTTTTGGCTCGCCAGCCAATCTCATTTCTGAAATTTGGCCCGCCTGTTGAAAAGGTTGGCCACCCATGATCTAAGCCTTTAGTTATTTATTTGTGTGTTGCAAATCTTCAAAAAAAAGTTGTTCTAGTTCCTTCCAATGTTTTTTTTCCTGAATAGTGCGTTAGTTAAAGGGAGTCTCCTATATAACGTGGCAAATTTTCAGAGATACCAATTTCATTTCTTAAATTTGTTCTTAAAGTGACACCTCGCTATACGCTTAAGATTTACCTTCCTTGACGCTAAACCCTTCGTCAACAAGTCTTGAGTCGGAAATATTTCCTTGTTTGGTAAGAAAGCTCCGAGTGGAAAGAAAATACAATTGGTTACATTAAGTTTGATGATTTTATTGCTCGGCTGATTTCCTCGATTCCTCGTATCATGAGTGGGCGTATTCTCTAAGGAGGGAAATGAAAACTCCCGACTCAAATCTGGAAATAAATGATGGCACAAGCATGATGCAAATTTTGTGCAAATCAAGGTTGGAATGCAAAACGAGTTGAGAGATGACTACGTTTTGGTTTGGTAATTATTCATTTGATTTTGCATACATATTGAATAGCAAGTTTAAGCCTTTTGTTTGATGTAAAAAAGTATTTTTGATTTTTTTCAAATCCGTTCTAATGAGAACATAGTATTGCAATGACGTTTCTGCCTTTTGCATAAAATCAACTCGCCCATACTGTGCAAATTCGAATCATGATTAAGATTACGATGATGAATAAAAACAATTGATTATATTCGGTTCATGAATTAACAAAAAAAAGCAAAAAACAACTAAAGCTGCCATCTTAGTTTACGTTGTTCGTTTTCGTGTTTGTGGCATTCTTGATGTCTTATTAACGGATAAAAAAAATTGGTACATCTGTGTGGTTTTATGTTTATTCTAGAGCATGGGTGGCCAACAATTTCAACAGGCGGGCCAATTTTCAGAAATGAGATTGGTTGGCGGGCCAAAATAAACAAATTGTTCTGGAATATTAAAATAAAACATATTTTTGAGAACGTTATAAAAACATTTCCCTAGGTCACATTGAGTAAAGCCAGATTGCCCGGTTTGAAACGGGATTGTACGGATATTGAACACAAAATTTGGGAAAAGTCCGGTAATAATTTTTTCCCAAATCGAACCAAAAAAAATTATTAAATTGTATTGTAAAGTTTTGTTGTTTATTCATCGAAAAGAAGAATTTTTGAATAAGTTTTATAAAAATATTCATGTGAAAGCCTTAAATACGATATAAAATTAAAAAAAAAAATTTTTTGTTATTAATCTGCTATTGAAATTGCCTGAAGTTTTTGTCGACAATTTTGAAATCAAATGCCCAGATTTTTCCAGGTTTTAAGATAAAAATAGTCCGGATTTTTCCAGCCCGGATACGTACTGAAAAAAATTACTTGCATATTTTTACAAATTTGACACCATTTGAAAAATTGTAAAAATATTACTTACATATTACGAAATGAATGTAAATTAACTTATGTATTTAAATTTTTTCAAGGCTTTTAAAATCTCATCGGTTTATTCATCCCAGAAATGTCAAATGACTTGATTACAATGGACAATTGTCTCCAAATAAAAAAAAATTAAAGCCCATTTCTCAAAATTTTGAAGTTCAACGTTTTTCTTGGAAAAATTTGATAGACAAATAAAAAAACGCAAAATGGTATAGTTGTGAAAAACTAGCGTTCACAAGTTTTTGCCGTTTAGAAGAATAATTTTTTCAACGAACCCTAGTAATATCATAAATAATATTGATTTTTCAAAGTTCAGACCTCAACCTCAACTCAATTCGACTTTTTTCCGAAATTTTCAATATCTCAATTTAACAAGTGAATTTCGAAAGCCTTCTTCGAACAGGAGGACTACGAATTTGAGTCTTTTTAATCATTGCACAAAATCAAGTCAAGTTATGCTGAAAAAAGTCGTTCTTCTGAGAGATTTGTTAGTACCAAACCGGTTCTAGTTGAATTTTACTACCCACGTGTAAATTCTGTCTAGTTTTTCCTAGTAATGTTCAAAAACACAGAGCAAGATGCCGATTAAAATATATTTGAATATGGTTTAATTTCCATAATTATACCCTCTTCTGTTAAAGCTAAGCAAACAAGTAATTGAAAAAACTTTACACAGCAAACCTTCGATATTATGCATAATTTGCAAAACTTATTAAATTTGGATGGATGAACGACGTTGTTGAAATAGAATTCATATTACGAATGTTTGAAGTCGTTGTAGATGTATAATTTGATGATGTAGATATGCATCGGCGATTTTTTACGATTTTTGAACGATTTTGATACGATCTTACTATTTTTCCGAAGCTATCAAAATCCTCAATATCAAAACTAGAGTCCGCTCGAATGTTCTTTATACCAATGAGATATAGTCACCAATACCCAACTGGGAAACATTTAAAAAATGTGTTATGGAATTTACAGGTCATGTGTTAAATACTGTGTTTTTTTTGATAATTTAAAAATATTAATTAAAATTGTTTTTTTTATACAGTGACGGTAACCTTTTTTGAAAAATTATATGAGGCCCGCAGAGCCAAAGGGGCATAAGTGCAAAAATGATCGATTTCGAGGAAATAATGTAAAACGATTCTTCATGTTGAATTTTCAAGATTTTCATAATTACATACGCATACTTTTACGTTCGAACGAAAATTGCAAATGTTCGAAAAGTGTATGGAAAATGGCCACACACAACAATTTCTCGAAATTTGTTTTAATATACTTTTACCCCTTTGGCTTTCATCGCTTCAAAGAGATTTTCAGATCTTTGTTTTGAATTTAGTTAGAGTAGACTCGACTTTTTCCAGATGATATACGTAGACCAAGAAAACCGATCAATTCTTAGAACATGGCTTTTCCTAAAATGAGCTTCGCGGGCCACAAAATGTTGGTCGCGGGCCACAAGTGGCCCGCGGGCCATGGTTTGGCCACCCATGTTCTAGAGCTTAAACATGAGGTTATCAACTCGATAGACAAAAAATTCTATCAACTGAGCAAAACTGACGTCCGATTTATTTCAATCATTCACCACATGCATTCAAGTCTTCATGGTTAACTTTTAATTGATATAGGAAAGGTACATGATGTCGAGTCCGCCGTTGAACTCGTTATTATGTACGTCTCAAACTGCTTAGAGTCAAGCATCCATTCTTTCCAATAGCCGCAAATCAACTGACGAACTCAGTGCTCTTCTTCGTGATCTCCGAAATATTCTTGCTCATTTTCATAGCACGATGAAATTTTAAACTCAATTATAAGTTTTTTTGCGACCGGTTTCATCCATGATATATTGTATAACAATTTTCTTTCATTTCAATACATTTATATTTAACATCTAATCTCTACACTTGAAAGTTCCTATTTTGTAAATAGAGTACATAGAACCTCACTTATCCAAGCTTTGGATATCCGAATATCTGCCGTTCATGCTAAATCCCCGCATGTGCCGAGCTATTCGCCAGGATGATATGCAAGGATACGCGAGGTTATACTGTAGTTCCATTTTTGTAATGTCCAACCTTTAATCAGGCCGCATATCCAAGCTCAACATTTTCCGAAAGCAATACCTTCAAAAATAAAAGCTTTATCCCGCGAATTCAACACAATAACACCCTCGCTTACATGCCCCAAAATTCAGTAATCCCGACCTACCGGTAGAAAAAAAAATCCACACAATGCAATGCCGAACGTGGGAGTATTGTGCAAATAATCACCGTGCTATTAGCTTCAAAAAAAAAAAATAAGCAAAAAAATGCCCGGATTCTTAAATAATGATTCGAACCGGGCCAACAAAAGGGACAAAACTGATCACAGCAGGAACTGAGTCGTTAAAGATTGGACTCTGGTACATCGACCGGATCAAATCAATGCGACTCGGAAACAACAACAAAATAGTTGCGGTGAATTTTCAATACAACAATATCAACACAAAAAAAATCTGGGCAAATTCGATTGTAGGGTAGGTGTACCCTCCTCCGTCGTATCCCTTTGATTCGTCGCAATTCAAGAATGCATGTTTTAGAGCCGAAAAATCACTTTCCACTTTAATTGGCTACTTCAGATGATAAACTTAAGCTTGTGAATTTATTTTCTATCACAAATTTGTCACTTTTAAAACTATTTCTTAATTTATTTGATATTGAAATCGCGAAGTGAATTGAATTATTGACGCACTCCGCCATATTGTAAAACGAACTTAGTGATCCCCTCAACGTGTTTCTTTGTTTTATCGCTTTCTGTCAATGCATATAACGATCAAAATCATAAAATTCGACAGAAAAGTGTTGAAATAAAATTAGAAAAATGATTTCAAACTAATCTGAACTGTATAAATTTGTCAATATTCGATTGAAATCGAATTGCTCGGGCCCCATAATTCGTCGTAATTTTGCGACAGGAATAGGAAATCGTTTTGTAAGAATTTGAATTAGACCGGTTCATTTTTACTTTTTTTTTTGCTGAACACAATCGGACTCATAGAGAACAAGCATAATGGATTTCCAAGTAATTACAACACATTACAGTAATTTTGTTTATTTTGAATCTAGACACTTGATGCACTGGGAGATAAGTGCAAAAAGTCTATTTATATTAATAAATTACTTGAATACTTCTTGCATTCAAACTGCAATATCTAACAAACGACCAAACGCTTTGCTCTACAGAATGGTCACTGAGAGATCCTTGAAAACTAAAACTAAAACTTCTCCAGATTTCAGAAATTCTCTAAATGGGGATCAACTCGAGGAAAAAATTTCAATTCCTGGACCGAAAACCTCGATTTTTATTGAATCTTTACGATGCATGGAAAAACGATGCAAAAAATTCCCGTTGAAGGTCAAAATGACAAGAAAATTTGGATGAATGGATCATTTAAACTTTGAAATAAGAGTTCATGAGTCTCTGGTTTGGATCTCAATACAAGTTTGGATAAAAAATCGGTAGATATGATTTTTTGTACATATAGTCGTTCAAAATTCAACAAAATCAAACCCGCTTATATTATGATTTCTACAATATAAGTTTTAATACTTGACTCATGTTTGCTGCATTTTTATAAATTTTCGGTTAATTTTCAACAAAAGATGTTTTGTCGTTTTTGACATATTACAATTTTAATGAAAAAAGTCGAAAAGTTTAATTTCAGTTGAATTTATCTACGTCATTTCCCAAAAATTTGAATCCAAACAACAAAATGTTAGAATAGCGAAGCGTCAATTTCCGAAAAAAAAAAAACATTTTTGCAAAAACTTTTATCGCTCGCAAAAAAAACTCGAATAGATGAGCTGAACCAGTCTAATGCGCATTACACGCATCAACGCGGCGTTGCTTTGTGTCGATATCATTCGCCAGGGTTCCCACATGTATAAGAATACACATGTTGACAAAACGCAAGTGTAATTCTGCCTCTCCTCATATGTCTTACTATTCAGGTCTCATTGCGTAGAAAAACATATAGTACTATTAAAAATGTTGATGTTCTTTAAATATATGCAGTTACTGTGTAAATTTGTGCCATGTAATTAGTGAAAAATGTCTGTTTGAATGTTATAAAATCTTGTTTTACAGACAAATCCTGGATCATGGCAGCCCTGTCCGTTGGAGAGTGTGTTGGTACAAAATACATTTGCAGGGTGGATTCAATTTGTACGGTCTAATATTGTGCTGCCTGCAATTGTCTTAGCCAAGCGATGATACCTTGCTACATAAACGCTACCTTGGGATTTCTTGGCAAGTCCATTTTATTGCGATTGAGATCTCATTCGAACTTTGCAGTTATCCTGCGCGGTTGATCCGTGCGAAGTAAATAATCGCATTTGTATGAACCGCAACCGCAAAATTTTGAATCTATCCCTCATGAGGGAGGAATAGTTTGAGACAATTTCGGTAGAATTGAATAGAAGGTATAATACTTTGCTGCCTGCAGATGCATTAGCCAAGCAATGGTAGACCTGTTTACAATAAAGCTATCCTTGTTTCATAGCTTATTGCGACTGGTTACTCGAGAGAACTTCTGCTGTTATCCTGCGCGGTTGATCCGTTCGATGTAAGCAGATGCTAATTGCATGAACCGCAACCGCATGATTTTAAATGTATTTCTGAAGAGGGTGGAATAAATTGAGACAATTCCGGTCTCCTTGTACGACGGAATTAGGGACCTGGTACGACAATGGAGGAACTTGAATGAGAAAAATAAATCATAAATTGACTCAAAAGTACGTAATGGATTGATCTATTTCCTACATAGTTTCATAAAACAGTATTCGAAATATAGTTTAATGAATAAATATCAGTTTCAAATCAACATGGAAGGCAATTCTATTGAATTGATGAAAACAGCTTCCTTAAGCCGTTGTCTTAGGTACATTTACCCTAGTTGTAGTTTATTACGGAATGCTAAAAGTATAGTCTGTTTTTTTTTAATCTGCGTCTGGTAACTCATCTTTTGTAAATAGCATGTTTCTCATTGAACATGACTTTTTTTATTTTATTATCTCACATCAATAAATGAATACCGCGAAGACAGCACGGATTTCCAACATGTGATGGATCCAAGAAGAGTTTGTGTAGACTTCGCAAGGATAAACACTAATGAATTTCACATAGGCTTCTCATGCTCACTGTTTCCAGGCGGCGGCAACGCTATTCAAACCGTATGGAGCACATCTCTCAGATTTCCCCTTTTTTCCCCTCGTTTTGACAGATTTAAGCTTTTTTCCTCAGATTTAAGCTTTCGTCTCCTATGTTCTCAAGGCAAAAAAAGCTTAAATCTGAGGAAAAAAAGCTTAAAAACGAGATTCACGAGCACATATTTAAAAGATGTTGGTCACACGACACATAGACAAAACGTGTAACGTTGCAGCCGTCTGACTGTTTCCAGCCTAAGGCCAGACGGCTGCAACGTTACACGTTTTGTCTATGTGTCGTGTGACCAACATCTTTTAAATATGTGCTCGTGAATCTCGTTTTTAAGCTTTTTTTCCTCAGATTTAAGCTTTTTTTGCCTTGAGAACATAGGAGACGAAAGCTTAAATCTGAGGAAAAAAGCTTAAATCTGTCAAAACGAGGGGAAAAAAGGGGAAATCTGAGAGATGTGCTCCATACGGTTTGAATAGCGTTGCCGCCGCCTGCCTAAGGCACGTTCTTTTTTTTTTCTTATTCAACACTTTGAAGCTCCACACGAATGTTCCAGGATGTGTCGTGCTATCTGTGATATTATTATTATTATCATTAACTCACACACGAATGTGATGATGCTTCCTGGAAGAGACCGTGAAGCCGAACGTTCGTTCTAGCTCATTTGGTAAATATACATCTCTATTCCACATGGATGTGCTTCGAGCGGGATTACACGCGTAAAGGAAAATTTAAGCTCGTAATCAGCACGTGAAACTCGTATAATCCTGTTTTAATAGAATTTTCTTTAGCGCTGATTTAGCAGAGTAATTAGAATGAAGGTGGATACAAGTTTTTAAAGTCTGGTGTATGAGAAATGCTTGAAAAACTGATTGTGCTGATCTTTAACTTTGAAATTATCGGTGTAGGATAGAGCTTCCGTAGGTCCAAAATGTTATTCTATTAGAAAAGTAAACATATAGGCCTTTAAAATGGAAACACTTCCATCCCTATTGATTTTTTTGTTTAGACAAAATACGAAAGCGTAAGAAAGGTTGATGATATTTTTGAATTTCTTTGAATTCCAATTATAAGTTTCAAAGTTTATACTAGGGTTGCTATCCGTCCCGCAAAAGCGGGACATGTCCTGCTTATTGTTAAATGGCCCGCCGTCCAACTTTTTGTCAAAATGTCCCTTTTTTTTTGTTATGTCCCGCTTTTTTCTGAAAGTGTCTTTTTGGCTCAAATATCTAATCCATACAATGTCAATCCCATCAGAAATCTGGTGGTAAAAATTTTAATTTAAAAGTGTTTTAAAACGGCAACTAATTGCTAATATTGTTGAAATTTTCAGATGAAAAAATTTAATCTAATAGTATCTTTACTAAACAAATATTAGAAATTTTTAAGAGATATACAATTGACTACATAATTTTTTTTTCTCTAAATTCCAGAAGGTACCTTCGCAATACAAAATAGAATTGAACCAGATGATGTTTTAGTGATTTCTAAATTTTTCATGATTAACATCGAAAAAATATAAAACCATTTTATTGAATTGAGCATATCAGTTGAAACCTTTTAAAATTTATTGAATTTGTTTAAATTGATTACCTTTATATAATTTATTAGAATTGAGAAGTTTGGAAGTTTAAGAAGATGTGAAATTCATAGTTATATAGGTAGTACAGCAATGTTTTTTTTTTTTTTAAAGTCGCCTTTACATTGCATTAGTTGCTCAAAATAAGTATGGAAATGGTCAACAAACTAAATCTCAACATCAACTCAACTGAAGTTATTTGGCGAAACTTGCAGGATCGACTTTTTCCACCTTGAGTTTAGGTGTAAATTTCATTGTTTTAAATTATTTTTGCTCCAATTTGAACTCAATGTACAGGTTACTCGATCAATATGACCCATTCCAAGCACCCTTAATCTCAAGAAACGATTTTCATTATTCATTATTCATCGCCATATTACTTAGAAATATTCAACGATATGACTGTACAAATTTTGACATACTCCGAACAGCTTAACAGATAGCAATGAAATATTTCATTAGGGGGAAGTGTTCCTAAATGCGCATGTTGGGTAATATGCGCATACAGCCGATTGACGATATGGCTGGAGATTCATCATATCTAATCAGTGTAGTTTGAGGGTAATACACTTTTAACACATGGCATGAAAAAATTAAATTGTTATATAAAGTCGAAAAAATTTAAAAATTCAAACAAGATTTTTGTCAGTTTTGTTATAATATATTGAACTTTAATTATCGTGCGTACAGATCCTGTGAACAAAAATTTTAATGGTTTTTCTTTCTCATTCATCTGGAAATCGGAATTCAACAAATTGAAGCTTTTGGCAAAGTTGTAAATGATAAGATATTGGAATAAGAGGCAGGTTCTGAATGCCCATATCAAGGCAGGTTAAATGCCTATATCAAGAAAAATAGATTAGTCTTATAATTTTTTTACTTTTTATCATTTAAACATTAAATCTACGCCCAAATCACGTTCTTGCAGCGAAAAAAGAAGAACTTCATACTGATCCGATAAAAATACGATATGAACAAAATATTACCATGAAATATGGCCATATGGCATACTTAACTATGTTTCATGCAAAAGAACTAGTGATGTAAAAATTTTCACCAAAATTTCAGCCTTGACGTATGCTTAACATCCGTTCCTACCATTTTCAATTAAATAATATCAAAATATTGAAAGTGTAAATGAAATATAGCTAAAAACATAAATATGCGCATTTAGCCCGCCAGTTTCGGAAATCGGCTATTTTGACTTCTTTTATTATAAAATTATTGTCACAAAAACTGTAAGCGATTTTAACAGATAAATTGCTCTAACGTATATAAAACAGATGTCCGCTCATGTGTATAAAGTTTTCAGATTTTTATCTTTTGAAATATGGGAGAAAATGAGTGCTTTCCTTAATATGCCTCTCCCCTACATATTTATGGCTCACCACGATAACGTCTTATCTGTACCTAGGACAAACTTATATAAATTGTAGGGTGGTCTAACCGGTTTTACCGAAACCGGTAAAACCGGTAAAACCGTCCATTTTCCAATACCGGAAATACCGGTTATTGAGACGGTAAATAACCGGTATTTCCGGTAAATTTTTCATTATTCTTTTGCATTGAAATAAAATAAGCTCAATAAACCTTACTGCAAGGTTTATGTGAGATTTGATTATTGCTAAAACTTGTCGATGTAACGTTTTGGATTGAAGCTATAATGGCGTTCAAAAGAGCATTGACAAGCTGCCATCTCTGTTTTAGAAGAAATTTTTTCATCAAACTTTGCACATTTCAGTTCAGCTATCGAATTAACGCTCCACAACATTTGAAGACTGTTCAAGTGTACAATGAGTCAAGAAAAGATACTGCTAGATATAAGAAATTTAAGATTGCTTAATAATAATCACAGTATTTTTCATTGAAAAACTTTGTTTTAAAACATTAAATTTTTCAAAAGAGTCAGCAGTTAAACACGTGTTTTTGTTTTTTTTAGCTTAGCTTAGCTTAGCTTAGTTGACTACTCATATCCACCTTAAATCATTGAACTTGAAGTGCTTAGATATGGTAATTCATTTAAAACTTCAGATAGCATATTTGATTAGACTTGCTCAACGTATGCACTTAAAATTCCATGATCGCTGGCGTGGCTAAGCAGAACAAGTTCTACCTCGCCAATGGTTGCTACTCCGTGATTGATCGAGGCCATCAGTTTTGTGCAGGGGCCAAAAGAATGGTGCTTAGGATTAGCAGTTCATTCACAATGCACAAAACTCATGCTCTCCCTTTGAAAATGATCAATACCGGCGCCGGCCACGTCCTAGTAGTCAATGAGGAATGAAGGAAGGATTGTTAGTAGGATACTTCATAGGATCAATTAACAACCTTTTGTACCTTTATATTCCAAAGATCAATTTGGAAAAACTCAGAAACAATGGTAAGTCAATACCTCCAACTATAGAAACCGTCTATACGTCTGCGTATCTATATTTACATAAATATCCAAGGAAAGGGTTGTGTTAGTAGAGGAAAGGTTTTAGATCAGGATCCATTTTGGTGAATGGTGTGATCGAGTTTTCCTACACCTCCTATGCTTCTAGATTTTTCCTAAGGAAACACCTAATTTCTATCTTTGAGGCACTGATAAGAATTTACTAATAAAGTAGAAATCGTATTTAGATTTTCTTTAAACTAACTTGTTTTCCTAATTCTTGTTCCTGATACACTTGTGTTTTCAAAAACGACCCTTTAGAGTAAAGATAATTTTATCATACTTTGAAGAATATTTATAAAGAGATATTTTAAATATAATTTTTTATATGGATGAAGTGAATCTCCTTTTTGTTCATTTCAATTTTTAATTTTTAATGTAGGTTGTGATAACTGAATAAGATCGTTTTTGGAAACTCATCAGTGCAATTCAACTCTTTGCCTCATATGAATTTGATTACTATTCTGAGTGCTGAATCAAATCTGTATTAAAAATTTAAATTTGAAATGTCAGTTTTTCGGTGTTTTTTTTTTCAATTATCGTGTTTGCCGGTTCACTGGCCACCCTGGTGTTTGTTAGGTTTAATTTTAAGATTTAAATGAAGTATGTTTTTTGTGTAGTGAAGGACAAATTTATCACATTTGCAGAGGAAAAAAAATATTATTATTATTTAAAGTGTACTATGTAACGACTTCAACACACTTTCAATGAAGCTGATTTAACTGATATTGAAATAAGTTGATATATTCCGTTAGTATGAGAATATGAGTAAACCGGATAAAAGATGAGATGAAGAAGATATATAAAAAGGAAAAATTGTTTCGGTATATTTTTTTTTTTTTCAAATATGTCTTTATTAGTCTTTTAATCATTACATTTAAGTTACATTATTAAAGTTAAATTAAAGTGTTCAGATCAATTATGATCAGTTCAACTCTTTGATACAGTTAATTTTAAACATTGTTTATTTGATTTTAATTTGCTTTAGCAATAAATAATTTGATTTATAGGAGAATATCCTGTTGAGCAAAAAAAAAATGTATAAACTTAAACCTAAATCCTAAAAACTAACTTAATTGTAAAGAGAACGAATCTCTGCGATGGAAGACTGCATCGATTTGCCTCTGAAGTTGGAGATGATTTTGTTGGCCATCTCTCCGATCGATTCTATGCCTGCAATCCGATGAAGATCTTCGGTGCTGTGCCAAGGTGGAAGCCGCAAAATCATTTTCAGAACCTTGTTCTGAATCCTCTGGATGGCTTTCTTCCTCGTCGCGCAGCAGCTAGACCAAATCGGGACTGCATACATTATCGCTGGTCGAAAGACCTGTTTGTAGATTAACATCTTGTTTCGCAGACACAACCTGGATTTCCTGTTGATGAGAGAATAAAGAGATTTAGTGTATTTATTACATTTAGATTGAATATCTTCAATGTGATTTTTAAAAGTAAGATTCCGATCAAGTGTGAGTCCCAAGTACTTCACGTGATCAGACCATTCTAATGAAACCCCATTAAAAGTTATGGAATGATTTTCATTAGGTTTTAAAAAATTTGCTCTTGGCTTATGGGGAAATAAAATAAGTTGAGTTTTGGAAGCGTTAGGAGAAATTTTCCACATTTTCAAGTAATTCAAAAAGGAATTTAAATTTTGTTGCAATCTACTGCGTACCACCCGTAAATTTCGACCTTTGGCTGAAAGCAAAGTATCATCAGCAAATAATCTTCTACCTTTTCCTTCTGGTACATCAGGAAGATCAGAAGTAAAAATATTGTATAAGATTGGCCCAAGTATACTACCCTGAGGGACACCAGCTCTAATGGGTGTCCTTTCAGAGCATGAATTTCGATAGCTTACTTGTAAGGTTCGGCTAGTCAAATAATTTTGAATAATTTTGGTGAGATATACAGGAAAATCAAATCGAGCTAATTTAGCTACTAAACCTTTGTGCCAAACACTGTCAAAAGCTTTTTCAATATCAAGAAGAGCAACACCAGTTGAATAACCTTCAGATTTGCTAGCGTTAATCATATTAGTTACACTCAAAAGTTGATGTGTAGTAGAATGTCCATGACGAAAACCAAATTGTTCATCAGGGAAAATAGAATTCTGATTAATGTGAATCATCATTCTATTCAAAATAACTCTCTCAAATAGTTTACTTAAAGAAGGAAGCAAACTAATTGGTCGATAACTTGAAGGCTCTGAAGCACTTTTTCCAGGTTTCAAAATTGGAGTTACTTTGGCATTTTTCCATTTATTGGGAAAATAAGCCAAGTGAAAACATTTGTTGAAGATTTTAACTAAAAAATTTAAAGTGCTTTCAGGCAACTTTTTAATAAGAATATAGAAAATCCCATCTTCCCCTGGAGCTTTCATATTTTTAAATTTTTTGAAAATCAATTTAAGTTCATCAATATTTGTCTCACAAGAACTTTCAAACACATTTTGCTTTGAAAGAATATCATCAAATTCTAAGGAAATTTGAGCATCAATTGGACTTACAACGTTTAAATTAAAATCATGAGCAGACTCAAACTGTTGGGCTAATTTTTGAGCTTTTTCTGCGTTAGTTAAAAGAAGTTTATCCCCATCTTTCAAAGTAGGAATTGGCTTCTGGGGCTTTTTCAGAATTTTAGTTAATTTCCAAAATGGCTTTGAGTAGGGTTTTATGTCCTCTATTGCTTTAGCAAAATTTTCATTTCGAATGAAATTTAAACGACGTTTGATCTCTTTTTGAAGGTCGCAATAAATAAATTTTAAATAAGGATCCCTAGTACGTTGATATTGGCGTCGACGAATGTTTTTCAGTCGTATCAAAAACTGAAGATCATCATCAATTAAAGGTTGATTAAATTTATGTTTAACTTTAGGTATTGAAGCGGCTTTAGCATTGACTATTGAAGTTGTCAAATTTTCTACAGCCAAATCAATATCTTCTATTGAATTCAGTGGAACGTTTACATCTAAATTACGTTCAATAAAATTCATATATCGCTCCCAGTTAGCCTTTTGAAAATTAAAAGTTGATTTTAAAGGATTTTCAATGGGACTTTGGGATAAAGAGAAAGTTACTGGAAGGTGGTCTGAATCGAGGTCCGCATGAGTAACTAATTGACTACAATGCTCGCCTAAATCCGTTACAACCAAATCAATTGTGGAGGGATTTCTAATTGAAGAAAAACAAGTATGCCCATTAGGATATTCAACAGTATAATAACCTGCAGAGCAATCATTAAACAAAATATTCCCATTAGAATTTGATGAAATATTGTTCCAAGATCGGTGTTTTGCATTAAAGTCACCAATAATAAAAAATTTAGATTTATTTCTGGTGAGTTTTTGTAAATCTCCCTTCAAAAAATTTTTCTGTTCACCGCTGCATTGAAAAGGCAAGTATGCGGCAACAATTATAATTTTCCCCATAGAAGTTTCTAATTCAATTCCAATTGTTTCTAAGACTTTTGTATTGAAAGAAGGAAGAAGTCTAAATTTGAGACGACTATTGATGACAATAGCTACACCCCCACCTTGTCGATCAAGTCGATCATTTCGCAAAATTTTAAAGAAAGCATTGCTTTTCAAGTTATTGTCTGGCTTTAAAAAAGTTTCAGTGATGGCAGCAATATGTATGTTTTGAGTATTCAAAAATAAAAAGAATTCATCTTGGTTAGCCAGCAAAGATCTAGCGTTCCAATTCATAATATTTAAACATCTATTTGGATCCATGAGGGAATCGTAAAGTCATAATAATTTTGTTAGCATAATTAAAAGAAGTTTGGAAAGCTTCAAACATTGAATTTGCTTTCAACATAAGTTGCATCATTTCCATTAAATTTTGATGCAAAAATTTTAATTTTTCCTCAGTAATCTCACCCAAATCAACAAAATTGTTAGGATCAGAAAATGAAGGGGAAGAAAAAGTATTTGAATTTCGGGGATTTTCCCAAGCCTTCGCATGAACGTTGAGACTTGGTTTTTTCCCATTTTTATTAGTTAAACCTGAAGAGGGAAACCCATTTTCAACCACCTCTGCAAACGATAAACAACGAGTCTGTGGCGCAGAATCAGCCCAGGTAACATTAAAATCACTTCGGGTATTACCCAGCCGTGATTCCAATGTAGGCCGAGGCTGACTGCGAACAGGCAGGTTGTTTGCCGGTCTGACGTGTGTAGACGAAAAAGAGGAAGGAGGAGAAGAAACTTTTCTGGAAACTTTGGGGTTTTTCCTAGAAGCAACAATTTTTGCCCTAACGGGACAATCTAGACAATTCGAGGAATGATTACCTGCGCAATTCGCACACTTAAAAAATTCTGTTTTTGGCTTATCACCACCAAAAAGGCATTTAGATTTTTCATGATCGAATGAGCCGCAAAACATGCATCTGGCATTCATTCTACAATTTTTCGTGCCATGACAAAAAGCTTGACAACGACGACATTGCGTAATATTTTGTAAAAAATTGGTATGGGATTTACGAAAAGGTTCAAATTTTACTCGACAATGAAACATAAGACGAGCCTTTTCCAAAATTTTCAAATTATTAACCTGATCCTTTTTAAAATGGATCAAATAAAGTTCAGGAGCAAAACCAACACTACTGGTATTGTTCGTGTTGGTTCTTTTCCTCATTTGAATTACTTGAATTGGAGAAAAACCTAACAAAGAATTTAATTCATTTGTGATCTCATCCGGTGTCTGATCGCCGGTGAGACCACGAAGTACAACTTTAAAAGGACGATCACCTCTAGTGTCGTACGTAAAAAATTGGTGTTTTTTATTATTCAAATAATTTAAAATTTTTTGAAAATCATTAAAAGATTCCGCCAATATACGAGCAGTTCCCCTTCGACCGATCTGAAAAGAAATCTTCACATCCTTGACGGAAGTGACGATTTCTTTTCGAAAGGCATTGAAGTCAGGAATCGTGACCGTTATTGGTGGAATCTTTTCGTTTTTAAGAGTATAAGAAGAAGAAGAAGAAGGTTTCTTAGTACTCTTATCAGAATTAAATATGAATATTTCCTCATCACCGATGTTATGAAGGACATCGAATGAATTGGAAATTTCAACTTTTTTGGCAGATGGCCCTGGATTAGGTTCAGCAATCCGTTTTCTTCCGGCCCTTGAGCCGGCCGAAGACTTCCCCATGCTGGAAAGAAAAGAGAAAATATGAATAAAAGAAAATGAAAACAATTTTAGCACTGAAAAGTGCTGATTGAAATACAGGTAAGGAAAAAATAAATAATGTAAAATGTTCCTGCAGGTACACAGCAACGATACGATGCTCCGGCGTACGTGTTGACGGCTCAACGGTACAGATGGAAGTGATATATTTTTTGATATTGATGATAAAATTGTGTTGTGTCGAATAAACAAGGGATTAAGCAAAAATTAGAATAACTTCACATGCATGTCGTCAGACACGTTGCTCGGTCATGAACATAAAAAAGAACTCTTCCGCATCTAAGCAAGCTGGCTGTCAACCATCCGCAACCATAGCATCTGAATAGTGTTGGTGACGTTCAGGTAGAGAAATAATGATAAGTGAGGAAAAGAAAGTGAATAAATGGAATTTCCTCACCGGGGCTCGGCCTCCTTTTTACTCTAGCCAATGAAAGCTTCTTCCGCACCGTCATCATCCAACCAAACATGCTCCAACTGGCTTCAGCAAACGTCTAGCATTTTGAACATTGTGCACATACACATGCATCAACCCAAAAGTGCAATTTTCTTCACCGATGATGGCCGATAATCATTCTCGAACAATGACGGTTTCAATACGTCTTCCGGTATTTAGCATTAGTTTGACACTTATCCCTTGGCAAGCCACAAAACACCTGTGATATTTTTTCCACTGATTGAGTATGGCGTCTGGAGGGTTCTGATTTTCCAACAATTTCTTCTCCAAGTATTTTTCTTCAGATTGAACCATGCCATAATATTCGTTCGCGTCTAATTTTTATGAAAACACTGAACAATTCATTATCAACAATTGATACTTTTTTACACAAACTTCAAAAATTAGGTACTCCATAACAGCACTTCAACTGAACGAACCGAATGCGACAAATGTCCCACCGAGACCTATTCGCGTCGTGATATTCGCACTAAAGCAGAAACTAAAAAATCGTTAATCAATACAATAAGAACGCGACTATCACTCTCGAAACTACTTAACTGAAATCCATTGATTTCTTGAACCATAAGTAAAACAATTAAAAAATAAATAAAAACTGCAGAGCAACGAGCTGACAGAAAAACGCGTCCGCCCGTGTTTTTGTTTTTTTTTATTATTTATTTTTCCCTCGGACAGGGAAAGCCCGCTGGAGTTAAGCTTCTCTCAAGCCTCTTCTCCAACAGGCACAAAACCCTGTCAAAACAATTTTAACAATTCGTTTACAATATTAGGTATTCCAAAATATGTATGAGCACTCCAGTGAGCGAGATAATGCTCTGTGAAGGAGTGCTTGGCACTTTTCATTTGCTATTTCACAATTTTATACAATATAATATAATATAATAATGTGTTACACTTGTATTATACATATTCGTAGCTTTTTGTGGCTGCTGCGGTGGTGCGTTTCTGATGGGAGGTGGCGGGTGGCGGGTGGGTGGCGGTGGTTTGGAGCGGCGTTTGGGCGGCGGTGGGCTAGGTGGAGGGGCGAGAGCGAAAAGATGATATTAATAAGACGTGTGGCACAAATATTTTTTTAGCGGAGGAAGCGGTTTATGTTCTGCTTGCAGATCGATAACAGTTGCGCTTTGAATCGCGAGGGCGTTGAAGACCGTTTCAGGGTCTCTGGCAGGTTGTTGTAGAGTTTACTGGCAAAGTAGCTGGGTTTCTTTTTCCCGTATTCCGTCCTTACACGGGATAGGCGGAGATGATTTGCGTTTCTGGACAAGCGGTGCGACGCCATTCTCTCGAGGCGCAAATTGTGGTGGGATTCTCTGCTTGTCAGGAGTTTGTGGGTGAACATTAACGTTTGGAATTCCTGGGCACCTCGTATTGGAAGTACCGAGTTGTTCATGCCATATAACAACTCAGAAGGATATAAATAAGGCAACTTGAAGATAGTCTTGAGGACACGGTTTTGCATGGTTTGCAGTTCCCTGAGGCGGCTTTTACATGCTTTGCCCCACAGCGATACTAGGTATTGTAACCTCGAGTGGAAAAGCGCGAAGTAAACGTTTTTCAGCCAGTGAGTAGGAATAAACGCTGATATTTTCCATATTGCACCACAGACCGGAGCGAGTGTTCGTTTCAGTTGCTCTATGTGGGGTGACCAGCATAGAGTATCGTCCAGAAGTAATCCCAGATATTTGAACTGGCGCACTCGTTAAATAATCGTATTACCTATACGGATTAATGGCAGCTGTGGTATGGAGCGACGACCGGAGTTGAACAACATGTACGATGTTTTTGATAGGTTGAGCGAAAGCAGGTTACAATCGAAGTATTGCTGAAGGACTTGCAGGTCATTACCGATCCATTCCACAATCTGGAGGGGGTTGGAGTGACTATATGATATTATGGTGTCATCTGCAAAGAGTCGAGCTTTGCCATGTAGGTTCAGTTGTGGAAGATCGTTGATAAAAACTAGAAACATCAGCGAACCTAGGTTACTCCCTTGTGGTACTCCCGTTGTAATGAATTTTTTGCTACTTGAGTGTCCTTTCAGAGACACGAATTGTTGTCGATCTGTTATGTAGCTCCCCAAGTAACACAGATCAAGCTAACTAGCATTTCGATGTTTTATTATGGTTTTATTATGGCTTTTTTTGTGCAACTCGTTTTATGATGGTTTTATTATGGTCATGCAAAACGCTTATATTCTTGAATCGACCATTTGTTTTTAGATAGTTTTGAAAATGCTCATAAATCTTCCATTAAACATACTGTTTTAGTTATTTAGAAAGAGTTAGGAATGCTTTGTTTAAACTATAATAAAACACAACTTAGAAGTTTGCTCCATGCTTTCTTTTGCATGTTCTATAATAGCACTCAGTGCCTGATTATTAAACCGCCATAAAACTTAGTGACAGTTCTCGATCAAGATGTCAAATCAGGACACGCTCAGATTAGATAGCACATATTTGAATTAGAATTCCCATTTTTACACATTTTTGATAAGTTCTGTGCGTTGATTTTGAGTTAAAATAATAAAAAATTATAAAAATCTATGAAAACTTCGAATTACCGGAAGTGGAATGAATAACTCTACAATATGAGTATTGAGTGAAAGAGTTCAAATAGGAGGAACAAAATTTGTTGCTTGACGACATCATTAGTACAAGATGGCGGCTTCCGCTTTTATTTTCAAAGTTGTAAATAACTGAAAATATCATGAAACCTTATTAAAATTGTTATTAGGTGAAAGTAATAAACGAGTAGAAGTCGAATTTCGTTGTCCGTCGCCATCTTAAATTCCAAGATGGCGGCTACCACTCAACTTGAAAATACTGTAAATGACTGAAAATCGCCTCAAACCCTTACAATATGGGTATTAGTTGAAAGAAATGAACTAGCAAAAGTCGAAGTTCGTTATTTGACGCCATCCGAATTCAAGATGGTGGTTTCCACTGAACTTTAAAATGTTGTATATGACTTATAATCGTATGAAACCTCAACAATATTGGTATTGGGTAAAAGGGTTAAACGAGTAGTAGTCGATTTTCTCTTTCCGCTTTACTCTGAAATGCTGTAAGTGACCCAAAATCGCACAAAGCAACCACAATACAGACCCCGAGCGTTTTTGGCAACATTCGATTTTGGAAACATCCGATTTTGGCACATGTCCCTAAATCAAACAAATAACAGAAACAACATAACCTTATAGTTTTCGCTTTAATAGGACCAATACAATTTAGACATATTAGCATGATAGACATAATACAATGACATAAATAGCAAATGGCAAAAAACAAAAACTATCGACAAAACAAGAAAAGTGCTAAATGCATCAAAAACATGATAAAAATTGTAGTACAAAGAAAAAACAAAGTTGAGGAAAGAATCGTTCGATTTGAACAACACAAAATGTTCGAGCGGGTTGCCAAAAACAATCAGGGTCTGGTTCTTCTAGTTTATCCCTTTCAACGAATACCAATATTGTAAAGCTTTCGTGCGGTTTTTAGTCATTTGCAGAATTTTAAAGCTCAGTGGAAGCCGCCATCTTGGATTTCAAGATGTCGTTTGATAGAAAACTTCGACTTCTACTCGTTTGGTCCTTTCACACAATGCCTATATTGTGGGAGTTTCATGCGATTTTCAGTGTTTAACAGCATTTTAAAGTTCAGTGAAAGCCGCCATCTTGGATTTCGAGATGCACCTGATAGCAAAATTTGACTTCTTCTAGGTTAGCCCTTTTAGCCAATACCCATATTGTGGGTGTTTCATGCGGTTTTTTAGTTATTTACAGCATTTTAAGGTTCAGCGAAAGTCGTCATCTTGGATTTCAAGAGGATCTGATAGAGAAATTCCACATAAACTGATTAAGCCATTTTACCCAATGACCATATTGTGGGAATTTCTAGTGACTTTCAATGATTTCAATCATTTTATAGTTCAGTGGAAGCTGCAATCTTGGATTTCAAGATGACGCCTAATTGCGAAATTTGTATTCTACTCGTTGATCCTTTTCAACTTATACCCATTTTGTGGAACTTTCATGTGATTTTCAGTGATTAACAGCATTTTAAAGTTCAGTGGAAGCTGCCATCTTGGATTTCAAGTTGACGTCCGATAGCGAAATTCGACTTCTTGTAGTTTAGCCCTTTCACCAAATACCAATATTGTGGGCCTTCCATGCGATTCTCAGTGACTAACAGCATTTCAAAGTTCAGCGGAAGACGCCATCTTGGATTTCAAGATGGCGTCGAAAAGAAAAAAAATCGGCTTCTTCTAGTTTAGCCCTTTCAACCAATACCCATATAGTGGTTGTTTAATGCGACTTTTGGTAATTTACAGCATTAAAAATTCAGCGGATGCCGCCATATTGGATTTCAAGATGGCGTCTTATAGCGGAATTCGACTTCTAATCGTTTAGCCCTTTCACCCAATACCAATATTGATGGGATTTCATGCGATTTTAAGTCATTTACAACATTTGAACGATCAGCAAAAGCCGCCATCTTGGATTTCAAGATGGCGTCAGACAACGAAATTTGACTTCAACTCATGATTTATTCCACGGGTGATTAACAACCAATCCGTTTTTATTTAAAATGTATGTCCTCATTTACTGTACTAAGGATTAACAACTCAGAAATTAGGAACTCATCCTAAGCGTGTAATTGATTGGCTTGCGAGAGAAACGTCAAATCGTAGCTTTTTTTGGGGTCATCATTAAACCATAATAAAACTATGAATTGACTCACGCCATGTTGGTTGCAAAATCGAAGGGCACAAAATGACGCCATGTTGATGGATTCACAATGCAAGCATTGTAAAATATTTTTTCAAGCCCATTTTCCATCAATTCCATCATGATTGACCATCAGATTTGACGAGGCGCATTTATTTTAAGATACTATTTCATACACATTTTACCTAAAATCTTGACTGGCAGTACAAAAGAGGCTCATAATATGGTTAAAACATTGGTATTTTGGCTATTAATTTTACCAGATCATAAATATCTCAATAATGCAATCATCATTCATCAACCATTATGGTTGCTGGAAAAAAAATAAAACTCCGAGAACTCACAAAATCGAAAAAAAAAAAATTTCTAACATGTTTTATAATAGCTTTTTAAAAGCTTTGGTGACCAGAATTGATGACCAACAAAGATATGTCATGATGACGTTTCTAGGGTAGGGCCAAATAGCCTAATTTTGGCTTTATTAGAGTCCAGGTGATGTTATAGAATGCGCTTTAGCTTTTTATGAAGATTAATGCTATAGTCCAAACGAAATTTTGCTGACCATAGTAAAGCTTAAATTGTTACTTGGGTCTCAATTAACCGCCCAAGTAACAATTTTAGCTTTATTATGGTCAGCAAAATATCGTTTGGACTATCGCATCAATCTTCATAAAAAGCTAAAGCGCATTCTATAACATCACCTGGACTCTAATAAAGCCAAAATCAGGCTATTTGGCCCTACCCTAGAAACGTCATCAAGACATATAATTGTTGGTCATAAATGTTGGTCACCAAAGCTTTTAAAAAGCTATTATAAAACATGTTAGAATTTTTTGTTTTTTTCGGTTCTGTCAGTTCTCGGAGTTTTTTTTTTATTTTTTCCAGCAACCATAATGGTTGATGAATGATGATTGCATTATTCAGATATGATTTGGTAAAATTAATAGCTAAAAATCCAATGTTTTAACCATATATTGAGCGTCTTTTCTACTGCCAGTCAAGATTTTAGGTAAAATGTATATAAAATAGTATCTTAAAATAAATGCGCCTCGTCAAATCTGATGGTCAATCATGATGGAATTCATGGAAAAAGGCCTGAAAAAATATTTTTCAATGCTTGCATTGTGAATCCATCAACATGGCGTCATTTTGTGCCCTTCGATTTTGCAACCAACATGGCGTGAGTCAATTCATAGTTTTATTATGGTTTAATGATGACCCCAAAAAAAGCTACGATTTGACGTTTCTCTCGCCAGCCAACCAATTACACGCTTAGGATGAGTTCCTCATTTCTGAGTTGTTAGTCATTAGAACAGTAAATGAGGACAGACTTTTTTAATAAATAGGGATTGGTTGTGAATGACCCGTGGAATAAATCATGAGTTGAAGTCAAATTTCGTTGTCTGTCACCATCTTGAAATCCAAGATGGCGGCTTCTGCTGAACTTTAAAATGTTGTAAATGACTTTAAATCGCAGAAACCCCAACAATATGGGTATTGAGTAAAAGGGCTCAACGAGTAGAAGTCGAATTTCGCTTTGAGACGCCATTTTGAAATTCAAGATGGCGGCATCCGCTCATCTTTTAATGCTGTAAATGACAAAAAGTCGCATTAAACCACCTCTATACGGGTATTAGGTGAACGGGCTAAACTAGAAGAAGTCGATTTTTTTTCTTTCCGACGCCATCTTGAAATCCAAGATGGTGGGTTCCGATAAACTTTGAAATGCTGGTAATCACTGGAAATCGCATGAAAGACCCACAATATTGGTATTTGGAGAAAGGGCTAAACTAGAAGTCGTATTTTGCTATCGGACGTCATCTTGAAATCCAAGATGGCGGCTTCCACTGAACTTTAAAATGCTGTTAATCACTGAAAATCACATGAAACTCCCACAATATGGATATAAATTGAAAATGATCAACGAGTAGAATACAAATTTCGATATCAGGCGTCATCTTGAAATCCAAGATGGCGTCTCACTGAACATTAAAATGATTGAAATCACTGAAAGTCACTTGAAATTCCCACAATATGGTCATTGGCTAAAATGGATTAACCAGTTTAAGAGGAATTTCTCTATCAGACCCCATCTTGAAATCCAAGATGGTGACTTTCGCTGAACCTTAAAATGCAGGATTAACTAAAAATTGCATGAAACCCCCACAATATGGGTATTGGCTAAAGGGCTTAACTAGAAAAGTAAAATTTCGCAATCAAGTGCATCTCGAAATCCAAGATGGCGGCTTCCACTGAATTTGAAAATGTTGTTAATTACTAAAAATAGCATGAAGCTCCTACAATATGGGTATTGGGTTAAAGGGCCAAACGAGTAGAAGTCGAAGTTTGCTATCAAACGCCATCTTAAATTGGGGTATTGGGTGAAAGGGCAACACTTAAAGCATTTCAGAGAAACGCGAAATAAGATATTCGACTTCTATCGTTTAGCCTTATTATCGAATACAATATATTTTGGGGGTTTCATACCTTTTTCATTTATTTACAGTATTTTTGAGTTCTGCTGAAGCCACCATCTTGGATTTCAATATAGCGCCAAAAAGCAAAAATTAACTTCTTATAGCCTATCCCAATTCAAAAATATCCATATTTTGAAGGTTTCATGCGATATTCAATGATTTATAGCATTTTAAAAGTTTATCGTAAGCCGCCATCTTGGATTTCAAGATGGCGTCAGATAGCGAAATTCGACTTCTACTCGTATAGCCCTTTTACCCAATACCAATATTGTTTGGGTTTCATATCATTTTTAGTCATTTTCTACATTTCAAAGTGCAGCGGAAGCCGCCATCTTGGATTTTAAGATGGCGTCAGACAACGAAATTTGACTTCTACCGGTTGATCTCTTTCAACTTATACCCATATTGTAAGGGTTTTATGCAATTTCCAGTCATATACAGTATTTTCAAGTTGAGTGGTAGCCGCCATCTTGGAATTTAAGATGGCGACGGACAACGAAATTCGACTTCTACTCGTTTATTACTTTCTCCGAATAACAATATTAAAAAGGTTTCATGATATTTTCAGTTATTTACAACTTCGAAAATAAAAGCGGAAGCCGCCATCTTGTATTAATGAAGGCGTCAAGCAACAAATTTTGTTCCTCCTATTTGAACCCTTTCACTCAATACTCATATTGTAGAGTTTCATTCCACTTCCGGTAATTCGAAGTTTTCATAGATTTTTATAATTTTTTATTATTTCAACTCAAAATCAACACACAGAACTTATCAAAAATGTGTAAAAATGGGAATTCCTATTCAAATATGTGCTATCTAATCTGAGCGTGTCCTGTTTTGACGTCTTGATCGAGAACTGTAACTAAGTTTTATGGCGGTTTAATAATCAGGCACTGAGTGCTATAATAGAACATGCAAAAAAAGCTTGGAGCAAACTTCTAAGTTTGTGTTTTATTATAGTTTAAACGTAGCATTCCTAACTCTTTCTAAATAACTAAAACAGTATGTTTAATGGAAGATTTATGAGAGTTTTCAAAACTATCTGAAAACAGATGATCGATTCAAGAATATAAGCATTTTGCATGACCATAATAAAACCGTCATAAAACGAGCTGCACAAAAAAAGCCATTATAAAACCATAATAAAACATCGAAATGCTAGTTGGCTGAATCTGTGTTACTTGGGCGATGAGGCTGACCTCGTATGCCATACCAATCCAATTTTTGCAACAGCAAGGCGTGGTCTATTGTGTCGAATGCTTTCCTTAGGTCCAAAAACAGGGCACCGGCGTAGTTACGATTGTCCAGGTCGTCATATACATCTTCCAGGAGTTCAGTAGTTGCTGTTAATGTACTGCATCCTTTTCGGAATCCATACTGGCGCGGGCTTATAAGGTCGTATCTCGATAAGTACTCACTTATCCTGGTGACGAGAAGTTTTTCCAGGATTCTGTTCAATACTGAGAGCGTTGAGATTGGACGGTAGTTTGAAACGTCTGAGCTGTCTCCGGACTTGAAAATAGGAGTTACTCGGGCTAGTTTCAATGCGTCGGGATAAACTGTTAAAATGTTTGTAAGAAATTTATCTATCAATATTTCAAGGTAATTGATGGAATTCTGTTATTTTCCTCATTTACGCTGTTGAAGCATTTTCATTTTCCAGACAAAGCAGTTACAAATTTTTTTTTTTCTTTCGATTATAGTCGTTTTACCATCTTTATGGCATTCGCGACTTTATCAACGTTCCAGTTGGCGGATCGTTATTGAAAAACTTATCCGGTACAACTGTGTTCGATGTTTACTCTTGGGCTCGAACTCGCGGACATCGGCTCAGGAGACAACAGACTTGCCAACTGAGCTATATCACAAGCCCAAAGCAGTTACAAAGTTTTTATAAATTTGCAACAGTATTATAATAAAACTCGTATGGATCAGATCAAGGCCGTGCTAACGGAGGGGGGGAGGGGGGGGGTTTAGGGGTTTAACCCCCCCCCTCCCCCATGAAGATTTTTTCAAAGTAAAATTTTTCAGTTTAAGTAATGAATTTACCATACTAACGAGAAATTACTTCATCCCAAAAGGTGTTCATAAATAAGTGTTAGCAAACATGTCGTAAAATTTTCTTGCCTCCGGCGGTTTTTAGTGCTGTACCACTCTCGGCCTAAGTCATTTAATTCTACGACAGTACATAACATTAACGAATTGAAACTAGTTTTAAACTTTCACTTTTGATTTACAATTTAATTATTAACTTTGTCTTAGAAATTGATTTTTGTTAAGAAATGTATCTAAACAAGTTCGTTCAGTTGGTATCTTGCAACTTTTGAAAACATGTAGTAGTTAAATATGATGTTATACACTTTTCTGATAAAATTTTAAAACATTTAAAACAAATTTAAAACAAAGGTTTTTAAAGTTTTCCATTTGTTCGCTCTTTCCAATTTTGTAAAATAATAGATTTTAATCGAACTTTTGAAGATGTATTAACTAAATTGCATTTGAAATATTTTTAAAGCAAAAATCAATTTCCAGAAGTTCATTCATTTGAATCATCAATTGAATTCTATAAAAATTTAGGCAGATTGAAAAAAAGCAATGATTAATATTAAAAATTGGCGAGTAGAATCATTTTCATCACATGTCATCAATTTGTTTATCATGGAACAAATTTTCATATTCATTATCTTGGAATTTTCTTACTAAAATAACATGGCTTTTACCGGAAAGGCCGATAAATTGAGCTAACATCTATATATATAAAAAGCAATTATCTGTATGTTTGTTTGTTTGTTTGTTTGTTTGTTTGTTTGTTTGTTTGTCCTCTATAGACTCAGCCGTCTTAAGAGCTAGAGATCTGAAATTTGGCATGGATGCTCATTAGGACCAGGAATGATGAAAAATGTTATAGATTTTTGGATGACCCCTTCCGAAGGGGGTCGTCCATACAAGACAAATATTGTTTTCGCGATATTGACGTTACTTTTCGTCGGATTGTGATGAAAATTTGAACATGAGTGTTTTGAGAGACGAACAATCGATTACAGTTATCAAATTTAGGGTCAGGGGTCGGCCAAAGGGGTCGTCCATATTCACTGGTAAATGTTTTTGCGATATTGGCGTTATTATACACCGGATTGTGATGAAAATTTGCACATGAGTGTTTTGAGAGATGAGCAATCGATTACAGTTATCAAATTTAGGGTCAGGGGCCGGCCAAAGGGGTCGTCCATATTCACTGATTAATGTTTTTGCGATATTGGCGTTATTATACACCGGATTGTGATGAAAATTTGCACATGAGTGTTTTGAGAGATGAGCAATCGATAACAGTTATCAAATTTAGGGTCAGGGATCGGCCAAAGGGGTCGTCCATATTCACTGGTAAATGTTTTTGCGATATTGGCGTTATTATACACCAGAGTTTGATGAAAATTAGCACATGAGTGTTTTGAGAGACGAACAATCGATTAAAGTTATCAAATTTAGGGTCAGAGGTCGGCGAAAGGGGTCGTCCATATTCACTGATTAATGTTTTCGCGATATTGGCGTTATTATACATCAATTTGTGATGAAAATTAGCACATGAGTGTTTTGAGAGACGAGCAGTCGATTACAGTTATCATATTTAGGGTTAGTGGTTGGCAAAAGGGGTCGTCCATATCAACTGATTAATGTTTTTGCGATATTGGCTTTATTTTACATTGGATTGTGATGAAAATTAGCACATGAGTGTTTTGAGAGATGAGCAATCGATTACAGTTATCACATTTAGGGTTAGGAGTCGGCCAAAGGGGTCGTCCATATCCACTGATTAATGTTTTTGCGATATTGGCGTTATTATAGTTCGTATTGTGATGAAAATTAGCACATGAGTGTTTTGAGGGACGAGACATCGATTTCATGTTTTGAATGTCGGATCAGAAGTCGGCTGAAGGAGCCGTCCATAATCACTGATTAATGTTTTTGCGACACATGGGAGTTTAACAGAAAAGATAATTGATTTCAGGTGTCAAGTTTTGAATCGTGGTAAAAAAAGGGCGTCCATGTCAGTTGCCTACTGTTTTCGCGATATTGTCGTGATCATGCATCGGATTGATGAAAATGTTCAGATGAGGGTTATAAACTATGAGCAATTGACTCCAGGTAGCATGTTCCGTGTCAAGGGTCGGCGAAAGGGGCGTCTATATTAACTGTTCACTGTTTTCAAGTTCCTGACGTTATTTTACATATAATTTGAAAAGAAAAAATGGCACAAGGGAGTATTGAGGAACGTAAAATTGGTTTCAATTATCGAATTTCGGGCCCTGGGACAGAAAAAGAGGGTTTCATTGAAAGTTCAGTGTTTTGTGCAATAATTTTGTTGGAGGCAGTTAATTGATACCAATTTAAGTGTGAAGGTCAAGCAAAAGAGTCGTGCACATAAACAAATAGTACATGTCTCTGCCATAATGTCTAGATTTTGCAACCGATCGAGAAAAAAACACTCTCACATAAATTTTAATAAAAATCCGTTTAATTTGAATTTCAAGTAATAGTAATAGTAGCGACTTTAAACACTGTTGAATATTTTCCCCAAAATTGTCGAAAGAATGTTTCGAATTCATTTTCTAAACTCATTTTGACGTACCAATGATTTAAAGCGAAACGAAGTTCGTACGGGATCAGCTAGTTTTATTATAATTTCCAAAAAAAATTATACAGTATTTTTTCATAATAAATTTATCGAATTCTATAATCAATCTTTTAAGAAAATTTGAACAATTTTTTATAAGTTTGTTTTTGTTTTTCAAGTCTTAATTTTTGTGTTTTGAAAACATAATCTTCTTGGAAGTCCAAAAATCTAAATTTTCAATAAGAATAACTATTTTTCTAGCTTTTATCCATGAAAAGTTCGAAAAATGGTTCAAAGTAGCAACTTCAAAGCTTTAAATTCGCAATGTTGACTCAATTACTATTTGATTAGATTTGATACTTAGTTTTTCTTTGGCTTTAATTATGACAAACGCTCCAACTCCAGATCGCATAAGCGTTATCACAAGAATGTAAAAGTGGTTTCAAGTATTAAATGGTTTTTTTAATCTTTAATCTTGTTTATTAAAAATTTCACCAATGCTTTCACAATCACCAAATCAAAAGAGAATGGATTCAAATGGAATCATATAAAGATTCATAAAATTACAGAAAATTTTAAGATTAGGAGATACTTATATATTTTGGTTTTTTGCGTATTTTCTGTAACTATTTAGTTTAAAATAATTTTGAATTTTTTTTATGGATTTTGTTGAGAATGTTAACCACTTCATATAACATTATTGAAAATTAAAATTAAAGAATTAGCACCACTGAAATTGTAAACCGCTTAAAATATATTTTTTCTAAATATTCAAAATATTTTGTATGGGGTATCACCGACCAAATATATTAACATTTTGTGGAAATGAACTGGAAAAAGCTCTATTTTCAGCCCATGAAAATATTTGCGATACTGTATTTTTTTTTTCTTAAAGTCCTTCTACTAAACACACCGTGCCTTTTTTTTTATATATTGTTGATATTTCAGCTAAATTTCAGTTTCCAAAACCCCCCCCCCCCCCCCATGGCCGAGTCCTTCGCACGAGCCTGGATCAGATCCAAACAACCATATTTATTGCTAAATTTTGGCTGGATTTTGAATAGATTTTTATTCCTAATTTTTGGTTTTATTGTTCGAAAGGCAAACTGAATGCGATTACGACCTAAGTTGCGGGGAAAAAATCCGTATTTTGAACAACAAAAGTCTGAAATTCTGTGAGTCAACCAGAAACTTTGACACAGAGTTTTGTGTTTTGCCTATTTTTTTTACCGTAAAATCTTTTTGTATATCAAAATATATATATTTTGTATATCATTTTCATGAAAGACGTTTTAAAACTTTTACTAAATCTGTAAAATCTGTTCTTAAATATGAATACTGTATTACAGAGTACAGAACAAAAATTCGTTGAAAATTATATGAAACTTTTAAATTATAATAATGAAATGAAGATGATAAATATTATGATTATCATGAGGAAGATGATAGATTTATGACGAAGGGTTAATTTAAAGACACAATACCATATTTTTCAATCGAAAATGTTGCTAAATCTATTGCGTTATAAATTCTGAGCATTCTTTGCTCTTACTACTGCAGTTATACGAAACTTTTCATGAATTCGATATGCTTCGAAATATACCGGTTTTACCGGTTTTATCGGTTTTATAAAGTACGAATACCGAAATACCGGATTTAAAAAAAAACCGGTAAATTCGACCACCCTAATAAAATGTCAAGAATTTATTCAGTTAGTCGGAATAGAATGAAAAGTTCAAACTTTGTGATTTCATGAAAATTTCATAATTGAAAAAAAAAAAACAATTAGAAACGTTAGAAAAACTTTTTTTCATCCTGTCATACTTAGATGCTTCATAAGTGAACGGAGTTTAGAATATTAAAAATGGTTATCTTTGTTTAACTGAAACACAAAATTTGATCCAACACTCAGTATAAGAAGTTCGATACTGGTTGGGATTTAATAACATCTTCAAACACAAGAAGTTTGGAAAATCAAAACTTTAGTCTCAATCAAAAAATTGAGTTTAAAATCAAATATCAGTACTAAAAACCAAAATAAAATTTTGATAACACAGTGAGCGAAATAAGAATAGTACCACTATGTGTTTTGCTTGTTAAAATTTGAATGATTAAAAATCACCAAAACTTTCTTCAACAACATATTTTGAATTGTTAAGGGGGGGGTAGGGTCTAACGGGTATAAAAAAAACACCATTTTCATGATTTTTTTCTAGAGCTATCGTTCAAACAAATGTATTCAAATTTTTTGCATTATACAAAGCATTGTTAAAAGAACATTTAATAATTTTTTCGAAGAAAAATATTGAAAAATGAGCCGGTGACGGAGCATTTTCGAGGATGCCTTTTAGAAAACAGGATTTGCGGTGGACACTGTATCTCAGCACAGAATCATCTGAATTCAAAAAATCTGAGCAAAATATTTTTAATAGATGTTTTTCTGGACCCCAACGTTTTTATTTAACTTAAAAATATTTTTATGAAATTTTTGTGGCTGTTTGAAGTAAAAACTACGATTTTTCACTTAAAAATCCGCCATTTTTCACCTCTAAAATCTCCCCAAAGTAAAAAAATCAAAAAAGAAAAACGTTGGGGTCTGGTATTTTATATGTAGAAAATATGTTCCAAATTTGAAAAGAATCGGATAAGTAGTTTTCAAATGGCGATGTCCACGGACTTTAAAAATGTGCTTTCGAGAAAAACGCGTTTGAAGTTTCTGCTCTTGCTTTCTTGCAGTATTAGATAGGAGGAGATAAAGGCCTATAACTTCTACAGTTTTGCTTCAATTGACTTGAAAATTTGACACAACATTCTTGAAATGTTTTACAATAAGAAAATAAAGAAATAAAAAAATCGATTTTTTGAAAGTGTTTGACCCTACCCCCCCCTTAAACGGATAAATCAAGCATAAGTTTACTTTTTTTGGACTAAGCAATTGGCGTTAAGGACCAAAACTATGGAAAATGGGTGCGGGATAAGAATAGTACCATTTGTGTTTTTCAACAAAAACAAGTTTATTGCTAAAAATTTACTTTGTAAAAGTGAATAATAATGCTTCTATGAGTTATTTGAATAGATAACTGAATTTTAAGGAGTTATCTAGAGTTCCAAAGGTTTTCGAAGTTTTTAAAAAAGGGGTTTTAAGAAATGCTTTTCTAACGTTTAAGAATTTGATATTTGAGCTATAATATCTATTTTTGATTTCTTCATTAACAATCATTAGTATGATGCAATATGACGAAACATAGATTTGAGGCTGTATTTGAATAAGTAAAACAGGCTTCAAATTATAGTCAATAGTCAAACAGGTGTGCTGGATGATTTTGGTCAAGAAATAAGTACTTGGTACCGTGTGACCGCCTTGGAAATTCTAAGATCATGAAATCAAAAAATTAGATTTTCATGAAGAACCGATAAAAGTGAATTTCTTGGACCGATAATCAGAATAATTTTGTACTTTTCGATGGATTTTGATGGACCAGACGATTAGCAGAATTATTGGTGATTTGAAATTGAATCGGAAGTTGAGATGTGCAGGAATTTTGGCAGTGGTATATTCTTATGCTGGTAATTTTTTTTAAATCCGGAACAGCGTGAACTCCAGCAAAACTGCCTAATTGAACCTGGAAAATCAATAATGAGACTGAATTTGGTTCTAACTGCAAGAAAGTGCTGCCATCTATGACATGAAACTGAAAAATGTGAGGTTTACTGAAAAAAATCTAGGTTTTTGAATTCCAACCTGTTTTTTTATTCAAAATAAACCCAGAATCATTATTACATCATTTCACGCCATTTAAGTGAAGAAAGTAAGTAGTTTGGTAAAGAATTACAGCTCAAATATCAAATTCCTTAACGCTAGAAGAGCGTCTATTAAAACCTTTGAAAATCTTTGGAACTCTAGATAACTCCTTAAAATGCAGTTATCTATTCAAATAACTCTTAGAAGCATTATTATTCTCTTTTACAAAGTAAATTTTTAGCTATAATCTTGTTTTTGTTGAAAAACACAGGTGGTACTATTTTTATTTCGCACCCTTTTTTCTATAGTTTTGGTCCTCAACGCCAATTGTTTAGTCCAAAAAAAGTAAACTTATGCTTGATTTATTCGTTAAACAATTCAAAATAAATTGTAGAAGAAAATTTTGGTGATTTTCTATCATTCATATTTTAACAAGCAAAACACATAGTGGTACTATTCTTATTTCACTCACTGTATGTTAGATACTAAAGTCTGCTTCATTTAATATTGGAACAAATTCTTTTGCTCATTGTGGCGCTCTTAGTGGACGGATTTGGAAACTTTTTTCACCCACGTGTCGGGAAATTCATTACCTTTCACCATGTATTTATGTCATAACACCAAACGATAGCATTCTGTAAACAACCGCCATGGAAGCCGAACGGAGAGATCAAATTGTGCACAGTTTTCTTGAAAATCCATTGTTGTCGGCATCGAAGCTAGCTAAACAGCTTAAAATGCCCAGAAATACCGTATGGCGTGTTATCAAGCAGTACAAGAAACATTGACGACGGCTCGGAAGCCGCATTCGAAGCGTCGGAGTGGAACTGTCGACCGGAAACTGCGTGGGAAAGTCATCAAGGCCGTCAAGAGGAATCCCAATCTTTCAGACTGCGATTTGGCCAATAAGTTCCAGGCCGCTCACAGTACGGTGCGACGAATTCGTCTCCGGGAAGGAATAAGGTCATTCCGAGCCAGCAAACAGCCAAATCGGACGCTGAAGCAGAACAATGAGGCCAGAATCCGTGCTCGAAAGCTGTACGACCAATTGCTGACCAAGTTCGACGGATGTATTCTGATGGACGATGAGACCTACGTGAAGGCGGACTTTGGGCAAATCCCAGGTCAAAAATTTTATTTGGCGACGGCTCGGGGGGATGTACCTGCAAAATTTAAGTTCGTGTTTGCGGATAAATTCGCCCGCAAGTACATGATTTGGCAGGGGATATGCAAAACGGTGAACGAAAAGGGTGTGCGCCGCCTAATGTGCCGTATTACGGGAAAAGTACGAGAATTTCTTCGAAACAGCAATGAATAATTTTTTTAATTTTTTTTTATGAAAGAGTAAAGAAAATGCTACATTTGTATGAAAAACAAATTATGAATTCGTTAATAAACGACTGAACTACACGCAATTGTTTGTGTTCCAATATTAAATGAAGCAGACTTTACTTAATATTGATTTACACTCAAATGTTCAAAATCATGATTAATGCTTTGGAGTTTAATTTCTAATTTTCTATTCAACATCAAAATGAAATTCAAATTATTGATTCAACTTAAAAAAAAAATAAAACACATATTCCTTAAACAAGATTTTCAATATTGATTAGAAGTAGCAAGAAAATTCATAAAAAATACAGTTCTGAATGAACTTTCTTAGTCTATTATAAAAAATTTACATCATTTTTTATTGCGAAAAATTTCAACTCGAAAAATTCAAAAAAATTCTTTTTACTTCAGAAATTCAAAAGCTAAGATAGTAGATTATGAAAGAAATCAAGCAAAAAACCGAAGTTCCATTTTTTTTTTCTACAGACTCTGAAAACGCGTTTTCTAATTAAAAAAAACGAATAAAAGGTAGATGTAAAAATGCTATAATTATCTACGTAATTGAGAGTTTTCAATGTCTTTTGTAAAAATAAATTACATAAACATATATTCTTGAGTAGCTGTGAATAAGAATTCGATGAATATTTTATTTGTTCTAATTTTCTTTTTTCAAAATCTAAGCATTCACATTTTGACAAATATTAGAAAATATGAATTGAAAAGATGGTCATACAATTTAAAGTAGAAAACCAAATGCCACCGCCCGTGGCGTAGAGGTTAAGTCTTATATGCCAGGGGGTATGAAATCGAATCCCGGTCACGGCATACATAAGTACACTTTCGGTGGGTTGAAGGTTTAGCATTTGTAAGATGCTAGCCATCATATCCTTGAAAGATGTACGCTTAGAGGTAAGAAAAAAAGGAATCTCTTCGAGGAAACATCTTGTTTCTTTGAGACCCTGTATGTGTTTGAGTTCGTGAGACGGAATACTATGTTAATAAATAAATAAATGTGTTTGTATTCGTTTTTAACAATTTACTTGAAATTTGTGAATAATTGTGAAGTATTTATTATAAACTTACCGGCAATAAAATTGATTTGAAACTTTGATTCTGATTTGTTTTGATTCTTATCAGTAAATTTTTTTTCGAGTTTGTGTGATGATTATGAGTTTGAACTTGGTTTCGAAATCATTTTTCTTATTTATTGTGCTTTTTTGACGTAGAATTACGTCTTACGGCAACACTATAGGGGGGCAAATTGAAATTTGCGAACAGATCTCGCGTCACGAAAACTTTCCATCTCACAGACATCCTATCTAAAGGATTATGACGTCATCACCAACGCCTGCTTTGATGGGTTTTGTTTTTCCCTACCTACGAAAGGTATAAAACAAAGGGCCCGTCGCACAGTGGGGCGGAACAGGCTTTGTGTTGGACAAAACCTCATAACTTCTTTAAATCAGCTCATAGAGGTTTGATGTCTTCGGGTGAAATGTTCACGATAATAAAAGCTATCAATTCGTTTAATTGATGATATTCTAGCTAAATCTTTCAATTCATTTTTGAAAGGCACAAAATTGAAAATATACGTCGGTTAAATTCACCTTATCTTGATTATATTAACTCCAAAACGAAAAAAAATACATGTTTGAAAATTCTCTAAATTAAAGATTATAAAACGCTCAATCTATCGCACCATTCGAGAGAATAATTTATCCGGTGGTTCCAACAATTTTTATCTTTAAGCTTTGTGTAAAAAATCGCGTTTCTTCTTTCAACTTTACGTCTTAATGTATCCAAAACGCATCAAACTTCATATTTCTATAGAATAAATGATGAAATTTTTTTTCAAACTCAACAAAATCATAAGTTGAAGAGATTTAACGATTTTCTGGAAATATTTAAAAATTCGGAATAAATTCCGATTTGAATAAAATATTGATATTGAATAAAAAACTAATCGCAATAACCATAAATGCTTTCGGCAACACTTTAAACAAATTAGCTTTGTCGTGAAGATGTGTTTTATACGTCTGTATAAATCTGAAATAAGAAGCGGTGTTGATTTTAGTGATGATAGTTTCAAAGTTTTTTTTGCATGTTTTGTATTTTTAATATCTTTAATCGGTATTAATATATGTGAATCATTGAAGTTTTTTTTCAATTTATCTGTTTTGAAGGAGTATTAAATAGCCTACTAGGCACCATTTTTTAATACGTTCATCAATTTTGACAAAACTTTGCCTGGTATTAGAGCAAACATCTTTACATTTTTGTTTCAAATTTCAAGATTTTTCAATCAAAATTGTCAAAGATAAAGCAAATTAAGTAAAGCAATTCTAAATCTTCCTTTTTTACGGGAATAGCTGTATCTTTGTTTCCCGTAATTGTAAAGATTTCAAATTTTGTAGAGCGTTAGTTTAATAGTTGAACTAGATTGTGTGAAGTTTTCATAAAAAATATCAACCGACAGAGAAATGGCAGCTTGTCAAAGTTGGAAGTGGATACGCAGCTTCACGCGATTTCGTTCTTTTTTGAACGCAATTGTATTTGGCTAACTCTTCCGCTCACTGAACCTTTAAAAAGATTATCTTGATTTGTGCAAAAAGTGAATGTTCAAAAAATAAGAAAAATACTTAAATATGGGTACTGATGAATAATAAAGCTGTTCATTAACATGTTTGCGATTTTATGTTATTGTATATTGCCTTGGAATAGTTTAGAAAAAGAATTGAAATGTTCACATTAGCTCCACAATAATATCCTATATTTACGCATAAAATGAATTCAGTTATGTAAGGAAATTGATTTTTTGAGTAAATAGAGTAAAAAATTAATGGTATTATTTAAGCTTATTGTTTTTTAAAGAACCCACACTAAATAGTAGGCTTTCATTCCAAGAACGAGTTACTGAGAAAAATGTTAAATTTCATGATAAAGACAAAAAACATGCCTCACAAAAAGTTGAATAACTTCTTCATTAGCAAGTATTAGCAACTACTTTTTGTTTTAAAATAAAGTTGAAACTTAGTTTTTTATTTTAATATGTAACTCGACGCGGAATTATGCTGAAAAACTATACTTTAAGATGTTTGAAATTGGCGAAAATCTGTGATTTTTTATGTCAAACTATTTTTGCTATAACTAGGAGAATATATTTTGTAAATTTAATATGTTCTAAGTGCATAAAAATAGATAAAATTTCAAAAAAATTGATGTATTTGGTTAACGTTTATCTTGAACAGATGATTTTCTACAGAATGATAAAGATCTCTCTTATTATTTTCTCATTTTTCAAAAAAAAAATTTCCCTAGCTTCCCCTACTAAGTAAGTTAGCTTAGCTTAGCTTAGCTTGATTAACTACTCACATCCACCTTTAACCGTAAAACCCGAAGTGCATGGTTGTAGAAAATGTATGCATTGCTTTTAAAACATATTATGCTAACAATCACTTCGAGGTCCACGATCGCTGGCGTGGCTCAGTAGAACAAGTTCCACATTGCCAATGGTTGCTACTCCGTGATTGACCGAGGCCATCAATTTTGATCAGAGGTCAAATGAATGGTGCTTGGGATTAGCAGCTCATTCACACTGCACAAAACTGATGCTCTCTCTTTTAACGTCAATAACGGCGCCGGCCACGTCCTAGTAGTCAATAGATAGATTGGAAGAAAGAGAAAAGGATGAAAGATCTATTTTGTGCTTTAGGGCCGAGGTTACCTCTGCATCCTAGCAAAACAATTTTGGTTGGGAGAGAGGTTGAAGGAATTGATTGGGAGACACTTTTGACTAGTGTTACGGTGAACCTTAAAAATTATAATTATTTTCCTAACTCCTATTAGTTCCTATTGAAAGCTTTCAGTTTATTAAAAGGCTTGAGTATAAGGCCTCATGCAAAATTTATTTTCGATAAACATTGAAACTGCAAGTTACTTATCATCAAAATAATTTCTTTAGTCAGAGCTGCAATTTTTGAAAATTATTGATTTTTCAAATCCTATCAGACAAAAAAAAAGGTATTTTAGCCCTCTTTGCGACTAATTAAAAAATCATTTTCTTGGCAAACATTGCGTAAGTAGTTAGAGATCTAAAAAGTTATTTCCATAGTTCCAACAAAGGTGAATCTCTAATATATAAAAAAAAACAAAATAAAATAACAAAATTTCCTAATAGTCGAGGCGAACTTTCCAGCCAATCGAAACAATGGTAGAAACTTATACCTAAAGTTGCACAAAAGTTAGCGAGTGTTTCCTTTGATTCGAAACATTAAACTATAAAAAATTATCTTCCGCTCTGAATCTAATTGATCTAAATCAATGAGAAATTTTGTTTCATTTTTGTAAAACTACCAAAAAAATAATCTTAAATCAGCAACGAACTATGAGCTGAATTCCAATTTAAGATAAAAATTTGTTTTATGAATATAAAATACCTTTTGCAAAAGTTAAAACTTCAGATTTAAATGTAGATAAAATTCTGAATACTTAGCTTGAGGGATTCTTGCTACTTCTCCAAGAATTTCTTTGCATCAGGCTTGAAAGGACCCACGGAACACCATTTTCACAGATGTATAGATTCGATCTGTGCTGTACTGCTAGTCCTACAACCCGCAAAGATGGAACCAGTTTCCGCCGCTTGATTAGCTCGCTTGAAATTGCTGACCGCCTGTCTGATTATCTGACTGGCACGCTGGTGGCTTAGGATTGTGGCCAGTCCTGTATAATTCATCCAAACACTTTGGTTGCTTCATTCAGCCCATCCAGATCGGTATAATAACGATCTAGCTTCCCCTACTAAGTAAGTTGCTCAAAAAATCGAATTTTTCAAAATCTTTGATAGATTTGAGATGGGCCATTTATCTTGTTTCCAAAAATATAGAATAGAGAATGTTCATCCAAGAAATGAAAAATGAGGTTTTGTCACAACTTTCATAGGTTCTGCCCCACAGTGCGTCGGTCGACTCGGTTTCTTTCTCTGTTTGCCGTCAAGCTGAACAGACCGTTGCTGCGCTTCGATCTGAGTGTGGACCCCACCAGTGGTAATCCGACTCAGATATCGATTTGCAGTAGTTCAGTGGCAACCGTGGACCAGTGAGCAACGATGACGGTGAGCAGCGATGACGGCCACCATACCAGCGTAGACAGCCAGCGGCGGAGGCGTTCAGTGGCGGAGGACTCCAGTGGCAGTGGCAGGGATCCTACAGGTCATCGCAAGTGGCGTTGCATGGTCGAATTATGTCACATGGTCAATTTATGTTGCATGGGCGATTATGTTGCATAGTTGGATTTTGTTACATGGTCGGATTATGTTGCATGGTCGGATTATGTCACATGGTCGATGGTTGGATTTCGTCACATGGTCGGATTATGTTGCATGGTCGGATTATGTCACATGGTCGATTATGTCACATAGTCCGATTATGTTGCATGGTTAGATTTCGTCACATGGTCGATTTATATTGCATGGTCGGATTGTGTCATGGTCCGATTATGTTGCGTGATCGATTTATGTCATATGGTCGATAATGTTGCATGGTCGGATTATGTTGCATGGTCGGATTATGTCACATGGTCTGATTATGTTGCATGATCGATTATGCTGCATGGTTGGATTATGTTGCATGGTCGGATTATGTCACATTGTCCATTTATGTTGCTAGGCGATTATGTCACATGGTCCGATTACGTTGCATGATCGATTTATGTCACATGGTCGATAATGTTGTATGAGCGATTATGTCACATGGTCCGATTATGTCGCATGGTTTAATTTTGTCACATGGTCCGATTATGTTGCATGGTCGATTATGTCACATGGTAAAATTATGTTGCATGGTTAGAATTCGTCACATGGTCGGATTATGTAGCATGGTCGGATTATGTTACATGGTCAAATTATGTCACATGGTCCGATTATGTTGCATGGTCGGATTATGTTGCATGGGAGATTATGTTGCATAGATAGATTTTGTTACATGGTCGGGTTATGTTGCATGGTCGGATTATGTTGCATGATTGATTTATGTCACGTGGTTGATAATGTTGCATGGTCAGATTTTGCCACAGGGTCTATTTATGTTGCATGGGCGATTATGTCACATGGTCCGATTATGTTGTATGATCGGATTATGTTGCATGATTCGATTATGTTGCATGATCGATTTATGTCACATGATCGATAATGTTGCATGGTCGGATTTTGGCACAGGGTCCATTTATGTTGCATGATCGATTATGTCACATAGTTCGATGATGTTGCATGATCGGATTATGTCTCATGGTCGGATTATGTTGCATGATCAAATTATGTCACATGGTCCGATTATTTTGCATGATCGGTTTATGTCACATGGTCGATAATGTTGCATGGGCGATTATGTCACATGGTCTGATTCTGTTGCATAGTTTAATTTTGTCACATGGTCGGATTATGTTGCATGGTCGGATTATGTCACATGGTCCGATTATGTTGCATGGTCGGATTATGTCACATGGTCGATTATGTCACATGGTCCCATTATGTTAAATGGTTGGATTTCGTCACATGGTCGGATTATGTTGCATGGTCGGATTATGTCACATGGTCTATTTCTGTTGCATGGGCAATTATGTCACATGGTCTGATTATGTTGCATGATCCGATTATGTTGCATGGTTAGATTTTGTCACATGGTCAGATTATGTTGCATGGTCGGATTATGTCACATGTTGAATGGTCGGATTATATCAAATGGTCCGATTTTGTCGCATGGTCGGATTATGTTGCATGATCAGATTCTGTCACATGGTCCGATTATGTTGCATGGTCCGATTATGTTGCATGGTTGGATTATGTTGCATGATTCGATTATGTCACATGGTCGATTTTGTTGCATGATCGAATTATGTCACATGGTCGATTATGTTCATGGACGGATTATTTCACATGGTCGATAATGTTGCATGGTTGGATTATGTCACATGGTCCGATTTTGTTACATAATCGGATTATGTCACATGGTCTGGTTATCTTGCATGCTCCGATTATGTCACATGGTCCGATTATGTCACATGGTCGGATTATGTCACATATTTGTTGCATGGTCGATTATGTCACAGGATCGGATTATGTTACATGGTCCGATTATGTTGCATGATTCGATTATGTTGAATGGTTGGATTTTGTCACATGGTCGGATTATGTTGCATGATCGAGTTATGTAGCATGGTCGGATTTTGTCACATGATCAAAATATGTTGCATGGTCGAAAATGTTGCATGATCAGATAATGTCACATCTTCGATTTAACTGCATGATCGGATATTGTCACATGGTTGATTATATTGCATAATCAGATTGTGCCACATGGTCGATTATGTTGCATGGTCGGATTATCTCAGATGGTCGATTTTATTGCATAGTTGAATTAGGTCACCTGGTCGAATTATGTTACATGATCTGATTATGTTGCATGATCCGATTATGTCACATGTACTGCATGCTCAGATTATTTCTGGCGATAGGTTTATGTCACATGGTTAAATTCTGTTAAATGATTGAAATTTGTTACGTCATATTGCCATTTTGACACTCATATGTTGGTCATTTCAAAAATGCACTATAAGTTCTGTTATTCTATACATTGACAAAAAACAATTGCGTAATTCTACGTTTAGTGGTCGTAGCCAAATTACTACCTCCCCCACTTTTTGATATTGATTGAACCCTCCCCCCCCCCTCCCCTCAACTCGCTCTCTCAAAATGAACGTTTTTTTTGCCAGATATTTACGTTCCTTTTTATTGACTGATTTTTGAAAATTTGGAAAATCACCTTCGTTCAAATCTATAAAATGATGGGAGTCAATTTCGATTCATTTTTGAATTTCTCAAACTCTCAGGGCCAAAAAGCTTCGTTTTGGTTCAAAACTTATCCATGATTTTTTTGCAGAATTTTTAAGTAACGTTTACATAGGCTGTACTGTACTGTAGGCTTGTACTGAAACTTAAACTGAAAAAATCAACATCATTTTTATTTCTTCTGTGGAATCGAGCCTACGAATGATTTTTGTGCCAATTAATAAATTAATTCAAGGAATTTTCCGTTTATTCCGTTCCGTTAATTGGACCAAAAAGTTATTAGCTGTTTAACAGGGGTATGTCAATTGAATTTATTGTTTTTCAATTCCAAAAGTCATACCCCTGTTGAACAGCAAATAACATTTTTGTCTAATAAGGTACGAAGTTACGGTCTTTCACTAAGTTGTTTAGTGGAAAATTTCTTTTGGATAATTTATAAATTGCCACAAAAACTATTAGAAGGCTTGGTTCTTCAGAAGAAGCATAAACGAAGTTGATTTTTCAGTACAAAATATTCAATTTTCCCATTCAAACCTAAAGGTTTAATTTACTCATGTGAACGTTATTTAAAAATTATGCAAAAAATCATAGATGAGTTTTGAACCAAAATGAAGCTATTTTGACCACAGGGTTTGAGAATTTCAAAAACGACCTTAAATCGACTCAGTCTAAAGCGTATGGCAAAAAACTGTGAAATAGAAATCTTGGAAGAAAAAACTGGGAAAAACTAATCCGCATAGAAAAATCTTTGTGTACTTTCTATGAACAACTTTGGCTGATGGTATATGCATAAGTTAAAGTTTAAGCTTTTTTTAAAGTTTCTCAAATGTCCCGCTTTTTTCGACTGTGTCTCGCTTTTTTCTTGAAATTTCCTGCTTTTTTCTAAAAGTGTCAGACAAGCAGTGACGCCAGGTAGTTTTGTCAAAAATTAGAACACCGCAGAGAAAAAATCAGCATTTTCCAGGACACCTCGTAATTCATGGAAATAATATGCAGCTCTGATTAGATTGCACAAACTAAGATGATATACATGTGTTTTGTTAACGCCTTAATTTATTCAACAGTCGTGAGCAGCTTCTTTGCTGGCCTGCATTTCAAAAACAACATTTAAATATCACCATTGGTCAAAAGAGTTTAACTAACTCGATTAGAATTGAAATGTTTTTTTCTGGAAATTGTAACCGGTTGATTACAAATCGTTTGATTTTTGTTTTAATTTTGTAGTTTTGTTTGTTTAGATCTAGAAAATTCATGTTCCTTGTCCAGTCTCACAACAAGATAGCACCACAGTAGGCTACATTTTGCTGCTGGCTGCTGTCAACTAACAGAGGAGGAAAGGAGGATCAAATGGAAAATGGAATGAAAAAAGTCGAAAAGGAAGCTTGCTTCCATATTTCGAGCTCTCTTCTGTACCAGGCGTCCGTGAGTGTAGTCAAATTTCTGTATAGTGTTTGTGAACGTCCACGGAATTCACCCGAATACCGGATTGACCTCTTCACGGTTCGGCCCGCAGATCCCTTGTGGTCTCGCGCCTCAACGTAAAGGACCATCAACAGCGTTCTCGGGGTCTGAGGACCTCTAACCATCAAGGAGAACTTCCCTTCTCGGCCTGTCCGGATACGGGGCACTCTCGTGGGCAGGCCGATTAAAAGCCAAAGAAGGAAGACGCCTGCATTAACTGAGTCCAGCAACGCCCGCTGGCGCCGACAGTTTCGGCACTCCGTCGATTCGCCAATATATCGACGGCCCTCCTGCTTCCGGAACTGGATTTCCGGAACTACGAAGTTGCGACGCAGCAGTAACAGCAGCACCTCACGGTTAGTGAAACAATTATACGCCACACAAGACACAGAATATTGTTTTATACACACAGACAACACGCCACAAGAAAACTTTAATAAAAAAAAACATAGAAACATGAAATTTCCAATTTCTGTATTTTATCCGTAAAGTCCTTGGTTATCCAGTAGCCAGCCGGCCCTGAGGTTCCGAACTCATAGAGTACCTTGCCTTGGCTGGTCTAGCCGCTGCTTTTCTATTCGTAACAAATGACGCCCAACTAAAAGCACAGAGAACAGAGTTCGAGCTGGAGCTCAACACGTGTGTTTGAATACCAACCTAAGTTTCAAACCAAATGCGTAAGTGGACTAACATACATAAGATGTCGCTACCGGTACACCTATTTTTGTTTTCATTTTTTCGACACGCTTAGAAATTAATACTCATCGCTTATCTCAAAGAAGGCCAGTGCAATGTATGAGAGTTAAACAAATTTTTGTGTAATAAATTTTAAAACATCATGATTTAAAAAAAAATCATATTTCAATCACAATTGAGCGCTGTCAGATGCCCCATATTGTTCAAACAATTTTGGCGCTGAATTGAAAGTTGAATTCCAAGTGTTAAAGTATGTGTTGGGATTTTACTATCAGTTAACAGTTTTCTAGAACAGAAAATGTGAACATAAATGTTATAATTGTAAACTATGACTCGATATTCTGGTTGATGTTACCTGAGATCGATATATGAGGACTTGTAACTCAGGGTTAGTAATCAGTAGAAATGATTTAAGTTATTTATAAACATGAGTTACAAGATACCATCAACCGGAATACCGACCCTAATTAACAATTATAACATTTATGTTCACATTCTCTGTTATAGAAAACTATTTAATGGCAGACATACTTTAAAACTCCAACTTTCAATTCAGCGCCAATATTGATTGAACAATATGGGGCATATGCTGGGACATATGACAGCGATTAAAGTATGATTGAAATATGATTTGCATTTTTTTTTAAATCAAGATGTTCTAAAAATTTATCACACAAAAAGTTGTGTTACTCTCATACATTGCAATGGCCTCATTTGAGATAAGCTATGAGTATTAATTTCTAAGCGTGTCGAAAAAATGGAAAAATATGTGTACTGGTAGCGACATCTTATGGATGCTAGTCCACTTACGAATTTGGTTTGAAACTTAGGTGGGTATTCTCACACACGATTTCAACAAATTTTTGTTCGGGGCCCGATGTCTGTTCTCTGTGCTAAAAGTCCGCGAAAGGTAACCAAGTGACGACCGCGTAGAATACGAAAATCTAAGGATTTTTTCTGACGGGAGGTGGCAGGGATTCGTGAGATCCACGAATGGCTGTCGCCGTACATTATCCCACTATTTTTTTGGAAAAACGTGCTGAGTATGATGTTTTGCGTTTTGTGCAGGTCTCGACCAGAAGAAGGACCTTAATCCGTTTCTAAAACCTTTTTCCCACCGAAGAATTCGATGGTTTTGGTTGATCGCGTGTTTTGTTAAATTTTATGGTGTATGTTTCAAGTATTTTAAAGCATAATTTGGTTTTACATAATAATTTTAATTTCAAATGCTATGGCAACACTTATCACCCACACCCGTAGTTTTTCAGCATATGATAGCTGTCAATAATCACCAGAAGCCAAATCAAAACAAACATGACCAAGCGGAAGAAATATAAAGTGAAATATGAGCCAGTGGAGTTTCAATCGATGGACTACGATGCTGATCTTTCGGATTGCGATGATTGTTCGGAAATGCCGTGCCCGGTAAGCGCTTCGCATCCCAATTATCCGGTTGAGTGGTTGGTCACCGATTTGCAAACATCGCTGGCCTCATGGAATAGTATGAATGCTCAGGGAAAGCTGGAACCGAAGGACTTGGTAGGTAGTCGTAGACTTATGCAAGTCTTCCAACATGGTCTACAGATCCTGTTGAAAGACGCCGAAACGAGACACTTACCAATCATTGGAGCTTGTGAGTACCGTAGAAATAAACCTTTGATCAATTCAATATTTTCATTTACTGATTCAGAGTCGAATTGTCGTGAATTAACTGATAGCTCTCACACACAAGAATTCCCAAAACCTTCTCAACCTGATTCAAAATCAGGATCCGTAGTTGATGGATGCTATTGGAAACATAAGCCTCCTAACAGGCCTAAGGATGAGTATGAATCTAGTACATCCGGTTACAGCACACTAACTCCTGAATTTTGTGCCAGGTTAGAGGAAAGGTTATGTAAAATGGTCGATCGTCTGGTCGATCATCATTTTAATCCTCAGATAAGCCAGTCGAAATCACCAAAAGTTAGGAAGAAATGAAAACCAGGTAATCACGAAGCATGTAACTGATTTAATAACGGAAAAGATTTTGTGTATTGATTATGGATATGTGACATTGCAAACTGAAACTGTGATATAAAAGTTTTATTAACTTTTATGTTATTTAGTGAAATGTGTAATTGTCGGTTTGTTCTTTTTAAATTTCCAAATCTGCTCACTCGATTCAATTTGGAATCTGGAAGAGAAAAGAATAAATAGGAGCAAATTAATTAAAAGTTGGTAGTTAGAGTCATTAAACACCCACGCAATAGACTGGAGTTCAGAGAACTTGCTAGTCGTTAAATGGTGGATGGTGGACTTATCTACCCCAGTTCTCATAGATAGAAAGAACAATAATAATAATAATTTAAATTGATTATTGAATGGAACAAACCTCTTAATCAATCTGGGAATCCATAGCGGCACAGGCATCCGTCGACGATGGAAGGGGAAACCCGTTGTGGCTCTTCCATGGTGCTGCGGTTTGTGGTGTGTGGGCGAGGGGATTGCCCATTGAGCCTGGCCAGCTCTGAGCTCTAAAATTGATCAATATTGATCATTAAAACCACTAATATTTGGTGATAAATTTCATCGGTATTCACCTATTTCATCTTTCGCTGGAAGATATTTGATACGGTGTCCTGGGATCTATTTTTGATTCGCTGCATGTCCCTTTTTGTTGAAAAGATGACACGGTAGCAGCACAGAATCGTTTAAACTTGTCCTCCCAATATGTACGACGATCGTCAATCTAAAAGTATAAAAATAAAAATACAAGAAAATTAAACCCTAACACGTCCTAATGTATGTAAAAACTTACCAAAGCATATCGATGCATGCTGCATTTGATCCCTGTTCGGTGGGGCAACCAGTCGGTGATCATCCGAAGAAACACGCACTTTTTAAGGCAAAATAAAACATCAATAAACAACATTATGTTGTGACAGTTCGATATGACGTCTATTGATCCGTCATGGTCATGATCATCGATCATGATATTGCCCGCCACCTATTTGCCCGCTCGTGAGGATCATTTGAAAGTGATCTGATTCACAAATAGCGTACTGTATATATTTGTGGTGTAAATAGGGTAGTGTAATTTTGATAAATTATTGTTGTAATGTTAAATATTTAGTACGATCGATCGTTTAAGTGTTGCGCAACATAGTGATAAGTATTTTAGTTTATTTTAAACTGTTTTTTTTACACTAGTGGTTGTTGAATTAAAACTATGTTGATTTTGGTGAAACAAATAAAGTGAAAATTGAAAGCTTGATTGTGCATGTAATTACAATAGTGATATAAGTTAAGTTAATAGTTTTAGATTATATTTGTGATGCACGTTTAAATGAATTTAACCTGTTGTGTGTTATTTATTATCACTTTTGGATTTTTATTTAATGTGCGTTTTCAAATATGATCTGTGATATTCATGTTAATTTATTATTCTCTAGTGTCGTGATCGATGGCCTCGTTGCTCTCGTTGCTCTCGTCAAACCAGGGATCCATTATTCGTCACCAATTTTGTCACGTTTTTTCAGGGCTTGATTTGAGCACACACCAATTGACATGCGTTCCTTAATACAGCTTTGTTCAAACTGATTTCTCTCAACCATGCTTTTATTACACTTTCTCTGATTAGTTCTCTTTTTATTCTCTTAAATTAAACTGTTATAAAATCAGAGTTCTTTTTTTTTGCATATTGAGGAGATGGATTTCTTTTATTTTGTCTCTGCTGTATCTATTATATTTTTGACTGATAGAAATTATCACATATTTTATATTCAAGTATATTGATCTTCTTTTACATAATTCTTAGCATCTACTTACTACATTCTTCTTCTCCTCTACTCCTAAAAAGACGTACAAGAATTTCAATATACAATATATTTATAACATTTTTAAAGCAATAAATATTTAAGTTAACAATAAAAATTTTATGCTTAATAATCATCTTCCGAACTCTCAATTTTTATATAATGCATTTCACCTGCCACGGTATTTTGTTTTAATGTAATAATCTTTTTTTTTTAATATTAGTTCGAGTTAATGATTTCAAAATTTTATACGAAGGTTTAGAATTTATCCATTATACTTGTTGAGTTTTTTCCGTGTATAATTTACATTAACGCAAACTGTGTTTTCTAAAATAACAGTGTACGTTATGGGTAACGGGTGTAACGTATTTACGAACCAAAACAAAACCGTCAGAAGATCAACATAATTGAAAATCGCCTTCAAACCCATTTAAGGAAACATTGTTTTACTACAACTGCAGTTAGCCGGATCTGGAAACGAGGGGCCGTTGAGAGGATTGGCTTTATCTACAAATTGCGACATTGGACTCAACCAGCACAGCACTAGAGGGAGGAAACGGAGAATGACAAATCACCAAAGAAGGAACTTGAACGTTAGTCGCTGGCATTTCCAGTACAAACCACTGCATAAAATTCAACCAGTATGGGTACACAGGAAGGATACGGTGAGCTTGTTGCAAGGATTGCCAATACAATTCTTCGAACTGCGACACAATTCAATCAGCATTGCACCAAAGGAAAAACACACAGAACGGTTAAGACAGCAAGGATGGAAATTCTATTATTTAATTGACAAATAGAAGTTCAGGTAATAATGTTTTATTCATGTTTCATTTGCATTTAAGGATTTTTTTGTTTTTAGTTTATTCTATAAAAAAAATCAAGTATTACGACCCAAAATCAACAATAACAATTTTTCTGTTCAGTTTACTGTATGACGTGGTACATGAACATATCCTTGTATCTCTCCGGTTTTCGAATATTTCTATTTGGTCTGAAATAAGTTAGATCCGGTTCCACTTGTTTACGCACCTCTGGTTCAATATTTTCGGGGCAATCAATTTGTATGGCTTCATCAATTGAGTCATCATTGTCCGTCTCTAATTCATTCGCTAACTTCACTTCTTTAACATTCCTACTATATTTCAGTCCTCTATCGCTCTGTACTACAACCAAAGCTCCTTGCCTACTAAGTACCGTATACCTATCCTTGGAGAATGTCGCATCAGTCTTGTTTTTCTTTGGAAGTGCTAAGACTACACGATCACCAGCTTTTATGAGCGATTCTTTGGCTCCTCGCCGCTCGTCTGTATACTTCTTACTTATGTACTTAGCTTCTTTATCTCGTTCGCGCACTTCTGCTCTATCACAAACTTCATGAGCGTTCCATAAACATGGGAACACTCCCCTGTATCTCCATCCGACTAGGAGCTCGAAGGGAGTAACACCGAGTCTAGAGTGCGGGATAATCGTGTTGTGCGAGTGAACATATTGTTCGAGGGCAATTTTCCAGTTCACTCCCTCTTGCTTAGCTGCAGCAAGGGCCTTGATGACACCTTGATTTTGGCGTTCAACTGCCCCATTTGATTGCGCACTCAGCGGTATTGACTTGTGAACCTTTACGCCCTTATTCTCCCAGTGATCAATAAAATCCGATCCTTGGAATGGTGGTCCATTGTCGGTTTGGATTATTAAAGGTAATCCCCAGGTCAAAAATATTTTAGACATAGACAGAATCGTACTTTTTGCATCCTTTCCGTGAACCTCGACGACACATACACTGCCGGCCAAAAGTTTGGGATCACCCGCTAAAAAACATGCAAATTTTGATCGTTCATATCTCAGCCGTCTTAGGACATATTGCAAATCTTCTGATCTCATTTGAAAGATAATGAGCAATAGCTATTTCGGAGGTATTTTGCCAATAAATAATGTTTTAGTTTTGCACCTAAAACTTCACCTAAAGTTGGAACATTTTCAAAAAATCGCACTCAGTATTCAAAGCCGATCATCTCGCGATAGGGTGAACCAAATTTCAAAATTTGAGTTGCATTAGAATCCGTATTCTATACTTCTCAAAACACAATCAAAAAATTTTGTGCAAAAATTTAAGAATGTACTATTAATTAATAAAATAGACACTTAAGTTATCGTCCAAAAGTTTGGGATCACCCCTCAGTATGGTGTATCGGCCGAAAACATGCAAATTTATCTCATTCATATCTTTCTCATCTAACATCGTATTGCAGATCTGAAGGGTGCATTTGAAAGCTTGGGAATTGTTGTTTTTTCATAAATTAATACAAAAATTATATTTTAAAGTGATAACCATTAAAAATTACTTGAAATTTATTGTTTTTTTAAGATTCTCACTTATGATTGTGAATTTTTTATGGTTATGAATTTAAAATATAATTTTTTAATGTATTTATGAAAAAACAACAATTCCTAAGCTTTCAAATGCACCCTTCAGATCTGCAATACGATGTTAGATGAGAAAGATATGAATGAGATAAATTTGCATGTTTTTAAAAGAATGATCCCAAACTTTTGGCCGATACACCATACTAGGGGTGATCCCAAACTTTTGGACGATAACTTAAGTGTCTATTTGATTAATTAATAGTACATTCTTTAATTTTTGCACACAACTTTTTTATTGTGTTTTGAGAAGTATAGAATACGGATTCTAATGCAACTCAAATTTTGAAATTTGGTTCACCCTATCGCGAGATGATCGGCTTTGAATACTGAGTGCGATTTTTTGAAAATGTTCTAACTTTAGGTTAAGTTTTAGGTGCAAAACTAAAACATTATTTATGGGAAAATTACCTCCGAAATAGCTATTGCTCATTATCTTTCAAATGAGATCGGAAGATTTGCAATATGTCCTAAGACGGCTGAGATATGAACGATCAAAATTTGCATGTTTTTTAGCGGGTGATCCCAAACTTTTGGCCGGCAGTGTATGTACCTGGAATATGTATCGACTAAAATCAAAAATTCTCCAGTACCACATCCGTTCACTGTTAAGAAGTCCAATTGTAGAATTTGCCAGGGGCCATCTGGCAATTCCCGGCTCAACAATGGGATCGGTGGATTTTTCTTGCTGATCATCAAACACGTTTCGCAATCTTTAACAAACTTTTCGATTCCGATTCCCATGCTTGGCCACCAGAAATGCTCTCTCATGATTCGTTTCATGGTGGAGATCCCGACATGACCTTGATGAGCAGTATTTAAGGCTCTGTTGCGTAGTTGTTCGGGGAGAACTACTTTATTTTCCTTGAAAATTGTACAACCGTGATATCTCAAGTCATTTGCATGGGGTTCGAATCGAGTTAGCTTCTTTGGCCATTCTCCAGATATAATCGATTTCTTGACTGATGATAACTCTTCATCTAATTCTGACGCTTTTTCTATTTCAGCCCACGATAGATCCATAGTGCCTGCGTCCAAAGCATACAGAATATGTTTATCATCGTCTTCATCAAAAGATTCATCAATCTGTGATCGGTTTATTAAGCGAGACAAAGCATCTGCAATGTTCATAGACCCAGGTATTCTTTCTATGTTCAGATCGTACGACTGAAGTCTTAAGGCCCAAGATTCAGCCCTAGAGACTGCCCTTTTACATGCTTTGAATACTTTACCGAAGATAAATTCATTCGCCTCCGAGTCGGTTCGTACAGTAAATGAAAGATTTATCAGATAGTACCTGAATCGTTCGACTGCCCAGACGACCGCTAACGACTCTTTTTGTGTATGTGGGTATTTGATTTCGCGTTCTGTTAACGCTTTTGATGCGCATGATATAATTCTCGGATTTCCAGCTTTACTGAACTGCACAAGGACTGCTCCAAGGCCTATTGGGGACGCGTCCACATACACTTCAGTCTTATCATTACAATCAAAATAACCAAGTCGTTTGATGGACGTGAGCGCTTCATTTTTCAAGTAATTGAATTCCTGCTCTTCCAGTAGAAAAAATCGGAGTTCGCTAGCAAACGCATCCGCTCAGTTTTCTCTGCTCTGTTCATAATAAAATGCTCGGAAAAGTTGATCAATCCCAGGAAACTTTTTACCTCGGATTGTGTCTCAGGTTTTCGGAAATTTCTAACAGCGTTTAGCTTTTCGTCCTCGACGCGCAGACCATCGTGGGAAAGTGAGAATCCCAAAAATTTTACCGTTTGCTTCCCAATTACACATTTGTTGCTATTTAAGCATACATTGTGCTCACGGAATCGGTCTAATGCTACCTTAAGATTTTCGTCATGCTCTTCGCGGGTTTTCCCATAGACTAACACGTCGTCCAAATAATTTACTACACCACAACATCCGGCCAGAACCTCATTCTGTAGTGCCTCTTGAAAAATATCGGGTGAATTGGTCAATCCAAAAGGCAAACGTTTGAAGCGATACGTCGCGTTACCAGCAAAAAAATTAGTGAGGTGACGCGAATCCTCGGCTAATTCTATGTGGAAGAAGGCACTGGTTAAATCCAACGTCGAGAACCAAGTAGCACCATCAAGACTGGCGAGGATGGATTCCAGTGTTGGCATCCTAAATGGTGTACGAATAATCGACTTATTAGGCCCTCTCAAGTCGACCACTAATCGGATGTCGTCCTTCCCCTTGGGTACAACAAGAAGGGACGAACAAAAAGATCTTTCCATTGAGTCCGAGACGCGTTCTATGATTCCAGATTCCAACAAGTTATTTATCCGTTTCTCAGTTTCCAACTTGAATGCTGGTGGAATGTTAGTGTATATTCTTCTTGAAGGAGGTTGGTTTTTGTCATAGAAAATAGAAACTGGCGGAATATTAAATTTCGGGAATTCTGTTACAACTGTTTCGTCAACCACAAATATTTCGCCAGCGGACAACGATCCAATCGTTTCAATGTATGTTTTTCTAATTGGCACATTTAGACCGAGTTGCAACACGCTATACCGGATTGCAGTTCCTCTGCTCATCAAAGCTCTGGCTTCAGGTATCACGTAGAATTTTTCCATTAGTCTAGGACGATCTGGTGAAATAAATAGTTCGGCTACGAAGGTTGCCTCAACAACTATTGCATCTGGTGTAGCATAGGCTTTTAGTGCTTTATCAGTTCCTTCAGTAACACTGAATAGCTTGTCTCTAGATTTACTATTACTACACAATAGTAAAAATGTTTCTCCACTCACCGTGTTGACTTCGGCTCCCGAGTCTATTAAAAAAGTAATAGGGACACCTGCGATTTGTCCTACTATCGTTCCCTCAGAAAACTTTAAACTTTCTTCATTGTTAACAGCATTAACAAGTAAATCAGTTGTTATGCTATCTTCTGTTAGGTGGTCGAAAGGTAACGTTTTAGAGACGAGATCAGTTTTAACTCCTAGACTTTGGCGCATGGTAGAGTTCTGTGATCCCATTGTCTAGAAAAAGTTTGAGATTTGTTTTGATTGTTTGTATAATGTAACATTTATTTAAGTCTTGTTTTTCGATCTATCGTTTATTCAAGTTAGCTGTCATAAATTCAATTTTCAATTCAATCTTGTTATGATCATATGAAGTATTCACCACATCCTTTTGTTTGTTTTATTTTATAATGTAATCAATGAAATTTACCAAAAAAATATAAAAAAATAACCAATCAAATGATTTCGTTGTTCGAATTCCGATAAAATATAGAAAAAAATATTTAAGGCATTTCCGGTGAACTTACGGATTTCTTTTCATCTACGTTTGCGTCATCCATACTAACAGCAAATACCCGTTTCTTTTTAGGTACATCTTCATCAGAATTACGACGCTTTATTGGTCTCGAACCTGTGGGTTTTCTACAAGCTCTTGCAATATGTCCTTTTTCGTTACATTTGTGGCAGATTTTGAACTCAGCAAAGCAATCATCAGGCGAATGAAAATTTCCGGTGCATCGCCAGCATGGCACCAAAGATTTTTCACCACGAGAGCTGGATTCCGTTCGTTGTGGAAAATTGCGACTTCTGTTATCTCGCCAATTAGCTTGATTGAACCTCGATGAACCAATACGTTGAGGAGCACCAGTACGATACCGTCCCTGTTGTGTTTGAAACCTCGGTTTCTGGGAAAATGATAGAGCTGCTACGCTGGCTTCCCTATGAGCGTGCGTCCGAGCGAATACCTCTTCATTGGCTTTAGCGATTTCTCGGGCACGAACTTTCTCGATGAGATCAGATATGGAACCACCTTTTTGCATAAGTTTGCGACCAATATCGCGGATTTTTATATCCAATGCATGTAATTGCAGAACTTCACCTACGTTCTCAAGAAGAATATCATCTTTATAATCGCACTTCTTTGCCGTGGAAATGACACGTTTTACATAATTGAGGTCTGATTCATCAGAAGACTGAAACAAACTTCGTAGCTTTTGGCGATGAGTCATAGTGTATTGACGAGAACAGAAATAGTGTCGTAATCTTTTGACGGCATTAGAGTATGGCGTCAAAACTGGATCCGGAACATCTTCTGTTGAACTGGTACTATCAAGAATTTCAAGCAGTAATGGACCAGCCTTAACTCGAAAAAAACGCATTTTCGTTTGCTCATGTTCAACGCCGGCTAGTTCTAAAGAAGCATCCAACAAATCAATCCAATATTCAAAGGACTGCTTATCAATCTCTCCTTCGCCGGACAATGGCTTGCATTCAATTATGTTCATCGTTGCGAACGATAGATTGTTCATAGAACTCACCAAATTCGAGTCGTCTTTTTGATGGTCTTCCTTCATCGTCGAATGTTTTCTCATCAAGTCAAAACTATCGGTACCGCTTTCTAAAACCTCTTCGAGATGACGTTTGTCCGTCTGTGTTCGCTTAAGCTTAGAGGCCAAGGAAAGTCTACGACTTCTTTCAAGCTTAAGTTTTTTCTTCAACAATGCGATTGATGCCTTTTGGCTACGCACTCGTTTCTTTCTAAAAAAAGAAAATATAACATAAATTACTATTCAACATCTCAGTTAACAGATCCTTTCAATATCAGGAATGTATTTATTTAATTATGTGTGACGCTTAGGACATATTTAAAAATTTTCAACTTCCTTCCACTAAATTATCGATTAATGAGTCCAATCAATTAGGGCACTTTGTACCAAAAATAGTGCATTTGATAAGTGCTTAATTAAACAAAAAAAATTTTCTTTTTTTTTATAAACTTTCGTTGTTTTCAACATTGTTATAAAGAGTCTATCCTCACGAGGATAATAACCAATAAGCTTACACCCCAGAACGATCTTTATTATTTTTTTGATACTATTATTTAAAGACATTTTGTGACTGGTCCCAAATGAACATTGACAAAACTTCCTCACAAGGAAAAATTATTCATACTTGATTTCTTGAAGCTTTAAACTTCCTGTTTAAGCTTCACAGAGCTCTTTGTTTTTTTTGGATCCTCACAGGGATTAGTATTGTTATTTTTAAATCTCATATCCTCCCAGGGATAGTGATAAAGCTTCTCAGAGCATTAATCCTCACAAGGATTTATTGATTTTTTTTTATCTTCTTTGAACTTTTAACTTCAATTAAGCTTCACAGAGCCCTTCCTTCATCTGTATCCTCACAGAGATAGATATTTGTCTGAAATGATCTCATATCCTCCCAGGGATAGTAATTAAGCTTCTCAGAGCATTAATCCTCACAAGGATTTATTGATTTTTTGTTTACTTCTCAAAACTTTTAACTTCAAATTAAGCTTCACAGAGCCCTTTCTTTTTCTGTATCCTCACAGGGATAGATATTTGTCTTTGATAATCTCATATCCTCCCAGGGATAGTAATTAAGCTTCTCAGAGCATTAATCCTCACAAGGATTTATTGATTTGTTTAGTTCTCAAAACTTTTAACTTCAAATTAAGCTTCACAGAGCCCTTTCTTTTTCTGTATCCTCACAGGGATAGATATTTGTCTTTGATAATCTCATATCCTCCCAGGGATAGTGATAAAGCTTCCCAGAGCATTAATCCTCACAAGGATTTATTAATCATGTATATTTCTTGCTTCTCAGAGCTTCAAACCTCAAGTTCTAGTGGTAAGGCTTCATAGAGCACTTTGCTTTTTTTCATATCCTCACAGGGATAATTTTTGATAATATTTGATCCTCCCAGGGATATATAATGATAAAGCCTCTCAGAGCATTAATCTTCACAAGTATTTATTTATTACAAATTATTTATTGAACATACAGCGATTGATTTATAAATATTTATTCATACTCGTCAACTTCTCAGAGCTTTTACTTCTAGTCACAAAAAAAATCAGGGTTAAAGAAATTTTCGCAACTTATCCTCACAAGAACAGTTTTAAAGCCTTTCGAGGCTTTAAGGTCTACAGGCATATTTTTCAAGTTTAAAATATTATATGGTTTTCAGAATGACTATCCTCTCGGTAAGTCATTTTACCCTTCGTTGCTTTCCATCTTCTCAAGAACATGACATCTCCCAAAATTAATACCAGTGATCAGAAGCGTCCATGTTGTTTCGAAAATTTTAACTTATTTTAATAAAAATACACAAAAAACCCAAATCAACGTATGTGATTAAAACCTCTATTGAACTAGCCATCTTCCTTGACGAATGCATGTCGCTAAAGCATACTAATGTACATCATAAATCATGAAATTTCTACTTAGAAAATCTCACAGAAGCAGCCATTTTGTTTTATGAAAATTTTCAAATTACTTGCTGATCTTAGAATATATGAATATAATTACCGCTTCGGAGCTTCGACCGCGCCAATAACTTTGTCGTGATCGATGGCCTCGTTGCTCTCGTTGCTCTCGTCAAACCAGGGATCCATTATTCGTCACCAATTTTGTCACGTTTTTTCAGGGCTTGATTTGAGCACACACCAATTGACATGCGTTCCTTAATACAGCTTTGTTCAAACTGATTTCTCTCAACCATGCTTTTATTACACTTTCTCTGATTAGTTCTCTTTTTATTCTCTTAAATTAAACTGTTATAAAATCAGAGTTCTTTTTTTTTGCATATTGAGGAGATGGATTTCTTTTATTTTGTCACTGCTGTATCTATTATATTTTTGACTGATAGAAATTATCACATATTTTATATTCAAGTATATTGATCTTCTTTTACATAATTCTTAGCATCTACTTACTACATCTAGTTGTAAGATACTTTTAATGATTCGTGCACGTTTATTTATAATTTGGCCTGTTTATTATTTATTTATTTATTTATTTATTTATTCACCATAGTCTTAAAATAATTTTAATTTTCAGTGCACGTTGAATTAAAGTTTGTTTTTATTTATTATTTTATGCATGTTTAGCCCTTAAGATGCATTGAAAAAATGAAAAATTTAATTATGCTTTGTCGTTTTAAATGTAATGTGTCTGCCACAATTCGGTAAATGCGAAGGATTGTTTTGGAAACAAAAAAATGCAAAACACTTCGTATTTTCACATTTTTTCATTGGAGTGGTGGATAGTGTAACCGGTTGTTTACAAATCGTTTGATTTTTGTTTTAATTTTGTAGTTTTGTTTGTTTAGTTCTAGAAAATTCATGTTCCTTGTCCAGTCTCACAACAAGATAGCACCACAGTAGGCTACATTTTGCTGCTGGCTGCTGTCAACTAACAGAGGAGGAAAGGAGGATCAAATGGAAAATGGAATGAAAAAAGTCGAAAAGGAAGCTTGCTTCCATATTTCGAGCTCTCTTCTGTACCAGGCGTCCGTGAGTGTAGTCAAATTTCTGTATAGTGTTTGTGAACGTCCACGGAATTCACCCGAATACCGGATTGACCTCTTCACGGTTCGGCCCGCAGATCCCTTGTGGTCTCGCGCATCAACGTAAAGGACCATCAACAGCGTTCTCGGGGTCTGAGGACCTCTAACCATCAAGGAGAACTTCCCTTCTCGGCCTGTCCGGATACGGGGCACTCTCGTGGGCAGGCCGATTAAAAGCCAAAGGAAGACGCCTGCATTAACTGAGTCCAGCAACGCCCGCTGGCGCCGACAGTTTCGGCACTCCGTCGATTCGCCAATATATCGACGGCCCTCCTGCTTCCGGAACTGGATTTCCGGAACTACGAAGTTGCGACGCAGCAGTAACAGCAGCACCTCACGGTTAGTGAAACAATTATACGCCACACAAGACACAGAATATTGTTTTATACACACAGACAACACGCCACAAGAAAACTTTAATAATAAAAAACATAGAAACATGAAATTTCCGATTTCTGTATTTTATCCGTAAAGTAAAATGTTATTAGGCTCCAAAAATGGGCAAACTCTTTTAAAGACTGTATTCATTAGACCGCATCGACCAGAACACAATTTGAAATGTATACCATTTCGTAGTTTAATGACCTATTAACTTTTTTATTTTAACTCTAAACGAAATGTAGTCTTTGGATGAATAATTTACCATACCCATACAAACTTCAGGCTCGTTGAGCGACTCCTTCCTGTGGTCTGATCTGGTCCAAATTTGGCATGAGATATTGTACTAGACTCAGGATCAATTTTAGCCTGCAGTGCATATCTTTTTAAAAAGACGGGTCATTTGGAGCACTCTAGAGCATACCTTCTAACAGCGAATGGTTTGATTACTCTTTGATTGAATCAATGGATTTTAATGAAATGTTAACTGAACACTCAAAGGGTAAAAAATAAATATAAAGAGTAGTGAAATTATGCGAATCTGTAAGCAAAAATTCAATTGAAATATTTTATCAAAGGAAAAATACACACAGCTAGCAAAGTGACTACTGTTTTTTTCCTAAGATTTTTTAAAGGTTTGTGATTTTTATGTTATAGTAGTGTTTGCTTCTTGATACCTATGATGGGCTTGGCATACTTGTTTCCTCAACTTATATATAAGGGGGGGTGCTTATGTTCAGGCGATTAACATAAAATTTCTCCAAAACGAGTTTTCAAGTAAACATTAATGAATATTATAGCAGATATTTTTAAACATTAAACATGTTATAGGTATTACCTACAAATAAACTTGATGTGTTTACGTTTATTCTTTTTCATTTATCTACAGATAGAATATATCCATTCAACCGTGAAGCTGTCCATTCTAACTAAAAGTTTATTCTATCAGGCGCCCTGCATTCCATTGATATTTTTGCAGCGGACTGAATTAAATATTTAACAACTTGTTGTAATCTAATGCTCCGGTACTATTTAACAGGTAAATATGATCTAGCTTATCCAATTTCACATGTGGCTAAACTACTTTATGTGCCTCGAGTACCTTATGGGCGGGTAATCGCATTTCGGTACCCATATCACAACCTAACAGGACTCTCTATACATTGCACAATGTTTAAGCTGTACCGGAAGTAAAACGAAATGAAGCCATATCGCCATCGTCATCGTCATCATCGTCAGATACGGAACGGAACGTTTCGGGCAAAGCGAAGAGAGTGATGCTACGACGAGATTCTGGAAAGTTGGCCAAGTTGGAAGCTTTCGACTAGTTTCTGGCAGCTGATGTGAACACAAATCTGTATGTAGTCAAAGTGAAGCCCAACATACTACAGACAAGCAGCGGCTTCCATATGAGGTTGGCCAGTTGTGCTAGTGCTGTGGGAGAATCCGAGGGCGAAGTCAACTTCACCTGCGACCAGCACTCGGGAGGACTTAATGTAGCGATGGTTTCCCGCAGCTTCGTCACTTTACCTTACTTCCTTCAGGAACCAAGCTGTGTCGCCCAAGTGAGTGGTGGTGCTGCTGCTGATGGCTGGTGGTAAAACTGGCACCCAAACAAACCACCCACTACTACTCATCTTTGCACGGTCCTCTACACCTTCACCCTATCGATGCGCGCCTGTTTGCTTACTGGAACAGAATGCGATGGTATGAGAAGGATAAAGTCAACTACGTGATGAGATCATTTGACATAAATTTTCTCCCCTAACGGGGGAAATCTTGTTCAAATAGTATTGCTTTATATAGCACCGTATTTCAACCGGGTGCGGAGAAATTTGGTGTTTCTTAGATGTTAACCGAACACGTTATGAAATATTCATCTGATTATTTGGCAGCTTAACTTAACCGAATGTCGGTCAATGTTAACAAAACTTGTGGCCTTTAGTCCTGATTGACACTTTCGTTCGAGGTATGGAAGCTATGTAGTTAGACCCGCCATACATATTAATTTACTAGCAGCATGGAGATTGATTAGAATAAATAGAACAGCCACAAAGTTTATTATCGAGAAAAGAATCTGGAATACCAATAGGTGTTCACAGGTGTTCACACATATTTTCAGATTTTGCGCTCGCTTTTTTTTAACGACAGAGTACGATCATTGTTATTGTTAAAGTTGTAGTCCCAGTAGTACAAGTATTCGCATCTAATGATTTTCACGAGTGCGTTGAAAGAATTTCTCTTTAACTGAATTTTGAATATTCATACCATGACCGGTCTTCATCATGCACATATTCATCACAGTTTTGGTGGTTTCCCTTTAAACTTTGCCTTGGAAAATTTAAAAATGGTAATTTAATGAGGTTGAAGTAGCAATAAAGAAAAATGTTGACACGTCCAAGCACCCAACCAATATCTTTTCAATGATTTGGACTAGCATTTTTTCAAAACTAGGGTTGTTTTGATCACAGGGACAACATGAAGGTTTTCCACAAAATCACAAATAACTAAGTCTAAATCAAAAATATCTGAAACCTGTTTTCTACGTTGGAAAGCCTATTCATCAGGTTTAAAATATGCAAAATTTAGTTTGTTTTTCAAAATTTTAGCTGTTAAAAACATGTAATTTCAAAATCTTTGGTCTGTGATGATTTTTATCGCCGCTGTCTCTGCCAAAGCACCTTGATTAAAGGATCAAGTCTCCTTCAACTTTCAAAATATCACATTTTTTTAGTCCCACACGGAGAATAAAAAAAGGTAAAATTTATCTTTTTGCGAGATGATTTTTTCCACCCCTTTTTCGGGGTCAATTTAACCTTTTTTTCATTCACCTAGCAAATTGGTAAATAATACCGTTTTCCCATTCACTGATTTAAAAGGTAAATGCTAGTACCCTACCCAAGTAACAATTTAAGCTTTATTATGGTCAGCAAAATGTCGTTTGGACCATAGCATTAATCTTCATAAAAAGCTAAAGTACATTCTATAACATCACCTGGACTCTAATAAAGCCAAAATTAGGCTATTTGGCCCTATCCTAGGAACGTCATCATGACCAATCATTGTTAGTCATCAATATTGGTCACCAAAGCTTTTAAAAAGCTATTATAAAACATGTTAGAAATTTTTGTTTTTTTTCGGTTCTGTCAGTTCTCGGAGTTTTTTTTTATTTTTTCCAGCAACCGTAATGGTTGATGAATGACGATTGCATTATTCAGATATGAATCTGGTAAAATTAATAGCTAAAAAACCAATGTTTTACCCATATAATGAGCGTCTTTTCTACTGCCAGTCAAGATTTTAGGTAAAATGTATATGAAATAGTATCTTAAAATAAATGCGCCTCGTCAAATCTGATGGTCAATCATGATGGGATTGATGGAAAAAAGGCCTGAAAAAATATTTTCCATTGCTGGCATTGTGAATCCATCAACATGGCGTCATTTTGTACCCTTCGATTTTGCAACCAACATGGCGTGAGTCAATTCATAGTTTTATTATGGTTTAATGATGACCCCAAAAAAAGCTACGATTTGACGTTTCTCTCGCAAGCAAACCAATTACACGCTAAGGTTGAGTTCCTCATTTCTGAGTTGTTAATCATTAGTACAGTAAATGAGGACAGACTTTTTGAATGAAAAGGGATTGGTTTTCAATGACCCGTGGAATAAATCATGAGTTGAAGTCAAATTTCGTTGTCTGACGCCATCTTGAAATCCAAGATGGCGGCTTCCGCTGAACTTTAAAATGGTGTAAATGACTTGAAATCGCATGAAACTCCAACAAAATGGGTATCGGGTGAAAGGGCTAAACGAGTAGAAGTTGAATTTCGCTATCAGACGCCATCTTGAAATCCAAGATGGCGGCATCCGCTCAACTTTTAATGCTTAATGCTGACAAAAAGTCGCATTAAACCACCACTATACGGGTATTGGGTGAAAGGGCTAAACTAGAAGTAGATTTTTTTTCTTTCCGACGCCATCTTGAAATCCAAGATGGCAGCTTCCACTGAATTTAAAATACTGTTAATCAATGAAAATCGCTTGAACACAACTTTTTTTCACGTAATACTACATTAAAACCAGAGACCGACAAAAAACACAAACACAACACAGTACATAACGTGCAACACAAATCCTGGAGTGCTGACACATAAATTTTTGTGTGCGACACTTTGGTTTTGCACAGCACTTTAATTGTGTTGTGTTGCATCAAATCAACACGACACAGTTCCCAGTTGTGTCGTGTCGAGGATAACACAGCACGCAACACAGTGTTGTTACGAGCAAGGCTATTTTTTCACCCGTCGCACTTGACTGGTCAGCATTTCTCCGTATTTTCAATGGCGAAGCTCTTCACTCACATTGTGTTGAGCAAAAGCAAAAGAAAAAAAAATATCCAGTTCGGCTGCTAGCAAGTAGGCGACGAATTGAAAAAAAAAGCTAGCTGGCAGGAGCAACAATGATAATCGTATCGGGACCGGCACACGAACACACTGTGTCGTCAACTGTGTCGCATACTGTGCTGTGTTGCGGCCGACACGCAACAAAAGTAGATTAACACAGACACAGCACAGCTTCGTTTCGGAAGTGCTGTGTCATCGAATTGTGTTGCACTTACTGTGTTCGTGCTGTTTTCGGTCCCTGATTAAAACTACTATTTTAAAACAATTTAGATCATTTTAAATCACTTTTATTATTTTTTCATTATGTTTCTAATGCATTTAGAACTTTTCTTGTTTTGTTTATAGTTTTTGATTGTTTTTGCCATTTATGTAATTCTTTTATTCCTATCATGCTATTATGTCTAAATTGTATTGGTTTTATTCTAGCGAAAACTATAAGGTTATGTTGTTTCTGTTAACCGTCTGATTTTGGCACATGCGCCAAATTCGATGTTTCCAAAATCGAATGTTGCCAAAAACGAACGGGGTCTGTATTGTGGTAGTTTTTGTGGGATTTTCAGTCACTTACAGATTTTTAGAGAAACGCGAAAAGAGATATTTGACTTCTATCATTTAGCCTTAGCACCCGATACAATATATTTGAGAGTTTCATGCTATTTTCATCCATTTACAGTATTTTTAAGTTCAGCTGAAGCCACCATCCTGGATTTCAAGATTGCGTCAGAATGCAAAAATAAACTTTTTATAGCTTATCCCAATTGACAAATATCCATATTTTGGAGGTTTCATGCGATATTCAATGATTTAGAGCATTTTTTAAGTTTATAGAAAGCTGCCATCTTGGATTTCAAGATGGCGTAAGATAGCAATATTCGACTTCTACTCGTAAACCCCTTCACCCACTGCCAATTTGGGTTTCATGTCATTTTAAGTCATTCACTACATTTTAAAGTTTAGCGGAAGCCGCCATCTTGGATTTCAAGATGGCGTAAGATAGCGTAATTCAACTTCTACCGGTTGATTTCTTTTAACTTATACCCCTATAATATAGGTTTTATGCGATTTTCAGTCATTTACAGTATTTTTAAGTTGAGTGGTAGCCGCCATCTTGGATTTAAGATGGCGACGGGCAACGAAATTTGACTTCTACTCGTTTATTACTTTCACCTTATAACCATATTGTGAAGGTTTCACGATATTTTCAGTAATTTACAGCTTTGAAAATAAAAGAGGAAGCCGCCATCTTGAATTAATGATGGCGTCAAGCTTTTTTTTCATACTATTTGGGCCCTTTCACTCAATACTCATATTGTAAAGATATTCATACGACTTTTGGTGATTTCAAGTTTTCAAAGATGTATTTTTTTAATTTAAACTCAAAACCAACACGCATAACTTACCATAAATGTGTAAAAATGGGAGTTCCAATTCAAATATGTGCTATCTAATCTGAGCGTGTCCTGTTTTGACATTTTGATCGAGAACTGTCACTAAGTTTTATGGCGGTTTAATAATCAGGCACTGAGTGCTATTATAGAACATGCAAAAAAAAGCTTGGAGCAAACTTCTAAGTTTGTGTTTTATTATAGTTTTAAAAAAGCATTTATAACTCTTTCAAAATAACTAAAACAGTATGTTTAATAAAAGTTTTATTAGCGTTTTCAAAACCATCTGCAAACATATGGTCGAAAAAAAATATAAGCATCCTGCATGACCATAATAAAACCGTCATAAAACGAGCTGCACAAAAAAATGCCATAATTAAACCATAATAAAACTTCCTAATGCTAGTTGGCATAATCTGTGTTACTTGGGTATAGTTTGTGTGTTTTTTAAATGTCATTTTGTGATAAAATTTTGATATTTAGAAAATAGGGACATTGTCCAATAGTAAGCTTGTAGAATATAAACGGCTAGAAACCTTATCAAATGGAAAAGTTCCATGAAAAAAGGTAATGGAAATAGCGAGAGGATTAGATGAAGTTAAAATTTTATTTGTTTTTTGTAGCTAGAATATCTTCAGCCATGTTAATAAATTTTGTAACAACACCATCAATGTCCATCTATTGACTATAAAAATGTACTTATTTAACTATTCATAAATGGTTCATCGCCGTCGTGCTTATTTTTTTTTCTATTCTTAGAATACAATAGAACTCCACTTATTCGAGCTCCGGTTATAGAGCTTCCGCGTTATGCAAACCAGCATTCTCATACAAAATCCATGTTAAGTTGTGATTTTTCACCGCGATGTTGTCATGCCATAAAATCGACGTTTTTTGGCAAACTTATAAGGGTATACACGGTCGATGGTATGGGTAGCTGGTTGACCTCTACCATAACTTCGAAACTTAATTTGGATTTGGCCTCATCAGAGTTGCCAGGTTGTTTTGACAAAAATGAATATTAGCCGCTTTTTATTTCTCGAATATTTTGTTTGTTTGTTTGTTTATTTGTCTCGTGGCATAAAGGTTCACCTTTTTAATTTGCCACTATCGGGGTATTCTGGTGTACATTATTTTACATTGTAAGTTGCCTATCAAATTATACAAAATTTTCTGAATACAAATTCAATTAATTTCGGTTCCAAAACTCTAGGCAGCCCTCTTAAAAATTGCTTCGTGAATCGGTTGTTTTAATGTTGAAGATATCGAATTCCAGTGTACCACACCTCGAACGAAAAGTGAGTTTGAATGCGTTGCCGTGTAGTTCGATGGGATGATGAGGTTTTGCAACCGTTGCCCTCTTGATGGTAATAGCTTCCTGGTAAGCGTTGACGGAAATCCAGTTGTTATCAGCTTGCGAATGAATAAACAGGATCGATGGGCGTACAAGTTTTCCAAAGGACAACCGATTAAGTTTTTCTGGAGCTGACTTACGTGTGCGTATCTATCCAAACCATAGACGAAGCGTACGCAGCAGTTGAGAGCAACACGGAGTCTATCGAAGCTTCTGGCACTTGGTTTCACATGAAGTAGATCGCCAAATAAAAAGTGAGCTAGGATTAAGGCCTTAAACAAATTTAATCGTGTGTTTAAAGGAGCCAGCATCGCACTCCCACGCAATAAACAAAGACTCGCATACACCTTGCCGCATTGTTGGTTTATCAATTCGTCCCACTGGTTTAGAATACGAAGCCAAGATTTTGAGCACTTTGCGCCCAGTTGATGACCAAACCACCCAAAGTAATGGCTTCTAGTAGGGTCACGTTCCGTCGTCTTCCGTGTAAAAATAGGGCTTTGCTTTTCGCAGGATTTACAAGAAGTTGGTTCAGATGGGACCATTGCTCGATATTCTTCAGGTCTTCGTTGACCATGTTGATGATGTCTCAACCGCAAGGACCGAGGCGACCAATATACAGTTGAACATCGTCGGCGTAAAGTTGGATGGAGCAATGCTTTAAAACACCAGGAGATCGTTCACATGACAGCAAAAAAGTAGTGGACCAATCACTGAACCTTGAGGCACCCCAGACGGTACGGCGGCACATTCTGACTGCTGGTCCCCACAGAAAACCGTTTGAGATCGTCCATTCAGAAAAGATTCCATAAGTTTTACAGCGGAGTTTGAAAAACGAAACTGGATGCTTAGTTTGGAGCAGAGTTTTCCATGTGGAATTGTGTCGAATGCCTTTGAGGAATTCAACAGCACTAATATGGCAGTTTTAACTCAATTTTAATTTTTCAAAATTTCCTGCACATTTGATTGAAACTTTGCAAATTTTAAAGAGTCATGTACGATCCTTGCATATGCAAAAACTCCATTTCAGTAGATAAAGAAAACATAATATAGGGTTAGTTGCCCTACTTTGGACCCTTTAAGCGGTGGTTTTTAAATTATTATGTATTTCTCATAAACGGACGGAAGGTTTATAGCTTTCAGGATTTTTTTTTAAAACCCATGATTTTATCTGCAAGTTTCTATGAATATTTTCAATACAGGTTTTGCCGTTATTGAAAGATTTGCAAATATATGGATGATCAAAATTTCCAACTTTGAACCTACCGTTCCTATTTTGGTACTGAACCGGTAGCTTTCATTGGACCTAGAACTTAATTCTTATAAAAAGTATTATTTTTCGAATAAAAATAAACAAACTCATTAAATATGTAATCTTCAATCAAACTTTATCATAAAAAAAGTATTACAGCTTTTTAACGATTAAAAAAACTAAAATTTCTGATAAGAATATCTCAAACACTCTTACTCCCAGTTAGCTCTATCAGCAGAACAATAGCTGAAACTTTTTCGTTTTTGCAAACTTGTAGTTTATTTGCGTAAAGCTGGCAAAAAATGATAGAAATGTTTAATATTGGTTCTGAATTAGACCCCTTTCGCACCTTGGTTGATTTGTTGGTATTGAAACAAAGTTTTGGTGATGTTAGGTTCAAACATGGAACATCAAAGTCGAAAGTCTCTTATATTTGGACCCTTTGCCAAATTTCCGGGTTTTCCATTGATTTTCATGAATTTTATAAAAAAACAGATAATATGGTTCATATTCTTCTCAGTGAAAGTAATTTCCCTTTAAACTTTGGCTTGGACAGAAAAATCACGATTTTTCCTTAAAGATTCTAATTTCTAAAAACGCAGCCTACTAATTGAGCTGTCTGATTTCCACTGATGAGGAGGTACATTTTTAAAAACGTTAAAAATTTTATCAGAAAGACTTTTTATGACAAAAAAGGTATGGTAGGATTCAGGAAGAATATGAGTTCATTGTGTACATAGGAGTATGTTTATCCTTTGCTGGCAAAATGAATTATTTACAATTTAAGGCATTTTAGGGCTAAAGTAGGCTCTAGGTCCAAAGTAGGAGCACTCACCTTATTTCTAACTATGTTATCGTTGAAAATTTGGATGGTCAGGCAGTAGTGAGTGAGAGAAAAGGGGCTGTCCATAGATGATGTCACGCAAAATTTGGAAAAAAATTACCCCCCCCCCCTCTGCCACATATTGTCACAACTTTCGTAACCCCCCTTTTTGAATTACGTCACTTTTTCCTAATCCCCTCACCCCTCTGGAGTAAAATTTTCAACCCTTTAGAAATTTAATTAAAAATGTTGCTTTTTTAAAATTCATCATTTTTATTCAAAGGATTGAAAAAAAAGTTAACAATAGAGTGTCTGTCCCGGGAATTCCCGGGAATTTGAAAAATGCGGTAATGCCAATAAGTTTATAAAACATTACGAAGAATTCATTTTGAACAAATTATGGGCTTGTATGCACGAAAGGTTCGATAAGCTATATTTGAATCGAAGTGCATATATTTTACATAATTTTGAATATTTCCCGGGATCCTGGGAACTCCCGGGAAATGGCTCACCAAATTTCCCGATTCCCGGGAACGAGAAAATGGCCGGGAAATGGACACTCTCGTTAACAACTTTTAACAAGCCTTCAATCATTGCTTAAAAAACATTTCAATCATGAGTCCATAATCCATGTTTATGACTTTCCATATCAATGACCGCGAAAGTCGAGGCAGTAGCTGCAGCATCAGCGACGATGTCGAAACCATTCAAATCTAGTTCCTCTTCTTCAATCCATTCGCAATCCAAATCATCTCCACAGGTAAGAAAAGCCAAGCAATCCTATTCACGTTTTGCCACAATTTTAGTGGGACTTTCCTGAGTGTTGCAGTGGAAGTGTTCTTGTGAACTTTCTTATGCTCATGAAATTAACCATAAGTGATTACGTGAGTATTATTATGCATTGAATAAATAGTGCAAGTAGAATTTTATTGAATTTAGGATAAAATTATTTGTTATTGTTTTGCTGTTTTCTTTTTTTTTTGTAATGATAAGTGATGTCACGCTCAAGCTGACCACCGCTCCCCCCATGCCACAAATTGTCACCAAAATCGAAACCCCCTCTCCCTCCCTAGCGCGTGACATCATTGATGGACGGCCCCAAAGCTGATAAAGTTTCATATTACGGTTCAATCACTACAAATTACAAGAAGTATAGGTCGATTCACGCACTGCCTGGCTTCACTGTTTTTGACATTTCGCGATTCCTGTTTTGATTCCTTATTTTCCAATTCTACACGCTGAGGAAGCAAAACAAACCATTGGGTCCTCATTTTATTTTCATTCACATGTTTTTAGCAATAGTTCTCAACTCAGTGTTGGGATTAAAGAAATTTAAAAAGAAAATTAGTTGTTAAGAAATTACATGGTTTTAGTATGAAATAATGAAAAATCAATTTCACGTGAAGTACTTGGGACTTACAATTGATCGGAATCTTACTTTCAAAAATCACATTGAAGATATTCAATCTAAATGTAATAAATACACTAAATCTCTTTATTCTCTCACCAACAGGAAATCCCGACTGTGCCTGAAGAATAAGATGCTTATTTATAAGCAGGTATTCCGACCAGCGATAATGTATGCAGTTCCGATTTGGTCTAGCTGCTGCGCGACGAGGAAGAAAGCCATCCAGAGGATTCAGAACAAGGTTCTGAAAATGATTTTGTGGCTTCCCCCTTTTCACAGCATGAAGCTCTTCATCGGATTGCGGGCATTGAATCGATCGAAGAGATGGCCAACAAAATCATCTCCAACTTCAGAAGCAAATCGATGCAGTCTTCCATCGCAGAGATTCGTTCTCTCTACAATTAGTTTAGTTTTAAGATAGTTTTAGTTTTTAGGGTTGTAAGTTTAAAATATTTTTGACATTACAGGATGTTCTCCTACGGAAAAATACTCGATTGTGCTCAGCAAATTTAAGTCGAATAAATAAATTTTAGTGATTAGTAAACTATAGGGCTCTGGACAGTTCATTATTGAACTGAACACCTAATGTAATGTAATAATGTAATATAAATGTAATGATGAATTGGTACGAATAAAGACATATTAAAAAAAATGAAAAATCAATCAGTTTGTTTGTTATTTCAGCTGAAAACAGAAATGTTGGAATAAATGGATTTTAACTTGAGCTATCCGACGTTATTTTTGTTCCTCCAAACTAGCATATCGAAACGATTTAGAACAGTTTAACCTTTTATTTCAGTATGTTTATAGGAGAATTTTACTATTTTAGATTCTATTATCCCTGGATAGTGTTGTCGTACAAGTATTTGCATTTGTTTACAGCTTCCGTTCAAAATAATATAAGAAACTTCCGGACAATCGTTTCGGCACATCCCAATTCTTTAGAAGCTTCCACATTTGGACATCGGATGGGATTTTTTGTTCCAAGTAGAAGCGCTGCCCCAGAATATTCAATGCAAAGTGGGTTGGTCCAGAAGGAATGAGTTGAAAAAAGGGTTTTCAAAATATGTTGAAATATTTTACTAAACAAACCTGCTTTTCGAAATTTTAACGAATTTTCAGCTTTCTGTTCATTCCCGGAAAGATAACCGTTTTAAGAAACCAAAAAATGCGCTAAATTTGGATCACAAAATGGGATTTGGTTTTTTGCTATTTTCAATCTGAGTTTTGAGTGAAATTTCTAGAACGTGCAGCTAAACGAAAAATTTCGCCGCATCCCATTTCTCGTTCGTAAAATTTTGTAAACAGGACGTGAGAACTGTCACCACAAAAGGGAACATACGTCATAGTGAATCGACCCATGAGCTTATTTCAAATTGATTGTTGCAGGTTGTTTCGAACAAGTTACAATTACAAACGTAAACAAATTGAATACGGACTTGAGGAATGAAGTCACTTCTGAACATGTCACGTCAAAATTATAACTCGAATTGAGTATGAAGAGAACTTTTAAAACATTGTTAAGTTTGCTTTAAGTTATGATTTTCAGAAGAGATTTCGAAAAATCAGTGCAAATATTGAAAATTTATTTAACCTGGATCCACTGGGTAGCATTCAAAATCAAAACATTTAAAACTCAACCGGTTTCTCGAAGGATAAAAAACGGCAGACAACTTGAGAAGATCGCGTTTTAGGTACGTCCTTTTGATAAAATTGAGGTTAGGGCTGAGGCCTTTCGGTAATGTAAGTTAATAGTCCTTTTTTATTTTCCGTGTTACAATATCCATGTTTTTAACGAGCTATGCGCCTAGATGGTATGCAAGTCGATACAAAAAGATAGCATTTGTCAATGTCAAATCTTGTGTAAACCGATGTTTCACTTATCCAATGTAGTACTATCTCGGATAAGTTGGGTGCATGTGTATAACACCTTAACACAAAAACTAGAAAAGACAATGGAGGCAAAAGAAATAGCACTTGCTTCTTTTCTAGACATTGAAGGGGCATTCGACAACGCATCTCATTACTCAATCGAATCAGCTATGAAAAGACGAGGGTGCCACATGGCAATTGTTAACTGGACTAGTACCATGCTGATAGATAGAACCATTTATGCAAGTTTGGGAGGACTCACGATCAGTGCCACTCCAACTAAGGGATGTCCCCAAGGTGGGGTTCTATCACCGTTGTTGTGGTCACTGATCGTGGACGACCTCCTAAACAAACTTGTATCTATGGGATTCGAAGTTATTGGCTTTGCTGATGACGTAGTTATTATAGTTCGGGGAAAATATGAGAATGTGTTGTCTAATAGAATGCAATCTGCACTTAATTACGCACTATTCTGGTGCAGGGAAGAGGGACTGAACATTAGCCCTTCCAAAACTACTGTGATAGCATTCACTATGAGACGAAAAATTGCATTAAAACCTCTAACACTAGATGGGGAAGTGCTAAACTTCGAATCGCAGGTGAAATATCTAGGAATCATACTAGACTCAAAACTATCGTGGAACCCACAGTTAGAGCATGTAATAGCCAAGGCTACAACAGCTCTATGGGTTTGCCTCAAAGGAGTAGGGAAAAAATGGGGACTAAGGCCGAAAATCATCCATTGGATATTTACAGCTATAATAAGACCCAAAATCTCCTATGCCTCCTTAGTATGGTGGACCAAAACTGTGCAAGCTACGGCCCGGAAGAAATTAGCGAAGCTTCAAAGAATAGCAACGCTATCTATAACTGGCGCTATGCGAACCACATCAAGCGAGGCTCTGAATGCACTATTAAATATTCTGCCACTACATCAATTTATTGAGTTAGAGGCAGAACGTAGTGCCTTGAGACTCTCAAAAATCAAAACTCTCTATGAGGGGGATCTTACAGGACATCCAAAAATCCTGAATAAATTCAAAATAAACTCACTTTTTGTAAGGAATGATGACTGGATGGAGCCCGTTTTCAACCTAGACATACCATACAATGTAACTATCAACGATAGGGACGTGTGGGAGTCAGGTGGTCATAAGGTTCCTCCCGGATCGATTAAATTCTTTACTGATGGGTCAAAAATGGATAACAGAACTGGGGCAGGGGTGTTCGGACCTAGACTCAGGATCTCAATTCCTATGGGAAACTGGCCAACAGTATTCCAAGCAGAAGTTCAAGCAATTCTAGAATGCACTTTAGCCTGTTTGAAAAGAGGATACAGGTACACAAGTATCTATATATTCTCTGACAGCCAGGCTGCTCTCCGAGCACTAAGTACGTTCACATGTTACTCCAAGCTAGTATGGGAGTGTACTGTTGCACTAAGAAACCTGGCCATACGGAACAGAGTATTTTTATTCTGGGTTCCAGGCCACTGCGGTATCCTAGGGAACGAAGAAGCAGACCAGCTAGCTAGGGAAGGATCTCAGGGCCTGTTAATTGAACCAGAACCCTTCTGCGGAGTATCGAGGAGTGCCTTGAATATGGAACTCAAGAACTGGGAAAGCACCACTATTGTCTCCAACTGGAGAACAGCAGAGGGAGCAGCTCAGGCGAAAAGATTCATTGAACCAAGCGCACGACTCTCCAAAAACATGTTGAACTTAAGTAAGCACGAGTTAAGTACTTACACAGGTCTCTTGACCGGACATTGTCCAACAAAACAACATCTCAAACGAATAAACATTATTCAAAACGACGACTGTCGGTTCTGCGGGTTCGAAAGAGAAACTGCAGAACATCTTCTATGCAACTGCTGCGCCCTCCTAAATAGGAGAGAGCGTGTACTTGGGGCAAAGTTAATAAGCGCACAAGACATATGGTGGCATATCAGCCCTAAGAAGGTTATATCATTCATCTTTGATATCATACCCGATTGGGATAAAATGCTTAGTCAGCAATCAACTGTCACTTTAACCCATAGTGCAGGTGAGCCTGATAGCATACAGTAACGCGGGGTAATTACCACAATAGATCAACTACTGGTCGCAGTGGGCTCTCCCCTACAAGAAAAAAAAATGTGTATAACATCAATTGTCCTTTCAAGTTTATTTTTAACTTGAACTGAATCACTCTCTGAAGTAAAATTAATAAAATAAATCAACATTTAAAACAGAACCGATCCTTGAGAGACTTCCAGAAAATCATGTATAAGGTATCAACCGTCTGAAAACCAGTGATTGAAATCCTCACCAATTTTCTCATCAGAGGCATTCAAAATACACACTTTGAGGCCTCGCATAGCTATACAGGAGACGATACATATACATTCATTCAAACCTCCCCCCATGAGGAGGATCTGCTCTGAGAGACACTATCCGTTTGCTGCCCCGAACGAACTCTCTCAACGTTCGGTTGCTACATGATGCATGAAGAAGACGAGGCACACATACTCATTTACGTTGTTGAATTTGAATAACTCGAGCCGACCGCAAAGGTTGAGGCAACAACAAAAACAACCGAACTTATTGCGTTGCACGGCCCGCAACGTATGGTGAAAGAGGGGGGAAGAAAAAGAAATGAAAAAACTAGCTGCCTGCGTGCGGTTGCTGTGCAATAATAGCAATAGCAGAAAAACCTCACGCATTCGATCCAGGCACAAACGAGGAGACTCGGGTTTGCTCTGCCTTTTGAATTCGGTTCCCTCAAGGTTGTGACAGGAGATGAGTGAGAGCCATTCGTTTGGTTTTTTGGATTCGCTGCCTCGAATGTATATTAGGTGTGTTCAACGAAACCCAATCGAAATCAATTGAAATGGATTGACAGTTGATCAGCTGTTTTTTCAATTGACTTCGATCGATTTCTATTAGGCTGTTGATTGAACAGCCATTCACTAATACTAACACGCTATGTTTGTTGTCATTTTCTTATTCAGCTGTGCTTTTAGAGGTTTGGAGATTCTTTAAGCATAATGCAAAAAGTTTTAGGCAAATAAACTCAAATCAAACGTACCCATTGTGTTCGCTATATTTTAAGAATTTCAGACAGATTATTTTCTCCGATAACTTCGTTTGTCATCGTTATTTAACTGACGTGGTTTTTCATTTTCCAGTACAAAAACGGTTCTGGGCATGATATTCCTCAGAGATGGATGACTGCTGCCAAAACAAGACGGTAGGCAGATAAAAACAAATCCGGAAGCCGCTGATGGAAGTTTATCAGAGGCACAAGAATTGTAAAACAGAAAAAGGTTAGTATTTTATTTTTTATTTTAGTAGGTTATGAGAAAAAGTAATTATGGTTTTGTTTAGGTTCCCAATCACCTCGATAATTAAAAGATGTCTTCCATCCAGGCTTGGTTCCGGTTGAGGAGTGGTGGAGCCATTCTAGGCTACAGAAGGGCCAAATAATCTCAGAAATAGGAAAACGTAATTTGCAGCTTTTTTTAAATATTTGAGTTAACGAAATATGTCATTTTTACCGGTTCACCGGATATTTTTCAAAAATGTGCACCTCCATAATTAATATTGTATTATGTCTTCAGGAATATGGAAATATTGTAATTAAAAATAAATTTCTTCTGTTGTTCAAAATATGTATTTATTTATTTTAACCTTATTGTATTAAATTTCACTTTTGCTTCGGTGCAGCAACTGCATTGAATAATGCTACTTAAACTGCATCACTGACACAGCACCTCTGACACATAACTGCCGACGAGACATAGACCGACACCACTTTCACCGTGCACCTGTGCACCTGCACGGTCCACAGAAACAAAACACAGAATCAGCTGTTTTTGTCTCTAGCAATTGCTAGACACCATTCCAACACTAGCACCACCGACACAGCACGACTGGCAGCACCACCGACTTAGCACGAGTTGCACAGCACCACCAACTTAGCACGAGTGGCACAGCACCACCGACATAGCACGACTGGCACAGCATCACCGACTCAGCACCCGACAGAGAACACCGAATCAAATGACACCACACCACCTGCACCACCAGCACAGCACCTCTTACACAACATCACTGGCACAGCACCACCGACGCTGCACCGATTGACTCCAGTTTCACTTGTACGAATCACACTAACTAACGAATGACATCACTTTCAATTTTGAAAATTAAAAACCAAACCGAATCAGCTGTTTTTTGACAGTAAACAACTGCATTTGTGTTAGTGCGATAGAAACCGATAGAAACGAATCCTGCTCTTGGGCTTGATCGATTTCGATTGGTTTCGATCGATTCCGATTGGCTTCATTGAACGTCAATTGGATTAGTTCCGACCAAAACATTGGCTGAGTGAACAACAATTTACCAATCGAAATCGATTGAAACCAATTTCAATTGGCTGTTGAACGGGCTTATTGCTTCATGAAGGCGGCCATGTTGAGAGCGTATACATCATCGGTTTTGTCGTTTTCGCTGCCTCAAAGCAACCTTTGCTTCCGAGTAAAGCGTTGAGCGAGAGATGGTTGATCAACTCATGCTCAGCAAAATTCAATCACTGCTGAAAACTAAGTAATATTTTGGCGTAGTGGAAACAACTCGAGTTAGATTTTGATGCAAATTGAAAATAAAATGTACTTACACTTGATTCAGCCTATGATCAGAAACTCACAACTTATTAATTACTTTTTTTTTGTAAATAGGATTTACAAATTCCTGAAATACTGATTCTGCAATTTCAATATAGCAAACATTAATGTAAGAAGAAGATCTTATTGTGCTATGTGGATTTTAAATGTTAAGTATTTGGATATAAATTGTTGACAACTCATAAGAAAAAGGAACCGTTTAAAGGCTGTCCGGAGTTTAAACAGACAAATTGTGAGCCACATAATATGGAGAAGATATCTATATTCTTTTTTTGCACTCAGCACCACTTATTTGGAGATAATACAAAGTTTATAAAAGCAGATCCACAACGACAGGTCCAGTCATTTTGGTACCAAACGAAACGTTACGCAACGGTACGAGATGGCCAAAGAGTTGTATTATGGATTCCTTTTCGGGGTCCGCCTTCAGCTCAAAATGAGACCAGGTGTTTGGTGGCACAAAAGAAAGGTGGAATATTAAATTAAAGTGCCATTCTCACAAGCTCCATATTTCCCACAGGAACGAGAAGGAAAAAAAACCGAAACGAGTGTTAAAACGGTGAAACGAAAAGACAGCAAAAAGCTCGTTTACTAAAGAAAATTCACTTCAGCACTAACATGAAGAATATTGTGCAACCAGGTATAATTTTTCTCATTCTGAATTCAATTGCTGGGCTTTTTCTCTTTTGCTTCGGATAGCATATTTGAATAGAATTTCGACAGTTTCTTCTTTCATGTTATATTTTTGGAATGGTAAGAGTTTTAGTGTATTTTTTTTTTTAAAAAAAAACGAACACAAACACATACAGGATCTCAATGAAACATGATGTTTCCTCGAAGAGATTCCTTTTTCTTAACTCTAAGCGTACATCTTTCGAGGATATGATGGCTAGCATCTTACAAATGCTAAAACCACCAACCCACAGAAAGTGTACTATGTATGCCGTGACCGGGATTCGATCTCATACCCACTGGCTTAGAAGACTTGAAGGCTATCCTCTACGCCACGGGCTGCGGCAAATTTCCATCGAAAGATTAAAATTTTGCTACGCACCTCTCAGTAACTTGAAAAAAAACATTACGATAGCTTTTTAAAAGATCATTGCATATGTAACTACTGTAAAACAGGGTAACATTGATAACCGGGATAACTTTGATCAACGTGAAATTTTCCACATAATCATCAATAACTAAGTCTTAAGTTAAAATATCTCAAAACCTTTTCCTTCGTTTAAAAACCTATAAATTAAGTTTCCAATTGGGAAAAACTTGGTTTGTTTTTTTTTTTTTGAAAATTTCAAATGTTAGTTAAAATGTAATTTCAAAATCTTGAAATATCTATTTTTTCGAAGGCTCGCAAACAAACATCCTTCCTGATGAAATCAAAGCGTTCAAAAGCAGCAGATTGATTTATGTGAGAGTTCATTTTTTTTTCTTAGTAAATTAGTAATTTTGGTGTAGTTTTTGGTGTATTTTAAAGTAAATTTTATATATTTGAAAAATAGGGACATTTTTCAAGAGTAGACCAGTCTAGGACAAAAGGCTAGAAATCGTATCAAATGGTAAAGTTTTAAGTAAAAATTTAAATGGGACTAGTGCGAGAGCCTAGGAAATTGAATGAAACCAAATTTCCTTTTTTTTGTAATTGAAAATTTATAAGTAAAGTTGAAAAATATAGCCCCAATTTAGAAATCAAAACAATAATCCGGGTCTATATGACCCTAACCACCTATTTTTTTTGCTGGGTGACTCTGGTAACCCTATTAAAATCTCTTTTATTTGTTGACTAGCTGATCCTATATGAACTCCGTTTCGCTTTCAATTTAGAATATGTAATGAACAGTTTGAACGAGTGTCATTTGCCAGGCATTTTCCAGATGCAATTCCAAAAGCCGAAAAATGTTGAACACGTAATATGGATGATCATATTTTCTGTCGTTGTCTCCTGTCTTCTGTCGACATCTCCTCGCATCGACTCGAGGTTGACCTTTTCTCTGCACGATTCAAGGCCCGATCTCTCCTCTAGCGTAATGACTCAAGGTAACCACTCATACCACTCCTCTTGTTGATTAAAGCCTGATTGCTCCTCTTGCGACTCGAGACCCGTCCTCTGATCGTAAAGACTCGGGGTAGACAACACAAACCTCTTTACCTGAAGATTCGAGGCCTGACCTCTCCTCTAACGACTCGAAGCCTGACATCTTATCTCCAGAATTTGAGGTATATCCATGGGTATTTCCCGATCGTGGAATAACGATTTCCACTGCGAAGACGGTCAAGACTTATCCCGCAACTTCTTTCATTGGGAACCGCACTACTCGGATACTCCCCGAAGGTGGAGCATCCTACGCACGAACGCGGCATGCCCACGGCATACGTTAAGCGGAAGATGTTGCTTTATATTTGTAGCTTAAAACCGTGGGGTCGGACGCACACTACTCGACAGCCCTCTGTCGATGAAGTCAGTCTACCGTCTGTCTACGTTGTCCGGTCTCGTTTTATCCCCTTGGCTGGGCTTTTCTGTCAGTCTTGTGCCAGATCGAAAACAACTCGTCCTGGACTCGCGCCTGTCACGGTACACATTCAGGACTCTGAACGCTACGACTCGGATGTTTTTCCGACACTGTCGATATCCTACATCGACTCGAGAGGCTCGCCCGGCATCTCTACCCATGGGTATCCCCGACAGTGCCAGTGGTTGTCTTATTACCGCAGTTTCCCCCTTAGGAATCGGCACTACTCGGATACTCCCCGGCGGTGGGCTACAGGAGGACTACATCATCCGCAAATCCTACGAGTTTAGCTCTCTTTGAGAGGCTCATTCGTATGAGTCATAAACTGTAGTTGGCGATTGTGGAAATAACTTTCCACAAGCCTATACAGATATGCCGGGAACCTCATTTGGTTGAGCGACGACGGAATTGCTGTCCAACTGACGCTGTTGAAGACGTTCTTCACGTTCAGAGTGACCACCGCGCAAAAACGGAGCCCTCTGCTCTTCGTTAGCCCGGCTCTGTTCACTATCTCAATGACAGTGCGGATTGCATATACGGTGCTGCGTCCTCTACGGAAACCAAACTGTTTCTCCGAGAGTCCGCCCTTACTATCAGTGTACCTATGGAGTCGGTTCTGAACCACCTTCTCCAGGACCTTACCCGCTGTGTCCAGTAGACAGATCGGCCGGTACGCCAATTGGAACACCCGTTCCGTCACATATCGTTGCAACGATGTCCGGAACATTTCGGGAAACTTCCTGATCGTGGCCTTCACTGCTACGTTCGGAATGCCGTCCGGTCCGGGGTTGGAGAGACTTGGCGATTTCGCGAAATTTTTCCGAAAATCTAAAAATGAGAAATGGAAAAGCTCCTCATTTTAGGAAAAGTCAGAAAATTTCATGTATCTATATTAAGCTTTCCTGAGATATCGCTTCTAAATAGAAAGCACTGTTCGGGTCATATAGACCCTAACCTCAAAGAAAGTTAAAATACCTTTGAAAGAAAGGTGGATAGACAGGCATTAGTGCGCCAATAGGAGAAAGCTTGATAGGTGTTGAAATTTTAGGCTAGAGGGCATGTTGATGAAAAGCTCCCATGAATTGCTCCCGCCTTTGCTCTGCATTAGCTAACTATACATGAGAAACCCAGAAAGAGAATTCCCATGTATAGCGAGCCCAATGGTTTGAGAGCGTGTTTTAACGCAAATTCTATAAAATAAAATTCTCTCTAGTTTTCATTCCGCCGCACATGCCATTAAAATTATAATCATACAAATTACGGCGATTAAAATCATATTACAAACAATCATTGGCAAAAGAAAGAAAAAATACAACAAGAAAAATACGGTTCAAAAATTGACATTTGGCCAAAAAAGTTAGAACGCGGAATAGATAAAATGTGAAATGCGAAAAAATCGACAAGTAGCAACTATTCGCTGCGAATCTGAAATAATGGCAACGTCGATAGAACTGTTTCTCGCATAAGGAAAGCTCAGTAGGCCCATGGGTTGCTACGTTTTTGCTCGTTTGAAGTGTGCGTAAAAACACGCTCTCAAACCATTGGGCTCGCTATACATGGGAATTCTCTTTCTGGGTTTCTCATGTATAGTTAGCTAATGCAGAGCAAAGGCGGGAGCAATTCATGGATAAAATTTCAACACCTATCAAGCTTTCTCCTATTGGCGCACTAATGCCTGTCTATCCACCTTTCTTTCAAATTCTATAAAATAAAATTCTCTCTAGTTTTCATTCCGCCGCACATGCCATTAAAATTATAATCATTTTAATTGTAATTCAGTTACGAATCAGTGATGACAAATTTGCTAATTTGAATATTATTTCTAGCGATCGATGAACTTCCATGAAAAACGCTCACGTTTTCTCTCTATAAATATTATAAAAATGATCAAAATCTGAAAACATTACTAAACTATCATGTTATGAAATGGGGTACTAAACTACAACTTCAGTTCATGACGAGCAACCACTCCTGCCAGCCAATCCGGTAGAACAACACCAGTCTCTAACCAACAAGATCAGTTCCATAAAACACTTCAACAACAGCTACAAAAACATCAAAGTCAAGAACAGCAACCGCAATTAGGTTTCCAAGTGCCAAAAACCGTTCCAAGAAAATCGACAAATTCGCAATCCACATTACCACCCCCGATGTCCACAAGATAAGCAAGTAAAGCATGCCAACAACAAACCAAAACTTCGGAAAAGACAGGAAAACGAGAACCACAATCGCCACTTAATATCAAAAAGAAAAACAAAAACGCAAAACAAGAAGATGAAGAGGAAGAGGAAGAAGAGGTTGAAATTTCTGAAAGTTCCGACGATGCAATGGAACATATTGAGCAGCAAAGTGAAAACGACGATAGCAACAAACAAAGTATAGATAAATTTTTTCGGAAGTAAAATGCTAGCAGAAAAAGTTACAACCAGATTCACTCCAACCATCCAGCAGACTACTATTGAAACACCTACCAGATACTTACCATCACAACAACCAAACTACCAGTTTAAGGAGCTTCCAGACCATCTGTGGCACGGGATCTCCGAAAGTGTAGTACGGATCCCGGGTAATATGTGGGATGGCAGGGGAACCCTCCGGAACGCAATCCTCATACCCGTCGAAGGTGAACCTCCTCCCACAGCCCAGATGAGTGCAACATTGTCCCAAAGCCTACGCCCCCCGTCAGCTGCCTGGCATGATCCTGGGACGCCTGATGTTCGTCGGGAGCGTGCCGTACGGGGGCACCCGGGACATTTGCGGGTAAGTTCCTTAACAAATTCCCACAGATCAGTCTCAAACTCGATCCACCTTCACAGATCATTGAACCACAACGCGTCGCAATTTGACCCCGGTGAAGGTACGAGCAGAGGACCTATTCGAACCGACCAAACATTCAATCCACCCACACAAAGGTAAAAAATTATTTCAACAAAACCACCGCCTCATCTCGATCTGTAACGCCTCGAGGTCGACCACTGGTTCTCCAATGGAACATCCGAGGATTCTGGAGAAACGAAGCAGAGTTGACGAGGATGATATCGAACAACTTACCGATAAGTATAATGTTTCAGGAAACCCTTACTGACTCATATAACTCTTTCTGGGAAAGCAATTATCATACCTATACATCAAATTTTTGCCCCAACTCGAAAAAAGGACATGCAGTGCTAGGTATCTTGAAACAAACACCACATGAAGTTATCGAGATAGATCCTCTTATCCCAGCGGTTGCAGTTACGTTACTTTCCCCCATAAAAGTAACACTGATTTGCATTTACAATCACTTTAAATCAGGATATCATAGCAGAACAACAAGAGCACTCCGAGCTCTTATGGAAAACTTAAGCCCCCCTTTCCTTATTGGTGGTGATTTTAATGGCCGCCATTTCACATGGGACAACTGTTCAAATAATATGGGTGAAGCTATCTCTCTGTGGGCAGCTGATTACGAAATGGTACCATTAAATGACGGCTCAATAACGCGTTTCAGTCCCATTCAAGATTTCCAAGACACATCCATCGACATAACTTTCGCTTCTTTTTCCATACCAGAAAGCTCAAATGGTCAACCTATTCTGATCCTGTAAATAGTGATCATATTCCAATTTCAGTCATACTAGACGGTGCTTGCCCATTCTTGCCTGTTATAAAAAAATGGAAAATAAAAGAAGCAAACTGGGAAAAATTTAATGAAGAGATTGGCGATAAACTTCGTTCGATATCGCAACCAAACATCAGCAACATTACTGCAGCTATTTTTGAAACCGCAAAAAAAACTATACCACGCACAACTGGAAATACAGCACCAAGATACACTCCTTGGTGGACTGAACAGATAAGTCAACTAATTCAAAGTCGAAAAAAAACATGGGCAGACTTAAGAAAAACCTCTAAAACAGACCATTTTTGGAATGACAAAAACGAAGCATTCAGAAAAGCAAGAGCGGAAGCGAAAGAAGCAATTAGGAAAAGCAAAAAGAAATCTTGGGAAGAATTCGCCAGCTCCTTTAACGCACATACCCCAGCATCCATTATATGGCAAAGATTTAGTCAAATCACAGGCAGGAAAACACGTAAACAAGTACGAATGACAACTTGTGGAAAATTTACAGAAGATCCATTGGAAATTGCCAATCATCTAGCAGACAATTTTCAGGAAAATTTTTCCGAAGAAAACTACCCTGAAGCCCTCAAACTAAATCCATATTTGCCACCACCTTTTGTTGCTACTAACGATACTCTGGATACAGACTTCACTTTGGCAGAACTGAATATCGCTCTGCGAAAATGTAGAGGAAAAGCTACTGGACCAGACGAAATAACATACAGCATGGTTATGAATATGCCCCAAATAGCAAAAAAGGTCATTCTTAATTTATTAAATGAAATATGGCAAACTGGAGATTACCCGATAGAGTGGAGAGAAAGCATCATCATACCCATCCCCAAACTCGATGACCCCTCAAGCTTCAGACCAATATCTCTGACTTCTTGTATGGCTAAAATATTCGAACGCATGGTTAATTATAGATAGCAATACTATTTGGAACAAAACAACATCTTTAACCAAAATCAACATACTTTTCGAAGCGGAAAAAGCACCACCAGCTACTTTAGTAATCTGAGAGATATCCTGACAGAACATCGCCACGAAAATAAACATTCGGAACTGGTATCTCTTGATTTATCCAAAGCATTCGATCGAACATGGCGTCCTGGAATATTGCAAGCTTTAGAGAAAGCTAAAGTTGGAAACAGAACTTATAAAATAATTAGTACTTTTTTAAAAGAAAGAACATTTCGTGTGGGAGTAAGTGGAGCACTTTCCTCTGCTCGGCCACAAGAAACAGGTGTACCACAAGGATCAGTCATTTCACCAACTTTGTTTATACTTGTGGTAAATGGAGTGTTTGAATCCATCCCTAGAGGAATAACAGTTTTGATATATGCGGACGATATCTTATTGATCTTTGGTAGTAAATTCACAGCCATTTGTCGAAAAAACTTGCAAAAAGGTGTGAATGCAGTTATCAGATGGGCTGATAAAAATGGATTCACCATAAACGCCAAAAAAAGCACACTTCTCCACACATGCTCTGGTACAAAAGGCAGACACCGTTTTTTCAACATAAAAAAACTCGAAGCAAATGGAAACGAAATAGAACGAAAAAGAAACATTCGTATTTTGGGTGTCACGATCAATCAAAAAGGTAATGCTAATAACCATATACAAAACCTTAAAAAAGATTGCGAAATCAGAATTCGGTTTCTTAAAACTATCAGTAGCCTTGGAAGCAGGGATACTCTTCTTCAAATTGGATTTGCTACCATAATGTCCAAACTGTTCTACGGGTGGGAAATCTTCGAGCCACAAGAAATTTTCAAGGTACAAACAACGTATCATAATATGTTAAGAACAGCGTCAGGCGCTTTCTATACGACACCAGTTAATGCTCTTTACGTTGAAAATGGTGTGCTGCCTTTTGAGGCACTTGTTGCCGAAAGCTGGGCCAGAAAAGCCATCTGGATTGAAGAAAGGGTTAACCACAGCGAAAATTATCTACTTAATAGAGCAAACATATTGTCAGATAGATATGCCAATTGTCGAATACCTCGTGTATTGAAATTAACGTCAGAAAATCTAAATAATTGGTTCGAAAATAATTTGAAAATAGACTGGTCCATTAAAAGACACTTCAAAACTGGCAGCAACAAAAGAGTAGCCATCTCGTTATACTCTCACCTGAAAAACACCTCCTACTGTAATAGAAAAGAAATATTTACAGATGGTTCACTGTCTAACGGAAAAATAGGCTATGGAATATACAGTCCTACCGAAGAAAATGTCGCAAGCGGCTTACCATCAACTTTTTCGATATTTTCAGCTGAAGCAACTGCTATTCAGCAAGCAATGCATCTGGCAAACGTTCCTACTGTTATATACACAGACTCGGCTAGTGTACTGGAAAGTCTGGAAACAGGTTTAAAACATCCAATTATACAAAAGATATTGAAACATAAAAACAGAGATAATGTTACGATGGTTTGGGTACCGAGTCACGTGGGTATTGTTGGAAATGAGAAGGCAGACAGATTAGCAAATTTGGGAAGAGACGCAGAAATTCACAATATCAATACACCCAAAGCGGACGTGCTTAAATGGGTCAGACATAAACTATGGAAAACACACGATCGGAACTGGCAGCTTGAGCGGGACATGAAACTGAGAGAAATCAAAGCAACGACAGGAAAATGGAGTGATCGAGTTATAAGGAAAGAGCAGAAAATTCTCACTAGGCTGAGGAGCGGACACACGAGAATCACGCATCAATACATCCTGGAAAGAAAAGAAACACCAATATGCTCCACGTGTGGTGTTATAATAACCGTGAAGCATTTATTGATAGACTGCAGAAAATACTCGCTACAGAGAGAGGATTTACTACCATCAGAGGAACTAGCAACCATACTTAACACGTTCGTCGCCACGCTCATTTTGGTAGTTTTGCTAGCCGGGCCCAAAGAAATTTTCAGAGAGAGAAAGCAAAGAAGGAGAACTCCCATATTTGAAACGTGTGGCGAAGCTGAGCGATAAACTCAAGTAAGAGAGCGTCACCTGCTTTTTGATGTGACGGGCCCCCCCAGGAAATACACCCGTCTGCCAAATATGGGTGACGTGGCGACGAACGTGTTAAAAACGAAAAACAAAGTGAAGACAAACTAGTGACATACCTAAAAAGATGTGCATTGTATGATGAAATCTAAGATAAGTATTTATCATGTAATTTTTTAACACGCAGAGGGTGAAAGCTAAAGGTTAATCCCTCTTAAAATAAAAAGTATTAAAAAAAAAAGTTCATGACATAAAAAAGTAATCAATATCCGCCTGATCACCCAATGAAAAAAATTTGACACATTCAATGCTGAACTAATCAGGTTTGACTTATCTATACGATAAACTTTTCGGGTCCCATTCGAAAAGCTTTGTACGCTTGATAGGATTGATACTAGTAGTAAAAGAAACGATATTGAATTAAATGAACCGATTCAGGGCGAAGAGCTCTCGAAAAAGGCCGTTTTATTATTTCCTCCCTCCAAGGTCAAGCCATATTTTTCTCAAAATCCTCTCCATCATCGCAGATTCCATTTGTTCGCACTTGTTTGCACATACATATGGGGCACCGATAGAGAAAAAAGGCAGTAGAAGCCATTCAGTCAGACCATTGGAGCCTTCTGCTTTTCAATCTGTTCAGTCGGGCGAGAGTTATTGTTGAGCTCTAGTGTATTTCTTATTACAAATATTGCCATTCAACTTCTTACGATTTATTATTGTTGGTAGGCTTTGTTGAATAGGAAAAAAGCGGGATTCCCTCTCACAGTTGATGATAATTTCGTATTGTTCATATTTCATTCATCGTAATCATATTAATCATAAAAATATAGGTCTCCATTACTCGGTTACACGTGTCCTACTATTTAATATTTTTTTGAGGATCAAAAACATAAAACACACATATAAAACGCTTCCTTCTGATAAGAGAATTTTGGAAAAAGAAAAAAAAAGAAAGAAAACTGTTTTTCAATTCCCGTTCCTAATTGATTGGTTGATGGCCGGTATTATTGCTAATTATAGATTCTCCATAAATGTTGGGCACGTGGTCCGACTAAGAAAATTCAACTTCAGCTCAGGAGTCGAGAAGGATGTTTTCGGTCGGGTGCGTCGGCGTGGTCATTTTGAAATTCAATTCATCAAAGGAATAAATTAATGTTTCCCCAAAAGATGGACGGATTCCGTGAAAAGATGTGATGCCTTTTTGCTTCATTTGCTCCAACTTTGCTCGTTTTCCCTCGTTACTGGCTAGTTAAACTGAAAAAAGGTCGTCGTAAATAAAACCATCAAACCTCGAACTTTGGTCGAGAAGAGCAGAGAAAATCGGACCTGAACTAAAGTACTTAGACAAAAAGCATTTCGACAAAACGAAACGAACAACCCGAGTCGTATTTCGCTGGATGCTTGCTTTTCGAGAAAGCTCTTAAAGTTTGCTTGCGTTCGGTGGAGCCTACAAATTACTAGGGCAGCTGCTCGTAGATGGACGTAATTTTTTTTTTCTGATAAAATATTAACGCGCCTCAGGAGCTCTTTGTCTTAGGGTGGAAATGGTTGGAAACATTTCTGATGAAGCAGCTTAGTTCGGTGGGAATACGCAGGCGGTAGAGTTCTTGAAACTATCTTTGAAATGCCAATCAAACAAGAAATTAAAACAAACTAAATCATCTTTCAGAATAAGCGTTCAATTTCCGAGTTTCTAAAATTCGAATTTTTAATTCAATACCACTGATATTGGCATCGATAAAAAAATCGTTTCTGATGAAACTTAGGAAATTTTACTATTTGAAATAGCTTATCTAACATCAACTGGAAAAATATCTTTTTTGTCCTTAACAACAGAAAAGCTTTCAGAGGACATGAATTATTCAATTCAGGATCTGTTGAAGTAATGCTACAAATGTGGCTCCATAGACCATTTACTTTATAGTGGATTCATAGAATAAGAATGAAACTATCAAGTACTGCAACATTAACCATGACCATGAGTGTCATGACTGTGATTTCAGCATAAGCCGCATTTAGAATGAAAAATTGAAACGGGAAGCAAAATTTTCCCATTCATAGAATCGATTGAAGTTCTCATTTTCCGAGCCATAATTCCATGACTTTGGCTTTCGGTTTGTTCACATAAAAAATTCAACCAAAGAACCCTTTTTCCTAATACAGCAAGAGTCGGTTTTAATTAGAGCCCTGTAGCCATAGTCAGTGTCCCGTTACGGACTCTCCTTACAAATAGACTATCTATCATCGCAGCCTCATTCAGCAGACATTAGGACGCAAAAATAAAATCCTTTTGAGCTTTTTTCCTCTTCCGGCTGGGACGGAGATTGTTTGCTCCGATATACGTAGGTACGAGTGATTCAAAAAGATTTTTCCCACAAAATTCATTTAGATCTGATTCCGGCTATGGTGTGGTGTAGAAAAGGAAAGCTTTGTATCCCATGTGTTTGTTATGATGAATTCAGGTTTCGTTTCGTTATTTGAAAGATTTCGAAGTGTGTAGGCTATATGATAACAGCCTCGCTTAGGCAAATAAATTTGTGAACATTGATTTTCTCGAGGCTTACCCTTTTTTAATTTCCGATTAGTGTATGTTTGGATTTCGGAGGCTTTGAGATGGATTCTCTGTTAATGGGTTATGAATATGCAAATCATCTTAAATATTGCCTATGAAAACAGTCCGGTTTTGACTAATGTTTGCTTTATTGAGTTCGTTACAACTTATCCGTAATCCAGTGAGATCAACATTGAGGGGTGTATTTGGAAAAAATGTTTTTCTTTGCTAATAAGTTCTACATTTATGAGTGAAAATTGATGAAGTTTTTAGTGAAGCTTCTTACAATAGTTATGTTTACATGAGACAATTTTTGTAACGTTCTGAAAAGTGGGTTTCGAGATACCGTCCAATACAGAAGGTAATTGAATATACTTTTTGGCCAGAATCACGAAAGTCCTAGTGAAAGACTCAAAATCAGCTGGAAGTCATCTATTCGACTTGAGTTTATAAGATAAATCGTTGAAGAAGTCCAACGAGATCTAAAAGTGTGCTAATTCGTTCTAATTTTCACTATTCATGAAGTGAAGATGATTGATTCCATGAAGATAAAGGAGAATCAAATCAAAATCTTCGATCGGGGAAATGACAAAACAATTTTTTTACTAGTTCATCTAGTAAATCACCTCACTTGATTTATGCAAGAAAAATAGCTGCCTGCCGTTAAAATAAACAAAATACGGTGGTCAAATCGTGCGCAAAATTTTGGAACCGCAAACAGGGAGATATTTTGAAAAATTACATGGACAGCAAAACGAACTCTTTCGCAGGAACCTGCCAGAAACTTTTCGTTAACAATTCTCGCCTGGATGTTCCGGAGATGACCAAAAGAAAAATGTGAAAAAATAATGTCTAGCACTTGAGGTGGTTGACAATCTGTGAAAGCTGCAAATCAGTCAGTGTTACATAATTATTGACACAATGAATGGCTTAATATACAAAGAAGGTTGCCTCTAAATGCGACCTTCTTCCCTGAATAACACTTCCAAAGATCCTACAAAGTTGATAGTATGTTTTGGTTTGATCTGGAATGGTGCAATTACTAGAAATCAGCGGTGGAGTGATTAAAAGTCAAATATGTTGTTTTTGTGTCGATGGAGGACAATCTACTAAGATTGTCATTACTACGATCAAATTAAAAGATTTCGGTAGTTTTGAAAGTCAAGTTTCAGGAACAATAGAAAAACTGAAAAAAGTCTTGATTTAGAAAAAAGATGGTTCATAGTATGCATTCTAGATGGCGCATGTGGCGTTCAAAAATTAAAGTGATGAACTTCTTCATTGGACGCTATCTCAAAAACCACTTAACAAAACGTCACACAAATTTACACATGTGAACATCACATAACTAGGTAGCTTCACTGAACATTTCATCAATTTTCATGCATGCATTCAAAAGTCATTCACAAAACAAAGTGTTGCATTTTTTCGAATACACATCTTAGAGATGTGATAATGTTATTCATTCAGGTTTCTCATTTAGGCTTCACAGTATTGTGCTTATTGATGTATTTATTTATTTGTTTATTCAATCAACAGACCAAGTATTTATAAGTCCAAATGATATCTTAAAATTAAACTAAAAATTACACAAAATTTACATCTAACCAACGACTTCTCAATATACTTGTAACTTTTCTTCGGAAAACATCCCTCGATACGTCAAAGTTGAAGAGCTCGGAAAAGCGGTTGAATGTTTTCATAAATTCAATGAAAGTACTATTATCTCCGTAGTTGTTCAATCGAATGGGAACATACAGTTGAAGGTCCTTGCTCCTCAGTCCTTTGGGTCTCACACTGAGGAATAGCTTCAAGTAGCGTAGGACAACTGATTCGCGATGTCAGTAGATCGGCAACAAAAGAGGTTCGTGTTGCATATGTGGTCGAGCCACCGTGTCCCCCCAGTTTGCTACTCTGGGTCCATGGGAACAATGGAAGACTCATGATATACTCCGTGTATACCCCTCATATCCTAGTAAGTACTCCGCGCAAAAAGACTGCCGTCTTCGTGAGATACTGATGATTGCACATTTACTGCGGTTCAGAGGTAGGCAGCTAATGTCGCACCACTGTGCGAATAGATTGAACTGGGTTTGAAGGGAATCAATATCGTCATGACCGTTTATGGTGTAGAACTGTTTAAGATTATCAGCATAACAAAGTTTCGGACCGTCGAGGAGTGAGAGCACATCGTTAACATAGATTGAGAAGATTATTGGTCCTAGGTGACTGCCTTGGGGCACACCGGAAGAGGCGGAAAACTGGCTGGAGAGAGAGTCTCTTGTGTGAACTGTCAATTTACGTCCAGTTAAGGAACTACAGAACCAGCCAAGTAGAGGTCCAAAGCATCCTGAGCGTCCAAGCGTACCAATAGCAATATCGTGGTTCACCTTATCAAATGCTGCTGAAAAACAGCAGAAGGACATAGTACGTGAGCTGTCCGATATAAGTTTGTGCAGAAGTTTTGTATACCGTACAGTTGAAAGATACCTGGAGACCGGAAGTGCCATAAAACGGTATGGTGGGGGACGCGAACCTACTGTGGTGACACCTGACATGGCGAAGATCGTCAAGAAGCGCCTTAAGAGGAATCCTCGTTGTAGTGCCAATAAATTGGCAGATGATCTCAACAAATCGGATCGGAGTTTCCCAAGCCCTACAAAATCTAAACGGTTCAAGACCTTACGGTGAAGCAGAAACAAGATGGGTAAAAAGAGCGAAGGCGCTGCTGAAGAGGGCCGCGGTAGGAAGGTTGAAGAATATCGTGTTCACCGATGAGAAACTCTTCACCGTACAGCAGTTCGTGAATAAGCAGAACGACACAGTTTGGTTGCCAGACAGATCACGAAGCCATGCCGACTTGCTCACGGCCACCCGGCGACAGAAACCAGAATCGGTGATGGTTTTGGCCGGAATCACCCGTGATGGCCGGACTCCGCTGGTTTTTGTCCTTGAAGGAGTGAAGATCAACCAAAATACATATTGGGAACTAGTTCTACAGAATGTCATCGAACCGTTCGCACGTCGACATTTTGGTTCCAGGTATTGGGTTTTCCAACAGGACTCAGCGCCGGCTCATAAAGCGAAGAAAACCCAACTTTGGATTGCGCAACATTTTCCAGAGTTCATTTTGAGATCCGAGTGGCTGGCGAGCTCGCCAGACCTGAAACCTAAGTACTTCGCTGTTTGAAGTATGTTGGATAACCTGGCACACAAATTATGATGAAGGTTGGCGGTTTTTTTTTTTAGTTGGTAACCACAGGTGGTAAATCCCGGTTTACGGATTGTATTCCAAGGCACGGCGAGCCACCGCGTCCCCCCAGTTTGCTACTCTGGGTCCATGGATACGCTCCAAGGCAATACTCATTAACGAGACCACTTTCAGCAAAACCTCTCGTCTTTACGACTCGACGCCTGAACTCTCCTCTGACGACTTGAGAACCGACATCTCCTCGCAATGACTCAAGATTCTCACACAAACCTCTCCTCTCTGCGACTTGAGGCCTGATCTCTCCTCTAACGACTTGAGAACCGACTCCTCCTCCCATCGACTCGAGGTTTACCTCTCCTCTGCACGATTCAAGGCCCGATCTCTCCTCTAACGACTTGAAATCTGACCTCTCCTCGTAATGACTCGAGGTGAACCACTCGTACCCCTCCTCTTGTTGATAAGGGGCCTGATCCCACCTCTTACGACTCGAGACCCGACCCCTTATCATAAAGACTCGGGGTTGACCACACAAACCTCTCAGCCTGAAGGTTTGAGACCTGACCTCTCCTCTAATGATTCGAGGCCCGACCTCTTATCTTCAGGGTTCGAAGTTTGCCACATTGCCCGTCGTGTGCCTGATCGAGAGCAGCTTATCCTAGACTCGCGCCTGTCACGGCACACGCGCGGGACTTAACGCAACGACTCGGATGATTCCAGACGAAGACGTCATCCTACTCCGACTCGAATGGCTCACCCGGCGTCGAGAGCCACTCTACCCGTGGGTATTCCCCGAACGTGGAATCAGGCTTCCGAAAAGTACAGCTTTGCTATGACAGCTTTCTTGCCAAACAATCTGTCTCGGTTTTCCTTATCACTCGGTTTGCTGCTGAACCGTCGGTAACGAATCGAAACGCTTCGGCTACATCGCACACGTGCGAGAACCCAAGCTGTATCTGAACAATCGGCTCAAAGCATGCGTTGCCGAAAATGTTGTGCTTTAAGCTGTAGCGAACCCAACCGACAGTTCGGTTTTCATCCCTTCATGCCTCCTGTTTCGAAAATAATTTCATCCAACTGTCGGCTGCAGGGCGTGACAGTTTTGGGCAGGACTGTCACGGGTGACCATACAGTACCCATGCCCGATCGTATGCGCTGCTGCTTGGTTCGAATAGATCGAACGAGCCATATATTCACACCAAGCATACGACCGAGGCGTAACGCGATGTGTGGTGCAGGCGCAGGTTAGGCAAAAAGGGGAGGGGAGGGTGATTGGGGTGATCACCTCCCGCAGTAGCTTCAAGCAAAAGAAAAATTCATACGTTCGTTCGAAATTAACTCGGCCCGAGCAAATCTCGGATACAGTCGGACGGAGTAAGTAGTACTGTCGCGCGAAATTCAACGCATTGAAAACTGTCACGAAGATTTTCCCAAAACTGTCACGGAGCTTAAAAAACTTTCATACCAACGAACAAACTCTCGCATGAGGTAAAACAAGGCATCGCTGTACATCGCACGACCGCTCCTTTTAAAACTGTCGGGGAAGAAATATTCGGGAAGCTTTCATCGAGGTGCATGTGCGACGTTCGCAAGAATACTGTCGTTCGCCAGTACTTTTCGGAAGCCTGCGTGGAATAACCCTTTCCCAACGATTTCCACTGCGAAGAAGGTCATGTCTTATCCCCGCATGTTGGCGGTTTAACATTAGTGAAATGCTAGCCGGGTATACCTTGAAATTGTATGCCTTAATAATGCAGTACATGCATGTGGATGGATCTTTTCAAGGGAACTTAGATTGCACTTGAAGATCATACCTGATATGTGTGTGCTCGTAGTTATACCGGTAAATAACTGCAACTTCAACCAATAGTGTAGGGGTGTCAAGTAGCATAGCAAAGTAAAAATAATAACGCGGGATAATGCCACAATAGATCAACTTAATGGTCGCAGTGGACTCTCTCCCCAACAGGAAAAAAAAGTCGAATTTACCAGTGAATTTGAAAAAGTAATTTTTTTTCAAAAGAAATTGAATGAATTTGAAATAAAAAGTGGTTGTTTTGATCCATTTATATGTTTATTGCAATGTAGCACTTCAATTGCCAGACCCTTTAACTCACCATTCCATTTCTTGATAATGACAACAGCGATTTCATCTGTGTTTGTTTTATTTCTTATTGGCTTATCTGCTCCAGCCATCGTGCATTCAAAGTTATCAAAGTGATTAAATGGAAAGTTTTCTTTTCAACCTCATTGAAACGACAAAGTATATTATCTATAGAAATAAAAAAAAACTATTTTTAAACGCTGTATTGTACAATCAAGACAAATCTCACATAACAAGGATTTCGACATTTTTTCCAGGCAAATTCACGTTGCTGCACTTACCAATTTGTAGCAAATTGATTAGTTAAAAGTAACATGGCTAGTTGCATCCATCAGATTGCCATCGGAAGATCGTAAAAGCATACTTTCTCGTACGTTGCCTGCAGGGATTCTCGCATTTCCTGGGCATGGATCCAATCACGGGTTTCGCAAATGACCTTAACCTGTAGTTAAAGAGAAAAGAATACCTATTTCAGCCAGGAAAGCATGAATTATCGCACCAACTCCTATTAGGGAGCCGTTAGGGCTGTCCATCTCTTGCCAACGCTGCTGCAATGAATACGAAATGACAAGAGGGTAAACACATTTGGAAATGGCAGCTTTAGCAGTTTCGTTTGACCACAACACAGAGAATGTTGCTTTAGGACATGAATTGCGGTTGATGCTTTTGTATCTTTCAACAGACGGTAGAGCTCGAGCTCGGTTGTTGCCAGGAGGTGGGGTGGACCTTGTTTGACACCAACCTTATCTGCCGGGAAAGCTTGGTTCCGTCTGATGGATGCTTTCCGTGATGCAGCATGTAGCCGCAATTGTGAGGAACTTTTCCTTTTGACTTTGGATCTTCCATGTACCCACTTTCCTGACTGAGGCTGCAAGCGGTACTCAAATTGATGTTTTTATTTCAATTCATGTGCTTCCACTTAAAGTTTCATAGGGTACACAACTCTTACGTAAAAAATAAAATCAATTTACGTCGAAAAAGTTATCAAAGTCTGTACATATGTAAATACGTTTATGTTGTATGTACGTTTTAAAAATAAAATCATCATTCGATCCTACTCGCATTTTTTGTAAACCATGCCCTCCTTCAACGTTTGGAGAGCGTTTTTGCTTATTTATATTGTGATCTTAGTTGATCTCAAACGTCTACAAAAAGATAATCTGCTCCTGCTCTGTATTTTCTCCTGCAACGTTTGCAAAGAATCGCCGTTTGTCTTACCAAAATACTAATGTGTTCACCCACCTCAACGCTGTGTACATCCCGAATGAACGCACGTTCATGCATTATATCCTTAATGGAAACACCGAGTTCGGCCAGTAAGTTACAGAGCTTTGCCACTCCACCCGGCCCATCACTAACTGTTACGGTAAACCTGAAAATTGTAAGAATCCACAGAAATGGAGAAAAGGCAGGTTGTTAAATGTCCGTTGACCAGCAGCTCACTCGCCCGTTTGTTCGTTCATTCGTTCGTTCCCGAAATAAGTTGAGCACGATCCGATCCGTATGTGTGCCACCGAGGAGCACTTGCACCAGTGACCTTTGTCTGCCGACGATTTTGACACACATACGTTAGGGTGCATAAGAACAGACACACACACACAGCCGCACACGCACATACGCTCATACATACATTCATGCACACCATCCAAACGTCCGTTATCGCATTACCTTTGCAAACGACCCTCGGCAGCCATGCCACGCTCCAGACATCGTCCAAACATAGTAGTGTCAATGTTTCCTCCGCATATTAGCAAAACGATCCTGATAGAATCAACGGGAGAGAGCACAAATCAAATGATGCTTTCATTGGCGGAATTGAGTTGCAAGGTAAGGAATTTAAATCATACTGTCAATGTGGCAACGTTAGATTTCCAGGTGGGTCAAAAAGAAAGTGCTAACTCATGTATGTGTGCTAACGGGGCAAAAATGTCGTCTCATTCAAGTAGAAATAATTTCAAGCTAAGATATTGAAAACTATTCATGCAATGCAATGAGAGAACTGAAAATGCCTGTTTAATTCTTGTTTTAGTGATGTTTTAAAATGCTTAAAAAATCTATCAATTAAAAAAACTTAAATCGAAAACCAAATCTTAAAGCCAGAAAGCATGAACGACGTTTGTCGTGATGAAAAACTTTGAAAATCGGAAAAGATCAAATGGGTAGAAAGTGGTTTTGCTGTTGACCATTTTTGTGTGAGTTCCACACCATTGCAGCTACCATCAAGAGAACTTTATGTGTGCTTATGAACAGCTAGGGTAGGTGAGCATACTTGATGCACCCCATGAATATGGAAGATTCAATTCGCTTAAAAAATCACCAGAGCGCAATTGCAAGTTTTCAAAGCATTTTGAAACAATTGTACCATTAATTTTAATAACGCAAAGTAAAAATTAGTTACCCTCTCGTTTAGCACTATTCATAAAGATAATAGGTACGTACCGTTTGCCTTTATACTCTTCCAAATGGCCAGCAAGAATGGCGGCCAAACCAGATGCACCAGCGCCCTCGACAACGCATTTTTCCAACTCTACCAGTCGCAAAATGGCCAGCGCAATCCATTCTTCTTTGACGACTATCATTTTATCCAGCAGTGGTACGGTTGTGGCAAATGCGTTGTATCCGACTTGTGGCACTGCCAATCCATCGGCCAGAGTTTCCCGAATCGGCACATGAACCGGAGCTTTGTTCTCCAGTGCTATTGTGAAGCTGGGGCACTTTTCTGATTCTACTCCCTGTGAATTCACACATGAACAGAAAAGAACATCCAACGGCTTTATTTCGTGAAACTCAAACAAACAGACAGTGAGCAGTAGCCATAACAAACCGTACAGGAGCCTATGTTGGGTAACGTGTCTAATTTCAATCTATTGGCAATTTGATGAGAGTTCCATGTTGGACCTTTTCAACTATTCGGCCAAACGGACATTCGGCAGAATATTTGGTCTAATATTCTGTCGAGTTTTTAATAAAATACAGAAGCTATTATTTCAATTTCCATCTATCTCTTCCATGTTAATGCCCTTCATGTTTTTTAAGTTGATTTCAAGATTGGCGTCTGACAGTGAAATTTGTCGTCTACTCGTTGATCCCTTTCAACTAATACTGAATCAATATTGTGGGAGTTTCAAGCGATTTTAAGTAATTAATATCATTTCAATGTTCAGTGGAAGCCGCCATCTTGGATTTCAAGATGACGCCTGATAGCGAATTTTGGATCAACGAAAAGAGATCCTTTTCACCAAATACCAATATTGTTGGGGTTTCACGCAATATTAAGTCATTTACAGCATTTGAAAGTTCAGTGGAAGCCGCCATCTTGGATTTCAAGATTGCGTCAGATAGCGAAACTCGACTTCTACTCGTTTAGCCCTTTCACCCAATATCAATATTGTTGCGGTTTCATGCGATTTTAAGTAATTTACAACATTTTAAAGCTCAGCAGAAGCCGCCATCTAGGATTTAAAGATGGCGTCAGACAACGAAATTCGACTTAAATTCACGGTTTATTCCACGGATCATTTACAACCAATCCCTTTTCATTCAAAAAGTCTGTCCTCATTTGCTGTACTAATGATTTACAACTCAGAGATGAGGAACTCTTCCTAAGGTTGGCTTGCGAGAGAAACGTCAAATTTTAGCTTTTTATATGGTCACCATTATAAAACCCGGGAAATTTTTTACAATATCTGGGCATCTCAGCAAGATTTGACTTGTCTCGAATTCTTTATAGGATTTATGAGCATATGAGGTATATCAAGAAATTCTGAAATAAACCATATTTAATCAAAATATAAAGCTTTCCACAGTAAACGATACACGGATACTCCTAAGATGTTTTACTGAAACCATGAGTTTTTGATGCTGATTGCTATTTCAACATTATTTTTGGATATTTAATAAATTGTTCAAAATCATTTGAAAAATTTGCCAATTATGTTATTGTAGGGGAGAGTGGGGTAACGTGGGCCACTTCAAATATCTCAGCTGTGTGTTGAGATAAAAATCCCAATCCAACTGTCATCGTCGTCGCTTTGCGTAAGCATGTTCTTCTATATGTTTTATGAAACTAGCCTAGAAAAATGTACTTACATAATTAAACAAGCACCCGCAAAATTGCATCCGGGCGAGACCTCAAGTACATAACAAAAATATGCTCATACGATTATGATCTTGGTTTTGTCATGTTCTTTCACGTGGAAAAGGAATTTTTGATGAAACATAAATAGGTCACACAAACGCAACCAATTTCCAAATCATTGCTTGTCGGGAATCGTGGGCCACATTTTGTGAGGTATCTTGGGCCACCTATATTTTGATGTTTTTTGATACGCTCAGAACTTAAAATACGTTATTACTATTTGTAAAGTTTTCTTATGCCAAATGAAGAATCATGAAAAATGTTTTGTCCATCTTTTTTAATGCGATAGAAACGAAAAAAAATCCTATGTATGGAATTTTTCCGAAACGTTCGCTAGGAAACGGAGCTAGGTTTTAGGATCTATTCGATCATACACAACTCTCTTTTTAGTTTCCTCATCTGAATTCGCTTTAAAATAACTAAATGAATTATGAAATTTCAGTTTCGAATCAACTCATAAATTTTGCCCGTTATCTAGTCAATTTGGAAAGGGTGGCCCACGATTCCCCACCATTTTTAAAAATCCAAAAAAAATATATTTTTTTTAAAACAGTCAATACCTCAAAAATGTAGAAAACCTTTCCACTTATTTTTTTCATTTTATCTTTTCTTATAAAGAAGTTATGCGAAGAAAAAAAGTCGCTCATGATACCCCACTCTCCCCTATATATTTTGAAAATAAATACTCGGTTTATTTGGCCGAATACTTAGCTGAACTATTCGGTAAGCCAAATATTCGGCCTATCGATTGTTGGGTGATATTCTGCGCCGAATATTCGGTACATCTCTAGTTAAAATGATATAGGAGAAATTTCTTTGGATTTGCCAGCAACCCAGACAACTGCCCGACTGCCCAGCAAACATTTAAGAAGGTATTTCGCAGGAACAACCGAATTATTCAAACAATTATACCAGATGAAAAGATTGTATTAAACTTACCAAAATAGCATATAGCTAAAAAAGTGGAGGCGATATATCTACAATGACAAGATTCGAACGATTAAATTTCTCCACAAAGTGCAAAATAAACGGTTTTAATTAATTTGAGTAAAACGAAAAAAAAAAATAAATCGTCTACCGGGGTTTGAACTCCAGTCCTCCGAGTTCACAGTCCGGTATCTTACCACGATACCAACTCATCAGTTGATATGATCCACGCTATAGCTGGGATACTGCAACATTCCCGGCCGACTGGATGCAGGGTATCCTCGTAAAGGTCCCAAAGAAAGGAGACCTAACAGAGTGCGGTAACTGGCGTGGCATAACATTGATCTGTACAACCCTTAAAGTACTCTGCAAAGTGATCCTAAACAGGATCCAGGAGAAAATCGACGCTACACTCCGACGGCAACAAGCTGGATTCCGATCCGGACGATCATGTGTGGACCACATCATGACGCTACGAATAATACTGAAACAAATCAACGAATTCCAGGACTCTCTTCTGCTGGTGTTCGTTGATTTTGAAAAAGCATTTGACCGACTGAACCAAGAAAACATCTGGGCTGCTCTTAGACGACGAGGGGTCCCAGAGAAACTAGTCCATCTCATCGAAGCACAGTACGAGGCATTTTCGTGCAAGGTCTCGCACGACGGTGTCTTGTCCGAACCAATCCCGGTAACTGCTGGAGTGAGACAAGGATGTATTTTGTCACCGCTGCTTTTTCTCATCGTAATGGATGAGATCTTGACTGGATCGATTGACTGTAGACCAAACCGAGGATTGCCGTGGAATCCTTCAACCATGGAGCAACTGAACGACCTTGACCTGGCAGACGATATTGTTTTGCTCGCCCAAACTCAACAAGACATGCAGAGCAAACTCGACGACCTCACCGAAAGCTCCAAGGCAGCAGGTCTCAAAATCAATGTCGGAAAGACCAAGTCGATGGAAATCAATACAGAAAATCGTTCCAATTCCGTGGTAGCTGGACAACAGGTTGAGACAGTGGAGTGCTTCCAGTATCTTGGTAGCCAGATTACGCCTGATGGTGGTTCCAAGAAGGACATCGAAACCCGGATCAGAAAAGCCCGATTTGCGTTTGCGAGTCTCCGAAACATCTGGCGGTCACGCCAGATCTCTCTACGAACTAAGATCCGAATCTTCAACTCAAACGTCAAATCCGTATTGCTGTACGGGTGTGAAACTTGGTGCACATATGCAGTGACGACGCGAAAACTGCAAGTTTTTGTGAATCGCTGTCTGCGGAACATCATACGCGCTTGGTGGCCTGGCAACTGGATCTCAAACGTTGAACTTCATCGCCGGTGTCATCAAAAGGCGCTAGAAATCGAGATTCGGGAACGTAAGTGGAGATGGATTGGGCACACGCTGCGAAGAGATGAAAACGAGATTTGCAGAGAGGCGCTTGACTGGAATCCAGATGGGCATCGAAGAAGAGGCAGGCCCAAAAGCTCGTGGCGGCGAAGTCTAGCCGCTGAAATCCGCACAGTTGACGAGAACTTTGGCTGGCAGCAAGTGGAGACGCTGGCTCCGGATCGCCAGCAGTGGAGATCTTTTATCTCAGCCCTATGCGCCGGTCAATCGGCGCTGGACCCTTAGGTAGGTAGGTAGGTATAGCTCTATAGGTGAGATTTTTTTACGAACCGGTCAAAGGAAGAAAGAGAGACATCGGATAGGGTTTCAATTGATGGACCGCCCATTTATCGTAAATCAGTTCACTCAAATCGTAAATGTCGAATTAGCATATTCCCAACTTTTTGAAGACATATTTACGAATTGACTAAACTGCTATCCGACTCAACTATTTTTGGGCAAAGCTTGTCGTAAATGAATGATAGAAAATCACTCAATACCAACTTGTTTACGATGGTTCTTGAAAATGTTTAAATAATCTCTTTGGATTATCATTTCTATTACGATATCATGTTAGCTGGGTGGATGATCTTAAACAGCAAATGGTGTAATGGTAAATTTGGTGAATTCTACAAACTGTGTATTTTTGAGTTATTTAAAGTGATGTACACAATTATCTCTAAATTTCATGGGCAGTGGAATAGAAGAGCCGCAAAAAAGACATCGTAGCGCTTTAGGAGGTTTGTTGGAAGAGCTCGACGGAACGTACGTTCTGAGATGATCATATCATCTGCCAGAACTGCGGCAACACATACAAAATGGACAGCTGATTAACCCACGATTGTGCCGGTTGAAAATCAAGGGCCGCTTCTTCAACATAAGCATCATCAACGTGCACAGCCCTCACTTCGGAAGTACCGGTGATGAAAAAACGAATGCTACGCGCAACTAGACTGTGAATACGACCGCTGCCCAAATCATGATATTTAGATCATCATCGGGAATTTTAACGCTCATATCGGCCAGGAGGAGGAATTGAAACCGAGACGATTGGGAGATTCAGCGCGCACCAGCTGATGAACGAAAACGGCCTCAGACTCATAGATTTTTCCGTCTCCAAACGAATGGCCGTACCTAGTACTTTTTTCCAGCACCGCCTCCCATACAAGTACACCTGGAGCTTCCCGGAAGACTGATCAAGGCAATGACGAATGGAACGCAGTGCTGTTTGCGGTTTTCGGGTGATTGTCGAGTTCAGTTGAATCGCGCCCCTTCGATCAACTTTACCGACAACATTGATATAGTCAGCAGATCATCTGCGGCGGTGAAGGATCTACCGCAAACTGAAAAGCAGGAAGGTTTGGGACACGACGAAACAAAGCATATGCTGGCCTGCGGATCCGAGACCGACAGAGCCGCTTGTCCAGTAATAACAAGGTCACGATCGACGGCGACGAGCTGGAGATAGTCGAAGACTTTGTCTATCTCGGCACACTGCTGACTGCAGACCATGACATTAACCATCAGATCTGGTGGCCAATGATCAGCGGAAGTCGTGCCTACTATGGACTCCACAAGCAACTGCGGTCGAGTAGACTTAGCCCTCGCACGAAATGTAACCTGTACCGGTTGTCCTCCACGGGCACGAGACGTGGATATTGCTTGAGGATGAGTTTGTCGTGAAGGTTGGAATGATACGCTGTGCAGGATATGTTGCAAGAATGCCGGTCGACTGTCCACCAAAACAGGTGTTCACTGCTAATCCGGTAGGAACAAGCCGAGGCGGGGCGCAACGAGCGAGGTGGTTATTTGTGTAAAACCATCGACGGATCACATATTGATCCTAATGATAACCCAATAGAATAATGAATTAAAACTACTTAAAACTACAAATTTTTCGAAACCGTTGAATTTTTTTTCTTCGGAAAGGAGCCCTTAAAACGTCGAAGTCGAAGTACTCGACGAAGCGGTTGAAAGTTCTCGAGATTCCAATTAGAGTGCTGTTGGCTCCGTAGTTATTCAGCTGGATGGGAACATAGAGCTGAAGATTTTGGCAGCATGGCAGGGTCAATCCTCGTTGCAAGCAGATCCGATACGATTGAAGCACGTGCAGCGTTTCGACGAACTTGAAGCGTGTCCAAATCAATTAGGCGGCAACGGTTTTCGTAACTGGGAAAAAGAAACGGATCTAACCAATTCAAGTGTTGCAGGGCATACTACATGAAGCGCCGCTGGATAGTCTCTATTCGTTCAGCTTTGTTCTAGTAAAATGAGTACCAAACTGCAGATGCATATTTGAGAGATGAGTGAACTATTCAGCAATACAGGCGTTTTTAGGCATTTTAAAGCTCCTTTGTTACGCGAAATAAGAAGCCAAGACTTCTAGATGCTTTATGAGTCTTAAACTCCAGCCGATGCAGCGATGGTCTAGGATAACGCCCAGATCGTTGAAGTGGTCTACCCGGGCGATGCGCGATGGTTTCGTTCCCGAGAGTGTACTCTGCGTGAAGAGGGTTCACCTTGCGAGAAAATGAAATGACCGCAATATTGCTGTGGTTCAGAGGCAGGCAGTTGGTGTCACACCAATAAGCGAAGGTTTTGAACAGCCTTTGCAAGAGATCGATATCGTCTTGGGCATTGATTGTTTGGAAAATATTGAGGTCGTCGGCATACGCAAGTTTTGGGCCGTCCGATAGAGTCAGTACATCTTTGGTACATCTGGGGTACACCTGAACAAGCGGAAAATTGTTTGAAAAGTAATTTCCAGTTTACACTGATAATCTTCGTCACTTTCAGCTTCTAAACAAGTCCAGTAGGGATCCACAGAATCCTAAGCGTTCGAGTTTAGCGATAGTAATATCGTGGCTTACTTTATCGAAAACAGCTGACAGATCAGTATAGATAGATGCGTCAGTTTGGGATTTCATGGTGAAGCTATATTGCACGAACGAAGTAAAAGTCAGCAAATTTGTTGTCGTGGATCGTTTCGGCAAAAATCCGTGCTGATTGTTGGAAAAGTTTTGCTTTGAGGACAATAAAATCGGATCCAGAACAACCAATTCGAACAGTTTGGCTATCAAACACAGAGCTGATATTCCGCGGTAAAGTCGGTTTCACATAGAATCTGGTCGCATCTTTTCATTTACTGCAGCGCTCCTAGTTGTCACATCGCGAATCTATCGACAGTGTTTTGATCCGGATGGTTTGTTTACTTAGTGGTGAAAATTTCATCAAGATTGAAGCAGTCAGTCAAAAGTTATCGACGATGGAACGCGAAAGGCGAGAGAAAATTCTACACACTCACGTAGAGAAACCGACTTGGCCAGGGGTAAAGATCGCGAAATACCTGAAATATCCTAAATCGACTGTAAATTCGGTGCTGCAACGTTACCGGGAGACCCTAACGGTGGATCGAGCAAAACAAACCAGGCGTAAAAGTGGAACATATGACCGGAAGCTGCGAGCAAAGGTAATTCGATCAGTTCACAATAATCTTGGAATCTCCTTGCGTGATTTGGCGAAAAAGTTCAAGACGAACCACAGTACAGCTCGACGAACTTGTTTGCGAGAAGGCTTGCGGTCGTATCATGCAAGAAAACACCCCAACAGGACGCTGAAACAAAACCTGGTTGCCAAAACCAGGGCAAGGAAGTTGTACGAGAAAGTGTTGAACAAGTACAACGGATGCATTTTAATGGACCACAAAACTTACGTCAAAATGGATTTTGGACAAACACCCGGTCGAAAATTTTACCTAGCGAAGCGTAAAGGGAATGTTGCGGGTAGATTCAAGTTTGTTTTCGCAGATAAACTTGCTCGTAAGTTGATGATTTGGCTAGAAGAAGAAGAAGGCTAAGATTTTCATCACTGGGGACACAATGAATGGAAATGTTAACAAAGAAGAATGTCTCCAGAAGAGGGTTTTGCCATTCATCCGGTCTCACAAAGGTCCGGTGAAGTTCTGGCCGGACCTGGCAAGCTGCCACTACAGCCGGGATGTCGTTAAGTGGTTTAAGGAGAGCAAGATTTTGTTAAAAAAAAGTGTCAATCCACCAAACTGTCCGGATTTTCGTCCCATCGAGAAATATTGGGCAATAGTTAACCCTTCGTTTCATAAAGTAACAAATTTGCAACAAATAATGTAGCTTAGCTTAGCTTAGCTTGATTGACTACTCACATCCACCTCAATCATTGAACCCGAAATGATTTATCAATAATGTATGAAAAAAGTGAAAAATCGTATTTTATTTTAATATTTTTTCTTGATGAACTCATAATTTCCAACTGTTTAAAATGATTTTTAAGGATAAATAAAAAATCATGAAATGAATGGGTTAAGGGCAAACTGAAGAAATGAGGCAGAACCATGTAGAAACCCGCTCAAATGGAAAAGTGGTGGGACAGCAGTACTGTGCAGAAAATGATGGGTGGTATCACAAAAAAGTTCGAAAATTCATCCGAAAAGCAGACGAATGATTTGTATGTATTTTTTCTCCTTAAAGTGCAATTAAAACTCTACAAAATGACATTTTTACTTTTGTTGTACGTTATTTCTTTGCGGAGAAATGATCTATTTTATCCGACCAGATTCTATGTGAAACAGACTTTAGTTGTTCACATCTCTCTTATCTCCTTTTTTGCGAACAACGAGCATGTTAGCTTCGCCTGTAAAGTTAGACCAATTGGAGCGTGATCTGGCTAATGTGAATGCCCAAGCAATTGGAGAACTGTTGCCCTAGACCACATGAATTGGAAGAACTATGTTCATCAAGTTATGTTACGTTACGGAAAATGTTATGTTACGGAAAACTATGTAAACAGGTTATGGCTTGAGGCAACTTTTCACGTATTTTAACTCACGTATACAGCTTAATTTTGCAAGCCAAAATTTCTCTGTGATTTAAATTATTTCAGTTTCTCAATTAATTCGCTGTTGTTTTAACAGCTTTCATCAAAAATGGCTGCTATTAAATTACTGGTACTGGAATCCATTATAATTATTTTGATCGATTGAACAACTCATAGAATTTTTCTCATCATCGAACTAGAAAGATAAACCTATCAATTAGAAAAGCGCGCAAAATCTTTAAACTAAACTGAAAGGTAAAATTGAGATTAATCACATTCCGATATCAGAATCCTATTTTGTCAAAAACCTTCTGTCAACGGTCACAAACTAGAGAAAGGGAAGATAAATATTTGACCCATTCCCACATAAGGCCCAGTACGGTCGAATCGCCGGAAGGAAAACAAGTAAAAGTAACAAACCCAACAAACGACTCACAATGATTTTGGTTTGAGGGCTTAAATTCTTGATGGCGGTGGCAACTCCGGCAATCAGTCCACCTCCGCCGACCGGAACAACGACGGCATCGATATTGCTCACTTGTTCCGCAATTTCCAGTCCAATGGTGCCCTGGCCGGCCATGATGTGCGGATGGTCGTAGCCGTTGATGTACGTCAGTCCCGTTTCGTGTGCCATTTGAAGTGCAATCTTTTTGGCCGCGCCCATGTCCGTGCCCTGTGTGAATCGAGAGGGCAAAAATAGGAACAAACAGAGAAAACGATGATGGAAACTACTAGGGTGGTCGTCGTAGTAGGGATGCTGGCAAGCACAAATCCCGTTTTGTGAAGCATAACAATCGTAATACACATTCACTCCTACGGAATTACGGTTGAAGTGCTTGGCGGAGGGTGAGTAATTTTCTACACAAAGCGTTGTTTAGCCTATAAGCACGGACGATCAGAGCCGTAAGAAGAGTGTTTCTGATTAATTTTGATACGTTCTCGTTTCGATTGTAGTTTTGGAAAATCAATTGAAATAAGTAAACCTAGAATTCGTTCATTCCTTAAGGATTCAAGTTTTATAAGGGGTTTCAAAAGTTGTAAACTGGGTGAAGCAAGGTTAAAAACTGTCAGAATATCGAAAGAATCGCAAAGAAACGCCTCTGAAAAGTTGTCGATTACATCGCTGCAAATCGGTTTGTTCTAAAAACGATTGCATCAGCCTGGCAGAACTTTTGTATAACGAATCGGTTAACTCACCTGGACGATTACTGTGGCATGATAGTCACGGCACTTTTGTATCTTCATCAGCGAGGCCTTCAGGGGCATGACGACCGTGACCGGGATTCCGAGTTTCCAACCGTGATAGCTGAGTCCCTGTGAAATGAAATCGACAAGACAGGAAATTTAATTTTAAGCCGCTTAACTTGCTGGTGCTGCAGTAACAACACACAACACTGCCACGGAGCGCTCGTGGATAAAAAGTCAATCATTTTTTGGTGTCATGACCGGACGATAGCTGCTGTCAGCCAGCCTACGATCACGTGCTTCGAATACCTATCACCAGGAAATCTGGTTGTGGCAAATTTTCCGTTACGTGAATGTTGCAGCATAACGATAACATCTAGATTGATGGAATGAAAGCGCGCGCCTGTTATGAATAGAGAGACGATTTTTTTTATAATGTTGAAACCTTTTTTTTTGTGTACAATTGCCTACGCAATATGGATGCTTCAATCAAATCTGTGTTGTGAATTTAATTTGGAAATCGCTTTAGATACTGTTTAGGAGTGTATTCGAAAAAAATAAATCGAAAAATTTAAAATTTTCAGCGAACCTGCTTAGTAATGTAATGATTACATGTGCAAATTTTTGTGACGTTCTTGGTCCGGGGCGGAATAATTGCAATCTCAGTGTGAATGGGATTCTTGGGACTCAACTTTCAAATAACTGCTAAGGGTACAAGAAACAAACTTTTATACGACGGCGATTCAGAAAAATGAGGTGCATCTTATATTTTTTTAAATTTTCCTAATAATGTAAGTTTTATACTTAATTTTTTTTCAGGCTGTTTTGGACTTTAAATTTGGAAGTACGTTTTTTTTATTCTGCAAAATTATGACTTTTTGTAAAAAAAGTGTATTTCAGATTAAAATGTTTATTCAAAAACTATTAGATGCATGTTGTATTTGAGTAAGACGAGTTGAATTTACATGTTTTTTTAGTAAGACGAGCTTAACGAGATCAATTCAATATGTTTCAAGAAGCTTAACTTCAATATGTTTTAAAAATGTTGTTAAAGGAAGACGCATCAAATGATAACGCTGTTTATGCCTATATCGCCATCATTGATGTCATATTTTGATCAACTCGCGTGTAGAATTCATAATAATAATGACTAATTGCTACATACACACTGACTATCTATGTCACTTGAATAAATTTTTCAATTTATTCTAATTTCATCGAGATAAAAATGGATTTTAAACTAAGCTTGCCAGATTGCTCGGTTTTATCCGCACTTGCCGGATATTTGATACATAAGTTGGGAAAAGTCCGGTTCGAACCGGTTGCCCCGATTTCAATGAAAGAAGGTAGGATTTCGCCCGGAATTATTCACATTATTTGCTAAACCAAACAGTAGACTTAAATTAAAGGGTGATACGGTCAAATTTGGTCAAGGGAAAACGCGTGTAAATCGGTAAAAACGTTTATTTAAAAAATCAAATTAAATTTCTTTTTCAAGTTTAATTAGTATAAAATTCAGGAAAAATATTCAGTTAGGCTTCCGATTTTCCAACCTTGAATTTTCACAACTCGCCGAAATGCCAAAAATTAAATAAGGGTTCTCCAAATCAGAATTGCCGGGCCTTACGTTTAACCCCTACCATCAGATTTTGTACAGTCACCTTGTCCACCTTCTTCGCCGCAGAAAGCCAGTTTGTCTTGAACTGCTGCTCGTCCTTAGAAGTTTTTTTTGGTTTCATTTGGGTTCCGCTTGACAAAAGCCCAGTATTTCTCAATTGGGCTGAGCTCTGGCGTGTTGGGAGGGTTCTTGCCCCTGGGAACCACCTGCACGTTATTGGCGGCGTATCAATCCATGGCCTTTTTTCCGTAATGGCAAGATGCCGAATCCGGCCAAAACAGTACGGAACAACCGTGTTTCTTCAGGAAAGGCAGCAGACGTTTATTCCAACACTCTTTCACGTAAATTTCTTGGTTGACAGTCCCGGAAGCTATGAAAATGCTGCTTTTCAAGCCACAGGTACAGATGGCTTGAAAAACCAGATATTTCTTCGCGAACTTTGACAGTTTCATGTGCTTGAAAATATCTGAAATATCTACCTTTCCCCTTCCTTTTGCCGTATAAAACTCCTGTTCCGGAAGCTGCTTGTAGTCGGCTTTGACGTAGGTTCCGTCGTCCATTACCACGCAGTCAAACTTCGTCAGCATCGTCGTGTAAAGCCTCCGGGATTGCGCTTTGGTCATCGTATTTTGTTTATCATCGCGATTTGGAGTCACTACCTTCTTGTAAGTCGATAGTACGATTCGTTTTTTGGCTCGATGCACGGTTGTAGACGATACACTCATCTTATTTGCGGCATCTCGGAGAGAGAGGTTAGGGTTTCGTTTGAAACTACCGGCAACTCTCTTTGTCTTCTCAGTGGCTTCCGGTTTTCGATTTCCCCCCGATCCAGACTTCCTGGCTGTCGACAAAGGTTCCCCAAACCCTTTAATTACATTTGTAACGGTTGATTTGGTAACTTTTAGTGATTTTGCCAGCTTTGCGTGCGAGTAGCTCGGATTTTCGCGATGCGCTTGCAAAATTTTTATACGCTGCTTTTCTTCCTTGGACGGCATTTTGACAACTGAAGAGTGAATTCCAAAATCAAAATAGGAGCAACATTCTACGTCTACGTCAAGTTGATATTGACCAAATTTTGACCGTATCACCTTTTAAATAGACAGCGAGTCCTAGTGATGCCGATTTTGAACTCGTATACGATTTTAAAAACCTGAATTATTCTGATTTTGATATGCGTTTCAATGATATTAATTGGCAAAATCTTTTGAAAGATGAATCAGATATGAATGTAGCTGCTGGTTTATTTAGTATTAATACAATTATTGACGAACTCGTGCCTAAGAGAAAGAAAAGAATACTGACAAGCTATAAATATCCAGCATGGTACACAAGTGATATAAAACAACTCCAAAATAAAAAGCAAAAAGCACATAAAGCCTATAAAAAATAAAAATTCGCACAATCTGAATGCATACAAAGAAATTGTTCTTGATGTAGAAATATCCCTAGCTTATAACAGTTACAACGCAAGAGTAGAGAGCAATATTCAGTCCGATCCTAAAACCTTCTTTAGCTATGCAAATTAAAAAATGAAAACATCTAATTTTCCATCACGTATGCAGTTTGAAGACTTTGATGGATCTGACAATGAAGAGATTTGTAACCAATTTGCTCGTTTTTTCCATAATATTTACAAAAAAAATCTAATACTTCTAAAGACTTAAATTATTTTTCTCATCTTTCTGAACAAGTAAATAACGTAAGTGATTAGAATATTACTGTGCAAGAAATTTTAAGTTCCCTCAATGGCCTTGATGTCAAAAAAGGTCCAGGTCCTGATCAAATACTTCCACTATTACTTTCAAAAATTGCTACTTCATTTGTTAATCCACTATTTTGGCTTTTCAATTTATCTCTTGAATCAGGAGTCTTTCCGATAGCCTGGAAAAAGTCATTTTTATCCCAATTTTCATCCCAAAATCTGGTAAACGATCAGATATAAAAAATTATCGAGGCATTACTATTATTTCATGTGCCCCAAAGATATTAGAGGCGATAGTGAATCAAAAGATGTTCAATCAAGTAAAAAATCGCATCTCCAATAACCAACATGGCTTTTTCAAAGGTGGATCCACATCTACCAACCTATTAGAATTTGTGAACTTCTCGCTTGGAGCAATGGACAGGTGTAATTTTGTTGAAACTTTATGTACAGATTTTAGAAAGGCGTTTGATAGAGTTGACATTTCATCGCTATTTTTTAAACTAAAACGTATGGGATTATCAACTTTACTTCTAAGATGGATCGAGTCATATTTGTCGGATCGAACGCAGGTAGCCCGTTTTAAAGGAAAAACCGACAGTTGAGCACGGTGGTGGCTATGTAATGGTGTGGTTTGCTTTCAGCGCAAATAGCACCGGAAACTAGACATTCATTCACGGAGAAAAATAAATAGATTTATCAGTCATATTACGCGTCTACAGGAATACAAATATGATTGTTTGGTTCTGGAAAATACGATCAAACCAACCATCAGCTTATACGATAAGTCTCCAGGGAGTTAGTCTTCTTAAAGTTCTGAAGGACATACTGAACCGACGATCATTGCCGTTTTACTATTCTATGCGTAATTCAAAGACAAGTAAATAAATAAATTTCGGATGCGCTTTTACCGTCATTCTTCAGGTCAACACTCAGTTTCCAGATGTCAACGGGTATTTTTTTTTTGTGAGGAGCAGACATTTTCCTGTTAATTTAATCCACAAATTATTGAAATCTACTGATTTATGCTAGATAAAGTTCATTTTACCGTATTTATCGCTCAGACCACTGGAAATTGTCTTTGCTGAGATTCAACTCACGTTTCTGCGTTTGACAGACTGACATATAACTGTTTACTTGATTAATATTTTACAAAGGCCTCAGTGTACGGACAATTTTTTGACGTCGTTTTTGGGACTTTCTATACAAAATTAATTGGATTATTTTTAAGGTTTAATTCATAAACATTTTTAATACTGATCTACAAAAAGGACTAGTTTCTGCAGCGAATGATGTAATTGTAGTATTTTTATTGACTGAAAAAGTACACTTTCTGATTGTTTGGATTTCAAGGTACGTGTTGTACGGACAATTTTTTGATACAGTGTTAATAATCAATATTGTGTACACATTGACATTACCATGTCCAGAGCTGCAATAAGAAAAGTGTTAAACAGAAGACATTTACAAAATAGTGGTTAAGACAATTTTTGTTATCGCATATTGTAAACGTAGTCTACAACTGATTGACAAAATAAATGTAAATGTATTCACCTCTTAAAAAAAAATTAAATTAGATTTTTATTACCCTACCTCATTTTTTTCTATATCTTGTTTCAGGGATGATTTATCCTTTAGAAAGAAAATCCCCAAGAATCAAAGAAAAAGCGTTTTTCTTGTTTCTCTTGAATGTATGTATATGGGAGATTGGGGATACTTGATCCTGTTTTCTTATTTTCATCATATCTTTTTGGGAAAATTTAGCAAATCGCCGTCTTTAATATTTTCTGATAGCGTGTGGTTTCAAGTTTATATGCTCCAAAAGTTGGAACGATACATAAACTTGTTGATGCACTAGAAGCATTTTCGTGAGACTTAAAAAAAAAGTTATATTTTTTAAGTTACAGGATGCTTGATCAGGGTGCCCTGACCCAAGGCGAAAATCTAGTTTAATCCAAAGATAAAAGGTCCGGTGACTATTTGTTCTCATTTCACAGATTGTAGGTATCAGGCAAAGAGGTTTCTAAAAGTTTGTCTACCACTCTAAAGTCATTGCATATTTTTAGGCGCAATTTTGTAGTTTTTAGACGAATACAGTATTTTAAGTTCTTTTTAACAGATAATTACTGGAAAAACATTAGTTATTGAACAGATATTAGCAATTTCATGATAACAAATCATTACCATCCATTCAGAAGAAAAAAATATGTTTTTAGGCTCTAGGGATCAATCACCTATACCCATAACATATATTTTGGAAATCTTCTTCTTAAAAAAATGAGAGTTTACTATTGCTTAGAAAATATGGCATGTTGAAGTTCGATTGTAACGATTGACATATTGGAATAAATATTTTTGTAATCACTTTTTCATGTTCGCACATAGTTAATTTCGATAGGCTTTGTTATTTTGCATCATCTTCTTTGGGTGTCATCAAAAAACTATTGTAATGTTTGGTGAAATAAATAAATAAATAAAATATCTTATGTCTGTGTAGTTACGGTCGAATACTTCCTCACTGAGGCGGCTCCAGCCAAATCCGACGGTAGATTCAGAGTACTGGAAAAATTTCACGTACGATTAGTATTATTTCACATCCTTAAACCAGCGACAACAAATTTTTGTGATTTGAGGTAAAACATTCCCATTTTGCTTTTAAAGATATAAATTTAAGAAAACGTTTAATCACATTCGTCATGCATCATTTTTAAAAAACATCAACAACACAACATCAACAAATTGAATTTAATGCTCTCGAATTGAGCTTCAAGCTAGCTTCGTTTGCTAATTTATATACAACGCACTTAAAAATTATCGTACCAAGTAATTACATATGATAGTTCTAAAGAAGTTGTGCAGACTGTAGCAAAGCAAAAATTGTTTCTTGGTTAATCAAAGAACGAGTCCGTGAAGGAAACTAATTACCGCACCGAAAAGCTGTATTAAGTACTCAGGTAAAACGAAAAAGAATAAGAATTTCAACCTGCTTTTTGTAGTCTGGCTTTAAATCTTGAAGAAAATAAAAATAACAAAAAATATGCCTTCCTGCTCCTATCAGATACACATGTTTTTCAATTTTAGCAGTGTTTTTCTCTTCCCACTGCCTTCGGCAAAAGGGTGATAAATTAAAGCTAATTTGCTATATTTTTCAATACCTGGGCGTGATTGCCTAACGATGCCGATATGACGCCTTTTCTTCGCTGCTCCTCCGTCAGCATCACCAAGGCATATCGGGCGCCCCGCTCCTTGAAACTTCCGGTGAACTGAAGAAACTCTTTCTTCAGATAGATATCCATGCCGATCATCTCCGAGAAATGCGATTTCTACACACCAAACGACCGGCGCCCGGAGGGTAAAAATCAGTAAATATTAATAAAAACGTCAATTAGCGCATCATCAATCTTAATGGTACGCATCTTTCGATACTGTTTTTATCTTCGATAGCTTCAACTCACCGGGCAAGGCGTGTACTCGATACCTTTCTTGATTTTGAATGCTGCCGATGTAACATCTTGGAAGGTTATTATCTGCGGATTATCAGCATTGCAAAAGGGGTCCAAGAACTCTTCCGGTCCTTGCACGTCATTTTTGGCCGCTTCACAATTCTTCACCGCATCAGAAACAGCGGGCTCAGCTTTTGGAAAATTTTCTTCATCAACCTTCTCATCAAGGCAAGAAGCTATCGTTGCCATCTGGCTCGGATTACACCGCGGAAAAAATCTGATCCGAAATTAAAGTAAAAAGTTAGTCTGCCGACCTCATTCCACCGAATAACAAAAAAAAAACAAAAACCAAAATTCACTTTCCACGATGTGTTTCCTATTATAAAACTCTAAGCTCCGGGCGTCGAGCGGCAGAAATAAACAATAAATGAGATTTTCTTGTTGTCGCACCCCTCGGAAAATTTTCTTCCTGAACAACGAACAAAACGGGACAAGTGCTCCAATCCAAGTCCTGTGCGCTCGAAGCGGCTGTTATGAATGAATTATGGCTACAATCGCGATTATTTATGAATCAGCGGTTGGATCGTTGGCTGTCCGCATTACGGAAGCTTGTGGCAACAAGGCTAATTAATCTATCAATGAGGTGTCTATAAGACATGCTCGGCGGATTTTTACTGCTTTCTTTGTGTATTTATGAGATTTGTCTGGCTATGACAGTTTTGAGCACTTTTGCCACAAACTGTCGCAAAAAATCAAAGTTAGAGAAAGAGCGTTTCTTTGTTGCGAGACTTATCGAAAGACGCAATTTGTTGGGAGGCGGAAAGTTGGAAGGAATTATAAATTCGCAGTAGGAGATTTGTTTGACAACTTATTAAGAAGTTGTCCAAGCGTTCCTAAACAACCTTAGTATTGAGGAAGTTTTCGTATGAATTTTCAAATTTTACTGATGAAGTGGAAATGATTATGTGATTGGAAACATTAGAAGATATTCGTTACCTATTTGAAAAACTTCAACACAAAGATCAACCTGATGCACACACATTTTGCTAAATATCACATTAATATCATAAGAGGAAAGTAAAAAAAATGTTTTGTTTAAATAAGACCAAAATATACTGACCAAACACATAGTGACTACCGTAAAACGGGGTAAAATTGATCTCTTTTTTTCAATATTTTTTTATTATTTTTTCTGTTAAGAGGAATGAGGCATCTTCTTCATTCTTCTCTTCTTATAGCCTAAATTATGAAAAATATTTCATTCAAAGACAGCATTTCGATGAGAGTTAAGATAAAAAAGTTGTTAGGCTTCAAAAATGGGCTATTTTTTTAACGGTGTATTCAGCACTGTTAATGAGGCGTCAATATGTTCGATCGCCTAGACTCATTAACAGTGATGAATACCATCCTTAAAAAAGTTAGCTCATTTTTGAAGCCTAATAACTTCCTTATCTTAACTCTAATTGAAATGTAGTCTTCGGATGAAATATTTTTCATAATTTAGGCTAGAGACTAGAATTGTATTAACTTTGTGATTTCATAAAAATTTCATCATTAAAAAGAACCAATTGAAATAAAAGGAAACACCTAAAACTGAATTAAGGATCTAGGAAAGGTTACTTCATAGAACTTAAACTCATAGTTTTATCCAACACCCAGTTTCAGAATTTAGAAACAGGTTTTGATTCAATAACACTTTTAAACACAAGAAGCTTCGATAATAAAAAAATTTAGTCTCAAGAAAACCAATGTATAGTAAAAATTTAATGTACAATATTTGCACAAAAAAAATATTAATTTGATGTATAAAAATCTCGAGATTTTAAAAATAGAAGCTGCTGTTTGATCACACTGCAAATAGTGATGTGGTCTGCAAATTTGGTAAACGAAATTTTAAAGAAATCTTTCTAAATGATTTTGGAGAAAAAAGGCGATTTATTCAAAACTGCTAAAAATGGTAACACATTTCAACAAAACATTCTTTGGTGCACTTTCTTAGGGTAAATTGAAAAAGTACATAGCAGTGTTTAGGATCTTCTGAAAAATAGGAAATTAAATATTCGTTTCGAGCACTCGGTGGAAATAAAAAATTAAAAAACTACCTAATAAATTTTAACGATAATTTTTGTTTCTAGACGGTTGACATTCTTTCTGTTATAACCAAACGTGATTACAGGGAAAAAGAATAAACAAAAAATATCTTCGAAACGAAAAACAACACACTGATCTACTTTCAATATGATGGAAGCTCAAAAGATCGTATTCCTCGATTAATAAGCCGCTGTTCCTATTCACCCCACTTGGGAGATAAACAAATAAAAGTTGTTCAAAAATGGTAGTAAGAAATCCGAATTACTTTTTATTGATTGAGTTTTGTTAAGGTCCACCTTATGAAATTTGACAGAAATTTTACGGAAACAGTCCGAAAGCTGTCCTGATCCACCCCATCTTGAAGGGTATCATTCCACTTCCATGAATAAAAATTATGATTTACCGTTTTCTAACATGAACATTGTTTTTGTGAAAATTCTAAGGCTCAACAAAGTTTAATATTTTAAAAAACCAGTACTGGACTCGTTAAGTCGTCTTTGTTAAGTATTTGGAGCGTTGGTGTAACATTGATTAGTCTCAATTTTGACGGTTTTAACGAGTTTTCTTGATCATGAAGGATACAATAACCTTCATAATATTTACAAAGTTTTAATTGCCTCCTGTTTGACTTGTGATCATCAATCATGTTTGACGAGGTTAAAAAAACCCTAAAATATTCAAATTCCTTCAAAAAACCTGTAAACACATTGAGGCTCGGAAGAAATCTAGACCATCAAATTCAGCATTCTATATTCGAAATCCCAATGGACCAAATTTTTCAATTCAAGAGTTTTTGAGTCAGCGAAAGTTTTGTGATCAATTTTTTACAATAGAGTTTCATTATTAAATCTACAACATTTGAGTTCTGCTTCAAAGAGTTGCACAGAATGAAAATTCTTAGGAACAATTTATTTGGCGTTGGTTTTTTTTATTGAAATTTCTATTTTGATACCGTAATCCGGGGTAATATTGATCACTTTTTTTCAATATATTTCGATTATTTTTTCTGTTAAGGTAGGCTTGCCAGATACTTTCAGAAAAAAGCGGGACATTTCACGCCAAAAAAGCGGGACACAGCCGAAAAAAGCGGGACATTTAAAGAACTCTTAAAAAAGCTTCATTGTGTTGTCAAATTTATTAGGATATTATCAGTGATTCATAGAAAGTATACAAAGGTTTTTTAAACAAATTGATTTTGCTAAGTTTTTCTTACATGACTGCTATTTACACGGTTTTTATATGAACCGTTATTTACCACGGCTCTCGCAAATTAACACGTTATATTTCAAGTCCTACGTGTAAACGGCGGATTTGATTTCGCTTAAAAATCCTTTGTGTAATACAAATATATTTCAAATTTCTTTTAAATATTTGAAAACTCAAGATAACTTCCATCATTGAATACTTTTGTGCAATTGAGTCGAAAAAGGTGATTTACGGCAATTTAACTCAGATTCTGTCATAAAATTAAGATCTATAATCATTGAGAAGCTACTAAAAAATATTTTCTTCATATCAAAGTTATTTGCATTGCATTGGTTGACAGTGCTTCAAGAACACTTAACTTTATGAGAATCTTATTATAAATTTAGGGGTATTCAGAATTGTCTTATGTTAATTCTGAAAAATTGATGCTTATCTGGAGAGAAAAAAGACGAATTTGATTTTTTTGTCTCTTGTTGCTTGTTTTGAGAAAAAGGATCTATTCAAAAGATTTTGTGTGTTTATCAAATGAATTGAAATTCAAGCTCTAATTCAATTTTTTCCAGTTAAAGTCAGTAAAATTTGTAAAAGTTTTTTATAAAAAAGCGGGAAATTTTGAGGAAAAAGCGGGACGGCGGGACACTTAACAAAAAAGCGGGACATGTCCCGCTTTTGCGGGACGGATGGCAACCCTATGTTAAGGGGAATTTGGCATATTTCATATTTTTAAAACCACTACTGGACTCCTTTGAACGTAAAACATTGATGCAGATATTCATTAGGCCTCTTTAAAATTGACTTAAAAATCGTTTTTGTCTCTGTTCAGAATTTGATGCTTTGGGGTGACATTGATCAGTCTCTATTCTGACGGTTTTAACGAGTTTTCTTGATCATAAAGGATACAAAACACCTTTTAATATTTACAAATGCTGGTTTATCAATTTACTCTTGATTTTCAACGTTTTATATTAAAAATATTTATAATCGAAAAAATAACTATGATGCTGCCTACATTTAGGGGCAAAAATAAATATAATTGCTAAATAGTTTTAGCTTCAAAATGCACACATTCCCTTAGGTCCTCCCACTATTTCCATTTTCATATTTTCTTCAAAGTTAACGATTTGATAGGATTTCTATCCATTTGTCCAATACGGGCTTACTCTTGGAAAACGTCCTTATTTTTTAAATATCAAAATTTTATCATTAAATTGCTATACAAATAGAACTATAACTGTTCATATACAAAGAAAATTAGTTGTTCTTTCACATTAAACAACCTTTTTGCTTCTAAATGCATTTTGGAATCATCAAGAGAGCTGTTTGTTTGCGAGCCTTGAACAAACAGATATTTTAAGATTTTTAAAATTAGATTTTTTAACTAACAGAAAAAAAAATCAAATACAAACCAAATTTTGCCTATTTGCTACTCGATTAATAGGCTTTCAAACGTAGAAAACAGTTTCCAAGAATTCAAACTATAGACTGACTTATTGATGATAATGTGGAAAAGTTTATTGTTGGTCAAATTTACCCCGTTTTACGGTACTCAGAAACCTACCTCGTCTCTTAAATGGGTTTTTATTAAGAAGTGTAACTAAACAAGTTCAGAATTTCAAACCAACCTTTTTAACTTCAATATTCATTCGAATTCGAATTTAACACATCAACGAGTGTTTAGCTACTCACTGTCAACAGAACAGAATGAGCAAAACAAATAATCTAAAACCTAGTATTAATTAATGCACTACTAATCACTTTGATTATAAAAAATCGTTTATATCATTATGAATTTCATGCTGATGTGAAATATTCATCACGAAACATCATCATTTAAGAATTTTCTACACTTTTACAATGTAAAAATATTTTAAAATGAATTCATTTTTAAATAAAGTTATTAAACAATAATCAACTTTCTACAAGACCACAAATATTGTTGTCTTCTGAGAAAAAAAAGTTGAAGGATTTCTATTGTTTACATTTCTTCGTTCTAAAAAATGAGGGAACTTTAAAAATTAAGAAAAATAATTAAATCAAAATAAATTCTGGATATTTAATTCTTCAAATCATTTGGTAAATGAAATGAAACTTTTTTTAAACTTTTCTTAAGTTAAGTCTTTAATACATGTAATAATATTTTTCAAAATTCTGAAAAACTTTAGAATTGACCTGTTTTAAATAATCGTTTCTTTAAAATTAGTATTTCTAGGCAAAATATTTTTGCTTGATTACATGAGGTATAATAAACAAATTCAGAATCAGTTTTTCTATTTCATGTTGGTTTCTAAGTTCTTCGTTTATCAATTATAGATTTCACTAAATCTGGTTCATTTTTAAACTTATAAACTCCAAATAACCAAAACTAGAAGTGATAGACAAAACCTACCAAAAGAATCGTGATCAGAAGGCCAAAATCTTTCAAATCTATCATTAAAACATAGGCACCAAAAATGTTCTTCACTTGAATTATCAATTGAATTCTACAAATCTATTATATAAAATTATCTTGTAACGGTGTTTGTAGTACTACTCCTCCGAAATTACCAAAACGATTCAAATGAAATTATTTTTAGAATATTCTGTGGGCATGCGAATCGGTTTATATCGAATAAAAACAACAAAAAGTCACATCAATTGTCCGTAATCATTAAATTTGTAATAAATTGAATCAAATTAAAGTCATGGCCTTCAATTTTTTCGAGAGATTTTTTTCCTTTGGGCGCCGGGCGGTTTGTTTTTCGTCTCCAAGGTCGAGGCGTCGCGAGCTAACGTCGCTAGAGAATAGTTACCATGGCACAGCATACTGATTAATGGGAACATTTGGGCGCGTATTTCTCAACCAGGCATACTTTCAATTCACGTGGTGGCTCTATGGAGCCTAGATTTGATATTTTCTCTATGTATCCCAGCAAAATTGTACAGCACAAATTAATGAATGCGGCCTAGATGTCCCCCAGATTGATATTTTGCCGATCGAATCAAAACCATTCAAACGATTTTAAAACTTAAAACGATGTTGATTCCGTGTTAATTAAAGCAGCATGTTTTGTCTTAAAAATAAAAATTTAATACTGATAAAGGTATCTTTGCGGACGTTTGAAAAAAAGAAAGTGAGAAGATTTTCAAGCAATTATGTATATAATTCGATACGCCTAGATTCCTGTCGATAGCAAACAAAATAATAACATGTATTAATTAATCAGAACCACAACAAAATCCGATGAAAATGAACAAACACATGAACAAGAGTTTATCTTTTACAATAGATTATATTTCAAAAGTGAGGATGTGCATTTTCCGGAAGAATTTTCAGTTGAGAAAGTACTCTAGAGCAAGACCAAACTTTCAACATTTAAAAAAAAAATGGAGGTATAAATTATTTCTTCATCTATTAATTTTCGGGCCCATACCAACAATCTGACGAAATAAACTCAACTTTTCTTTTAAACCATTTACCAAAAAAACATGAACATCTATCTTTAAGGAATTTCCTCTCCAAAATGATTCAGCATTATATGAGAAAGGTATGAAAGGAGTATCCCGCGTGTTGAATCTGAAGTGGATATTCAAAATTATTAAAAGTGTCTTTGTAAGTGGAGCCTTTTGCTTAAAACAGCATTAAGTAAAAGTGGAGTATCAAAAATTTACCTTAACTCCAAAAAAAATTTGCAGATATATCAATGAAATTTGATACAACGAACAGGAACACGTATCAAATTCGTTTCAAAGCCTTTAAACTACATTTCGCATCTATGAATAAGTTCAGAAAATGCATAGTGTTTTCACTTGCTTCAATAATTGGGACAAATGTCAACTTAGAAGTATCTTTTAGTCAACATTTTTGCATATTTTACTTTCAACAAAAGTTTGATGAGAAATAATTTAGTTATTCAACAAACGAAAATTTTTTTGTTTTAAAGATTTACATATTTTTCTTAAAAGCTCAACTATGTTAAAATCCGTTTACATTGTTTACATCCGTTACATCGTGAGACGGAATAATATGTAAATAAAATCCGTTACATCGTGAGACGGAATACTATGTAAATAAAATAAAATAATAAAATAATGTTTACATCCGTGTTGTATCTGAATTGAAATAAAGATTGAAATAAAAAAAAAATCAAACAAAAGACACTTTGGTAACTGTTAGCCTTCTCGGTGTACAAATTATCATTTTATGGTTTTGTGTGATGTTCACATTAAAATTTTTAGAAAATATTCATACCACCTTCGAAGCATGAATAGACTTTTTTCGATCCATCAAATTTTTGATAATCTGCTTTTCATTCGATTGTTAATGAACAAATAAGGTCAGCAAGTTTAGATCTTCAAAATTCTTAAAAAGCTCAGCTAAAAAAAAAGAAAATAACCGTAATTCAGCCGAAAACAAAATTTCAACATATTTTTTCTCCTTTAAAACCATTCTTTTCCTTGATCCTTTGAGTTGTGGTTTATCAATATGAATTCAATTTGCACTTTCTGCTAAAACAAATCAAAATATAGTAATTTTCAGTATAAAAAGTCGCCAGATTTCATACCATGACAAGTGCTGTTTAGCATCACTTCAATTTATAACGTGTCATATCTACAAAGTGACTGATATTAGCATGGGAAGGAATTTTGGCACGAGATATGTTTCCATGATGGTTATAAACGTTTCTGCATTGCAGTGTAAAGAAGGGAGGGACAAAGGGAGTTCAATGTAAATTACAATGTATAGCTTGAAAACGTATCAAACCAATAAGGGCACCCATACAAGTTTATTGGCATAAATCGAAAATTTATAAAGCAAAAGGAAGAGAGGGTAATTGGATACGAAGAATTTGAGACCATCCCTTATTTCTGGGTGGAATCGCAAAGAAGGAGGCAAGTTTTCATTCATAATTTGGAATAATTCGAAAACTTATCAGATAAATAAAGCGAAATACTACGTCATTTAAATACTAAAAATTCAGTTACAGTAGTTCGTGAGCACCTTTTGCATTGCTAGAGGGAAGGGAGAAAGGACTTGAAGTCCATATCATTAAAACATGCATTTTGACATCATTAAACCTTATAAAAATAGATTAAAATTTTCAGGTCTTGAAAAACAAATCTAGAGATCAAATTTAAGAAAATATTGTAAAATCATTTTTGTACTGAAATTCGAAATTAAAGTTGCGGTAATTTTTAAAAGCGTTTGCTTCTTAATAAGCTTGACATTTGGTTTGAAATGCTGCTTAAGAAATAAAGCTTGATTTCAGACATTTTATTAAATTTAATTTATTTTCGAAAGGTGTAGCAAAGCACACCGGGTAAGCTAGTAAGTTTATAAAATGGTAAGACGTTGTAATGAAAAAAAAAATTGTTCTTAAATGTTAAAAAAGCTAACTTTATGCACCTTTATATTTTGTTTAAAGCCTACTTAAGCTTACTTAGTTAGTGAGTGTGTTTTTATTTTCAATTCTGATTTTTTTTTGTTCTAAACACACAATCTTCTTGAAAGCATTTAAAATTAAATTTTTATAAGAGAAACATTGTTTTTACCTTTTGTATTTCAGTTTACGACGACAAAACATTCAGAGCTTGAAATTCTCAACTACAGAACCTTGGCCTTGAAAATTCATAAACAATTCATTCGATATTTTAAATCTTCTTATTTGGTACGATCATGATTTTTCAATAAATCTATTAAAAGTTCGAAAATTTTTCCACATTGAATTTAATTTTAATGAGAAATTTTAGTGAAATTTAGTATATTTCTTGTTTGAAAGATTTTTCTTATACTTACAATCAATCTTGGAATTTTCTATTTTTATTTTTATCAGTTTCTTATTGATCATCCAAGAATTTTTTTTCCGAAGTATACTTTCAATGATGAATTGATTATTGTCAAAATTTACTATCGTGAATTTGAAAAATGAACTATTTGGCCTTTTATTTTGATAACAGGAAAAACTGAAACATAAAACAATATTTCATATTTGACTTAGATCACTGGTACTTATGAAATTAAATGATTATTTTGAATTAAAGGGTGATACGGTCAAAATTTGGTCAAGGGAAAACGCGTGTAAATCGGTGAAATCGTTTATTTAAAAATCAAATTAAATTTCTTTTTCAAGTTTAATTAGTGTAAAATTCAGGAAAAATATTCAGTCAGGCTTCCGCTTTTCCAAATCCGAATTGCCGGGCCTAACGCTTAACCGCTGTCATCAGATTTTATACAGCCACCTTGTCCACCTTCTTCGCCGCAGAAAGCCAGTTTACCTTGAACTGCTGCTCGTCCTTAGCAGTTTTTTGGTCTTCTTTAGGTTCCGCTTGACAATAGTCCAGTATTTCTCAATTGGGCGGAGCTCTGGCGTGTTGGGAGGGTTCTTGTCCTTGGGAACCACCTGCACGTTGTTGGCGGCGTACCACTCCATGGCCTTTTCACCGTAATGGCAAGATGCCAAATCCGGCCATAACAGTACGGAACAATCGTGTTTCTTCAGGAAAGGCAGCAGACGTTTATTCAAACACTCTTTCACGTAAATTTCTTGGTTGACAGTCCCGGAAGCTATGAAAATGCTGCTTTTCAAGCCACGGGTACAGATGGCTTGCCAAACCTGATATTTCTTCGCGAACTTTGACAGTTTCATGTGCTTGAAAATATCTGCTACCTTTCCCCTTCCTTTTGCCGTATAAAACTCCTGTCCCGGAAGCTGCTTGTAATCGGCTTTGACGTAGGTTTCGTCGTCCATTATCACGCAGTCAAACTTCGTCAGCATCGTCGTGTACAGCCTCCGGGATCGCGCTTTGGCCGTCGTATTTTGTTTATCATCGCGATTTGAATCACTACCTTCTCGTAAGTCGATAGTCCGGCTCGTGTTTTGACTCGATGCACTTTTGTATACGATACACCCAGCTTATTTGCGGCATCTTGGAGAGAGGTGGAGGGTTTCGCTTGAACCTACCGGCAACTCTCTTTGTCGTCTCAGCGGCTTCCGGTTTTCGATTTTCCCCCGATCCCGACTTCCTGGCTGTCGACAAACGTTCCCCAAACACTTTAATTACATTTGTAATGGTTGATTTGGCAACTTTTAGCGATTTTTCCAGCTTTACGTGCGAGTAGCTCGGATTTTCGCGATGCGCGAGCAAAATTTTGATACGCTGCTCTTTTTCCTTGGACGGCACTTTGACAACTGAAGAGTGAATTTCAAAACTAAAGTAGGAGCAGCATTCTACACACACACACACACACACCTTCAAAATGAGGGGTTTTTTAAATGCAAAATTGAAAGATATACGTCAAGTTGATATTGACCAAATTTTGACCGTATCACCCTTTAAATTGAATCAACAACAATGTGTTTTGAATAAATTTCTAAAGGTTCAAAAATATTCAATTGAACTTGAAGAAATTTATTCAAATTATTCAAAATTCACATTTAAAGCCAGATCATTTTATCTTGTATCTTTTTTTATCTAGTAAAAATGAAGCAAAGAAATGTAAATTAAGATGATTAATAATAAACAATTTTTATTATATCTTAAACTTGATTTAGTATGAAATTCGTAAATAATTTTTTTTTCAAACCTGGTATTATGTTTAATGTATATTTCTGTGAACTGATACTAATGTCCAAAGTTTAAAATTTTGATTTCATCCAAAATTTTATTTATGTTCGTTTCCTGGTATTTCGGGACTTTCGATTTCAAAGGCGTATCTATCTAATGTTCGTTAAAGACTACTTGGAATGATTTGTCGGAAATATACACATATGAGCTAAATTATTGACTGAGAATGTTTTTCAAACAGACCAAACGGCACATTTCCAGTTTCTTATGTTCGGGTTTTTTTTTTTGCGTCACAATCTGTAGAAGGGATGATTCTATCAATGCTCATAGTTAGAAAACTTGCTAGCAATGGCTAAGTAAAAATTTAACCGAACGCTAATGATTGCTTGAATTACAGCCGTAGGTGAACAAACAATCTTAGATCATTAATCACAATCTATGTGTTTGTTTGTTTATTCAAAATGCATGCCATTCTCTTCGGAAACCAGGGCATTCGTGACGGCATTTATCAACCGAGATGTACGGTGACTTATTATTCGATTATCCACACGAATGGCAGATAAAGCATCAATATTTGCTCTAGTATCATACTACAAACCACCATGTGAAGCAAACAGCATTCAATCATTTGTTCAGCACAATCTATTTCCCCAACGAAATGCATTTCGTTTGAACCGAGAACAAGTTCAGTTCAGTTCCGTAAGACAAAGATAGAGAGAGAGAGAGAGAGAGAGAGAGAGAGAAAGAGAGAGAGAGAGAGAGAGAGAAAGAGAAACTGCATTGGGAAGGATTCTGAATTTGCGTAATCCACTTCTGACCAATCAGTGCACAGTGGGAAAAGCAACATGACTAGAACGATGTCGGTTGTTTTTTTTACAGAATTTTTTGAGAGAAAGTAAAAGATATGTTTCAAAAAATGTAAACATTCCAAAAGTTATCAAAGTTAAAATTTTGGAATGTTTTCAATGTCGCTTTTTCATTCTGTTGTACGGTTGTGAGATTTAGTCGAAAAATTTCAACAGAAAAAAAAAAGAATTTTACACGCTCAGTTTGAATAAAATTTATAGCACTATGCAGTGAAATAAATTTCAGCTCTAGTTCAAGGGAGTCGAATGCACTCTCCTCCAGACCAATCTACTCGATTCTGGATTTGATTCCGCGATGCGGTGCCAGAAACTGGAACACAGGAAGAAAACCAAACTTGCCACAAGAGGTTATCGCAAGATTGATTGCTCCATGGCAGTGATTCAATAGCAGAAAACAATAAAAATAATGAGGGGGTGATCGATTGCAGGTCGTCTGACGTTATGGCTGCTGAAGGGGGTAAAGCTGTAGTAGAAGTTTCTCAATCAGAGCGTGTGATGTGTTGAGGTTATGAACTTGTATGTTTTCTCTATACTGCGCTTTTGACATTCTATAATTACACGTCGATAGAAGTACGTCGTTTCGATTAATATTTAATTAATTGTTCTTTTTGTGAATCATTCATAGTCCTTTTTTTCATCATTCCTATTCTAAACCTCGTTGAATTTTGGATTTATCATCGCGATTGTTTGTTCTTCGAAATAATCGACGTGTTTTTGGTGAGTTTTTTTTAATAATAAATCAAATTTATCACTTATCTACAGGTTTCGAGAAACTCTGACATTTGTTCCTCCTCTGTTGACACTTAAATTATATTTTACGTTTTTGAATTCAACTTTAAATCTCAATTTTAAATTTTAACTTACAATAGACTCTCCATTATCTAAACTATGTATTATGATTTCTGACAGTTTGTTTTATTTTAAGTTTAAATTTTTTACGTTTCATCTGTCTGATGAAATGCAAGTCAACCTTGAGGATTTAAAAGTTGAAAATGAACACCTCAATTCAATTCAATTTTCTCTTTTGGTACCCCTTGCCTACTTTTCCTCAATATGCATCCACCCGTAGCTGGAGGCACTCTGACTTTCATACTATCAGTACAAAGCTTTTGGTAAATGTGCAATTTTTGGACTTACACGGTATATAAGCCTACCTTCATTCCAATTCATCGTTTTTAATTTTTTTGTTATCTGTAGTTTATAAACGTTCGTGTTTTATTTTTAATCTTTCTATTATTTTTATGTCTTTGGTTGAGTAACCGTACAGACTAGTTAGCCTAAGAAATTCTGCTTAAAACTTATTTAAACCTACGTTTACACATATTAAAATCGAACAAACGACTCACTGAGTTTAAACGTTCACAACATTCATCAATTAAATGGTTCCGGCCATATATTGTACGGTGGTAGGGTATCCATAGGAACTGGCGTAGCCGAAGTGTCCTCGTGGAAACGTATATATTGACACGTTGCAGTATGTATGCAGAGTCAACACGGTGGGTTAAGGTATCAAAAATGAAGGCTATCTGCAGTTAAATACGACGTTTTTCTAGTGTTTTTTTTTTTTTTAGTTGGTAACCACAGGTGGTAAATCCCGGTTTACGGATTGTATTCCAAGGCACGGCGAGCCACCGCGTCCCCCCCAGTTTGCTACTCTGGGTCCATGGGTACAATGGGCAGACTCATGATATACTCCGTGTATACCCCTACTCCCTAAACTCCACCTGGGGCCGCAGACCTGGTTCCCACCTCGAACTGTTTAGTACACTATGCTTCAATAGTGGGAGGTCTATTCGCGCTAATGCGCTCAAAGGCAATACTCATTAAAGAGACCACTTTCAGCAAAACCTCTCATCCTTACGACTCGACGCCTGAACTCTCCTCTAACGACTTGAGAACCGAAATCTCCTCGCAATGACTCGAGATTCCCTCACAAACCTCTCCTCTTCGCGACTTGAGGCCTGATCTCTCCTCTAACGACTTGAGATCCGGCCCCTCCTCGCATCGACTCGAGGTTTACCTCTCCTCTGCACGATTCAAGGCCCGATCTCTCCTCTAACGACTTGAAATCTGACCTCTCCTCGTAATGACTCAAGGTGACCACTTGTACCCCTCCTCTTGTTGGTAAGGGGCCTGATCCCTCCTCTTACGACTCGGGACCCGACCTCTTATCATAAAGACTCGGGGTTGACCACACAAACCTCTCCGCCTGAAGGTTTGAGGCCTGACCTCTCCTCTAACGACTCGAAGCCCGACCTCTTATCTTCAGGGTTCGAAGTTTGCCACCTTGCCCGTCGTGTGCCAGATCGAGAGCAGCTTATCCTGGACTCGCGCCTGTCACGGCACACGCGCGGGACTTAACGCAACGACTCGGATGATTCCCGACGAAGACGTCATCCTACACCGACTCGAATGGCTCGCCCGGCGTCGAGAGCCACTCTACCCGTGGGTATTCCCCGAACGTGGAATAACCCTTTCCCAACGATTTCCACTGCGAAGAAGGTCATGTCTTATCCCCGCAGCTTCTGTCGTTGAGAACCGCTCCACTCAGATACTTCCCGAAGGTGGAGCATCCTACTCACGAACGCGGCGCACCCACGGCATCCGCTACGCAGAAGGTATTGTCTTATCTTTGTAACTTCAAACCGTGGGGTCGGACGCACTCTACTCGACAGCCCCCCGTCGATGGGGTCAGTCTACTCCGACCGTTATCCGGTCTTCTTTATCCCACTTGGTTGGCAACCCTAGGATTTTTGTCCCGCGGATTTTCCTGCCCGTTGTGTGCCAAATCGAGAGCAGCTTATCCTAGACTCGCGCCTGTCACGGCACACATTCGGGACTTGGAACGCTACGACTCGGATGTTTCCCGACGGTGACGACATCCTACACCGACTCGAGAGGCTCGCCCGGCGTCGAGAGCCTCTCTACCCGTGGGTATCCCCCGACAGTGGTTAACCCTCTTCCCTCGAGATCCGCTACGAGGAAGATAAAGTCTTATCCCCGCAGTTTCCCTCTTAGGAAGCGGAACTACTCGGATACCCCCCGACATTGGGGTATCCTACACACGTTCGCGGCGCACCCCTGACCTCCGCTACGCAGAAGATGTTGCCTTATCTTTGTAGCTTCGATCAAGGGATCGTACGCACACTACTCAGATGCTCCCCGCCGATGGAGTCATCCTACACCGTTCGCGGACTGCCGTTGGTTCCAGCTTCTCTGCAGGGCAGTCATGATCCGGGTGAACCCATCGCTGACCTCATGCCAAGTGTTGGAATCCGCACACATCCTCTGTACAACGTTATCTGCTGTCGTGTCAGGCCCACAGGCGGCAAATATGGAAGTACGTACCGCCGCAAACCTCGGACAGACAAACACCACATGTTCGGGTGTTTCCTCTTCGTCACCACAATCTGGGCAATATGGCGAAGCCACATGTCCAAACCGGTAGTGGTACTTCATGAAGCATCCATGACCAGTCAGGAATTGCGTCATATAGAAGTCCACTTCACCGTGCCTTCTTCCGATCCAGCTCCCGATGTGCGGGATCAGACGATGAGTCCACCTTCCTCTCGTTGAGCTGTCCCACAGCTGCTGCCAGTTGGACATCGAGTCCTCATTGGCGAGATCTCGAACGTTGGGCGTGTCTCTGTTGTCGTAGCAATAGACATCCTCCTCTAGCAAAACCGAGATGGGCATAACACCCGCTACTACACAGGCGGCTTCGGACGACATGGTCCGGTATCCGCTGATAACCCGCAGGTTCATCAGCCGCTGAACGCTACTAAGTCGCTGCAGGTTACAGCTTCCTCCCAAGGCCTGCCTCCAGGCCGCTGCTCCGTACCGCAAGATCGAAGTGGTCACACTTGCAAGGATCCGCCTTTTGCTGCTTTGGATAGCCGAGGAGTTCGGCATCATTCGTATGAGTGCGGCCGTGGCCATTGCCGCTCTCTTGCACACGTGTTCGACATGGCTCGTGAAGCTGAGCTTGTCGTCAATCATCACCCCTAGGTACTTGATTGCGCGTTTGGACACGATGTTGCATGGTCCAACGGCAATGGTACCTGTTTGGGGTGATTTCAGGTTGGTGATAAGCACCATCTCGGTTTTGTGGTGGGCTAGACGCAGGCACTTGGAGTGCATCCAGCGTTCCACTTCCTGGGTAGCTACCGTGGCCAGTAGCTCAACCTCCGCTGTTGAGGAGCCCCTCGCCAAGAGGACTACATCATCTGCAAATCCTACGAATTCGGCTCCCGATGGGAGGCTCGTTCGTAGGAGTTCGTCGTAAGTGATGTTCCACAGAACCGGGCCGAGTATTGACCCCTGTGGAACACCCGCCGAAACCTCTTGTGTTCGCAAACCCTCGCCGGTCATATACTGCAGTTGGCGATTGTGGAAGTAACTTTCCACAAGCCTATACAGATATGCCGGGATCCTCATTTGGATGAGCGACGACGCAATCGCTGTCCAACTGACACTGTTGAAGGCGTTCTTCACATCCAGAGTGACAACCGCGCAAAAGCGGAGCCTTCTCCTCTTGGTCAGCCTGGCTCTGTCCGCTACATCGATGACCGAGCGGATGGCATCTACGGTGCTGCAACCTCGACGGAAACCAAACTGTTTCCCCGAGAGTCCGCCCTCACTTTCCGTGTATCTCTGAAGTCGGTTCTGAATCACCTTCTCCAGGACCTTACCCGCTGTATCCAGTAGACAGATCGGCCGATATGCCGATGGGTCTCCTGGACGCTTACCCGGCTTTGGCAGGAGAACAAGTTTCTGCCGTTTCCACGTGTCAGGAAACACCCGCTCCGTCACGTATCGTTGCAACGATGTTCGGAACATATCGGGGAATTCCCTGATCGCGGCCTTCACCGCGACGTTCGGAATGCCGTCCGGTCCGGGGGCCTTCCTCGGTTGGAGAGACTTGGCGATCTCGCGAAGTTCTTCCACCGTTATCCTCTCTTCGGCGCTGGTGTCCCAGTCATACGGGACTGTTGGCCAGCGGGTAACATCGTGCTGTGGGAACAGCTCATTGATGATGACTCTCAGTTTATCGGGGCACGTTTCAGGTGGTGCACCCCCACTTTTAGTTCTGCCCATGACTATCCGATAGGCATCACCCCATGGACAGTCGTTGGCGTCACGGCATAACTGTTTGAAACGTGCCCTCTTGCTTGCGTTGATGGCCCTGCGGAGGGCCGATCTCGCGCTTGTGAAGAGTGGCCTACGCTCCGTTCGCTCTTCTTGGGTCCTTGCGTTCTGCATCCTGCGCCTTGCCCTATGGCAGTCGGCACGCAGACCCGCAATTTCCTCCGTCCACCAATAGACGGGTGGCCTAGTGCTTTTATGCTTGGCCCTTCTCGGCATCGCAGCATCGCAAGCGCGAGCTAAAACCCTCGTCAGTTCTTCCGCGGACAGGTTGTCCAGGTTCCTCTCCCAGTGCAACGCTTCGACAAAGACGTTCTGGTCGAACTGCGTTGTCTTCCAGAGGCGTTCTCCTGTACGAGACTCGCATCTACCTGTCCGCGTACTTGAGCCTAGCCGATAGCGAATCGCGAAGTGATCGCTATTCGTGTACATTTTTCTAGTGTACTTAGGCCTATCAGAGCACACCTTTGCTCATAAGGCGGGAGTCGGAGCGGGTCATCGCAGGGAAGAAACCGGAGAGCGTATCATACGAAGCTACATTGAACTCGTTCGAGGCGTAAGCATTGAGTGCTCAGAGAGGGAGCCCACACCTGGACAGCATACTCCATGATACTGCGAACGGACGAGCAGTAGATTGCATTCAGTGCATAAGTGTCGTCGAAATCCCCCTTGTGTTTCGGCGAAAAAACCCGAGTGCTGCAAATCCCTTTGCTATAGTTAGCGTGATGTGTTCGACGAAGGTGAGCCTGTTGTCGATTTTTACCCCTAGATCAAGAATAGATTTTGCTTTTTCCAAACAGAGGCCGAATAGCTGGTTGTCAAAATTTTTACAATTTCTTGATCGGGTTAAATTCATGATCTTGCACTTTTACGCATTTGCCTGCATTCCGTTCATCTGACACCAGCTCTCTAATGTAGCGATGTCAGCTTGCATGGCTTTCCAAAAATCTTCTGATCGTCGGCATACAGTAGAGTGTCGGATTGAATAGTTGCGCACAGGTCGACTCCCCTGAGGAACTCCAGATGGGATTGCAAACGTTCCCGAGCGCGAGTTTTTAATTTTCGCGAAGACACGCCGGTCCATGAGTAATGACTCAATCCATTCAAGCGCCCATTCAGGGAAACCTAGCTGATCCAGCTTAGCTACAAGTATTTTGTGCGGGACACGGTCAAACGCTTCTGCGAAGTCTATATAAACAGAGTTCACTTGAAAACCTTTCTCCATGCTGTTACTCAATGAGCTTACATAGCACATCAGATTGGTCTTGGTGGATCTTCGCTTCATAAAACCATGTTGAGCCTTAGATATAAAAGGTTTCGCAGCGGCATATATTCGTTCATGCATTAGGACTTCAAAAATCTTAGATATTGAGTTCACGATTGATATAGGTTGGTAATTATCTACGCAGTTAATATTTCCTGAATTGTGAATCGGTGAGGGGAGGGAAACTATCTTTCCGATAGTGACCGGTTTATTATACTACATACAAATCGGGGCAGCTAAAAGTGCTGCGCAAATTTAAAAAAAAGCGATGGGTATGCGTTCTAAACCAGAACTTGGGGCGCAGCAGTAACAAGACCGTAATCGCATTTATTGAAATCGAAATCAAACTCTCCAACAGGTTCTTCCTGATAACACATATGATCGACGATTTCAAGGCATATAGTGTATGGCTTATGATGAAGATCCGTGGGAATAATCGAAACAGATGACTCAAAAAAGTTCAGGTTCTCGGAAAAAAATTTGAAAAAAAAAGTCGAGGTCTAAAAGTCGCATATTGCAGAAAGAATCCTTTCAGTTAGAGCAATTTCAGCTTCGGACGATGGATTCGACGGTAATAAACTGTTTACATTGTGGTCAAAGGACCATTGGAGTTGTGGGAGATTATAATCACCGACAACGATGACTGTGTCTCGAACAGAAGCTAAGCTCATGATTTCTTGGACTGCCTCTGCAGTTTCTCTAAATGGCTTTCATAATTTCGGAGGCTGCTGTTAGGCCGCAGGTATACACAGTACAGGAACAAAAAACTTGAGCCAATATTGACTTTAACAACGGTTTGTTCCAAATATTCGCAGTTTACAATGATAAGAGAGGATGCAATTAGTTCTTCTTTTAGGACAATCATCACACCACCTCCTCGTTGAGCATTGCTCGTTTCAGAGGTACGATCACAACGGAATATAGTGTAGTAATTTGCAAGATTTAAGATCTTCGAAGATTGAAAAATGACACAATATATACAGATGCCAGTGATCACTTGCAGGTTTTAACAACTTTCAAATTTTTGGTAGAGAAAAATAAAATCTTTTTATAGAAATATGAAATTGACAGACAAAAAAACCTAAAAAACTATTCCGCAATGTTTCGAAATTCACTTGTTTACACTAAGCCATGCTCGACTGCATTCGAAACGAATCCTGACTGCTTTTCTTAGGCGATTTTCGAAACATTGCTATTCCAAAAGAACTTGCAGACAATTGTTGTTATTGAAGATGCTGATCTCTGTTTACAAAATATCATTTCAACCAACAACTCTTTGCTTGAAATTTTGTCTAAAAAAGTTGTAAAACATTCTTGTCTCAAAGAAAAAAAACTGTTTATGGACGACTTCCGATATTTGGACCTTAATAAAAAAAATTATCTCCAACGTCTGAAACGTGATCCTGACAGCTTCGATCTAAAAGATATGCTCGCTCATGTTTCCAACAAAGTAAAAAAGTATAAATGAAAATGTAAACAAAACTGTTACTCCAGTGTCTTGAACAATACTCCAAACTCGAATTTATGGAAACATATCGTCAACTGGGGCAACATGCAACAATTTTCAACTTCAAAAAACTTATTTTAACAGTTAATCCTACCCCTCATGCAACAAAAGTTTTAAGGATGACGGGACATCAAATTTTCGTAGTTAGAATAATTATTGGTTTCTTTAGTTATTTTTAATTTTCTTAAAACATGCGATTTTCACCCCCTCAGAAAATGGGGTAGCTTGCTACAAACTTTGTTTTTAATGAAAAATCTTATGAACACGTATGAAAATTAAATGTTTTTAATATATTTGCAATGCCTTGAAGACCATGACACATGAAAACACCAATTGCAGTAATTTTTTGGTCTGTAAAAACTAATTTTCACATTTTTTCTGAAAATAAGGATGCTGCATACATTTAGGGGTTAAATAAAACTACAAAAAATTCTACAAGCTAAAATCATAAAAATAAATGTTTGGATGAAAGAAATTTCAATGTTTACAAACGCGTGATGCAAAACATTCATATTCCACCACATGGAAACGAGATTTACAAGGTGTTTTTATAGCATGACGAAACCAGGTAAAAAGTTTGTAGGTAATATTATCTAGCCAATCCGTCATACTGAATAAAGTTTTTTACGACATCGAAAAATGTTAAAATTTGTACATTTTTGCTCGATTTCTTAAATTTTATATAAAAATGAAAAACTTTAAAAAATAAGCTTAAGATGCGAGAAATTATGTCGTCATCATTTGCTAATCATTAAAAAATAATTTTTTTACGATACATTAAATTAAAAATTGATTCAGTATGGTGTTATATAAATGTTGCATCTAATCCCGCTGTTGCATGATGCCCCGTTTGACGGTATCAACAATATTTTAGGTAGATCAAAGATAAAACTTCACGTTGTCCGTAAGAAATGAATTTACGTATTGAAGACAATGCTAGAATTTTCCGAAGTTTCAATAATCACTTTACAGATGTTGGAAAAAATTAGCTAAGGAGTGTATTCGGAAAAAAAATCAACACTTTGTTTTGTTAAAAACTTTTGAATGCATGGATGTGAATTGAGGAAAAAAAACCTGTGCATTAGAGTGCCCCAAATGACCCGACATTCGAAAAAGTTATGTGCTGCAGGCTTAAATTCATCCTAGGCCTAGTACAAGATCTTATGCCAAATTTGGACCAGATCGGATCACGACAAGGGGTCGCTCAACGAGCCCAAAGTTTGTATGGGATTTTGAGACATTTTGTTCCGGAGGATCATGAAAATCCAGTTTTTCATGAAAAACGTTTGTCCCCTTTGGCCGATTTCTTTTGAAAACGGTTTTCTTAAAGCCTAAACTATGACAAATATTTCATCCGAAGACTGCATTTCGATTCGACTTATGATAAAAAAGCTATTAGACTGAAAAAATGGGGTAACTTTTTTCAGGGTGATATCGGATTGTTCAGGCAAATTCCTCTAATGGCAATCATATTCCGGATCCCTGCCACTGCTAAGTCTGACGTTGCTGTAATCAAGAAACAAATTATTAATTTTTATAACATCAATCGTTCGTATTTAACTTTGGAAATTTACCACTTTAGCTAAATATAGAGATGATGGAGCTGCGCATTCAAACGAAGACGTTATGTTTTCGAAGAATGAATCGACTGCAAAATGGTAAACAAACAACAAACTAACAATTTCATTCAATTTTAAACAAACAGATATTATTTTACACTGCTTATGATATAAATTTCATCGGTGGCTTCATTTTTACATCACGGAATGTAAAATTATAGCAAAAAAATTTATTTCTATTCCTTTTTTGAGAACAGACTAAAATTACATCAAAAGAAGTGGAAAATTAGATCTTTTTTTAATTATACTTGTAAAAAAAGAGATCACTCGTGTATTAGATTCCGTATACTTTTAGAAATTTTTTGCAGTGTAATGTGTATGTGTACAAAATTTGGTGACAATTTTTCTAGGGGTGTTTGAGATATCACCCTATTCTGAAGTTCATTGACAACAATTTTGGGCAGGATCGAGAAAATCCAGAAAAGTCCCTCTGGGAGACCCAAAAACAGCTAGAAATCAACTATTTGACCAGGAAGCTCTAGAAGATCCAATTAGCAAAAGTTTGAATAAAAGTGAAGATGATTGACTCCATGAAGTTAAGGAATGTGAGAGATTTTTTCTAGCTCAAACCGAAAATATTATTAGAGGAAGTGATAAAAAAGTTAAATTTTCATGACTGGTTCGTCTAACTGACTAATAAACAGGTCTGACTTTATTTCTAAAAGGAAGAAAAGCTGCCCACCGGTAAAAAAAATTCCAAATTATAGTGCTCAAATTGTGTGCAAAATATTTGGACTGCTAATGGAAAGATATTTTGAAAAACTTCGTAATGGACAGCAAAACGAACTCTTTAGAGGTCACTTTGCAGGTTTCCAACCAGAAACTTTTCGTTCACAAATCTTGCCTGTAGTTTTCGGAGACATACAAGAAGAAAGAAGTGATAAATTTAATGTCTAATACTTGAAGACGCTAACCATCTGTGGAGACTGCATATCAATGTTTCAGAACGGTTAACACGATGAATGGCTAAAAATACAAGAAGACTGCCTTCAAATGCGTCCGTTTTCTTTGCAAAGCACTTCAAAAGGTCCCACAAAGTTTATACTGTGTTTAAGTTGGATCTAGAGACGTTCCATTACGCTAAAACTGTGGTTGAGTAATGAAAAAAAAACAAATATTTAATTTTGTTTGTGCCGAAGGAGAACAGTCGTCAAAATTTGTTACAACTTTGACCAAATTCAAAATTTTGAATTATTTTGAAGGTCAAGCTTCAGGAAACAGAAAACGTAATCAAAACAAGCTTCGACTTCGCTGAGAAAGTGTTGCATTTTTTTTTCTAATACACTGCTTAGAGAGATTCATACGAACTCTTCTTTCAACACTTTTTCCTATGTGGAACCAAACTTCAACTCAATATTTTTATACCCAACCAATCCAAATGAAGTTGAAAATATGCATAGGGAGATGCAATCGGAAAGCCTTCTTGCTGGCTGGGAAGCTGGAAACCGGTCTCTCAATATTCGAGACACTAAATAATTGGAAAAGTCTCTTAGCAGTTGGAAATCTCGTAGTACGTAGTCGTTGAATGTTCATATATAGAATCGGAAATCAAGGAATGCTGAAGCTTGTTGTCTTCGACACTTTATTTTTGTGCATTCTGTTCGGGTAACGGAAATTTTCGGGCAGCTAGTTTCAACAAACGCGATCCGTGCAAATTTAAATTGTCCTCCCTGCGTTAAGAGTCCGAGCTAAATAATTGATGACCGTTTGCACATCTACTCTTAGTGGGTGGCGCTTAGGTGCTGACGGTAAGTTGTTTGTTCGTCAGTGTCTGTTTCAATTTTATCTCCTTTCCTTCTTTCTTTTTCATTTTAGCTTCACTACTATTTTTTTTTTCATTTTTTTCATATTCTTTTTCTCTATCTTCTTCCTCATTTCATTATTCATTCCTCCATTTCCTGGCATTTTTCCTCTTTCTTGTTCCAGCATCGCTATATTTTCGTTTCTTCCTGATTTCTGTTTTCTATCTCCATTCAAATAGATTATAACAAAATTTAGAAAAAAAAACTCCATCTTAAAGATTATGTGAAACAAAAGTCGAGCTCTGAGAATGTTATCAAATTAAAATACCATTAGTGAAGGTTTTGCCCTAAGCCTAAAATGCTACCGCTTTCGGGGCCAAGGGAAAATTATTGATCGGGGTTCAAATTATGCATCCCTCGGCTTCTCGTCGTAGGGTACAGCTTCTTCTTTAAGGTCTCCCAAAAACCCGTCGTGATGGGACGGGATGAAATTTCGACACAACAATCACCTCGGATAATAGTCGTTTGCAAAGGACACCGAAAGCGCCTTATCTCCGACCTTTTCCAGGAGGCACATTATAATGAATTGAAAATAAAGCGTTCCAAAATGGTCCAGCTATGGGAAAAGCCGGCCCAATCCAGAAGAATCAGGGACGATGGAAAAGGGTCAATATTTGGGGCTTATTTAGTTCGGCGAATAACCTCCGAGCAGAAATTGTAACCGTACGAGCATTTTCTCTGTACACTCTTGGACAAAAATTTTTTTTGCTTCCGTTTGAACTTCGTGGGAAACATTCGTCTTTGATTAGGTTAAGGACATAATTTGATCATATAAGGCCACTTCTTCGATTGGTAGAATTATTTCTGAAATATCTAGAGATTGTTTTTTCTGCCTCCTCCCCGGAATTCTCGAATGATAAGTTACTTAAAAAGGATTCGGAGCCGAGCTTTGTCCATTTGTCGTCCAACAATTTCGAATCCATTTTGCTTCCCAGTCAGCTGAAACCGAAATTTCATATCCGCCTTTTTTGGGGCTTCCCCATTGGTTTGACAATTTGACACACCAGCAAAAAATAACAAATAGGTCTTCAAGTTTCTGCTGAACTTGATTAACCAAGATAACTTCAATAGGCTGATGACGAAAGCCCAGATGAGTTATTCGACCAATGTTTATCTTTCATGAAAATCTAGTTTTGGAGCGAGCATAAGAGTAAAAGACACCCGGAAAATTCTAGATATCAAATGAACTTAAAAAATTTCAGTACTTTTGGGTTTGACAATTTTGACAATTTTGACAATTTTGATAATTTTGACAATTTTGACAATTTTGACAATTTTGACAATTTTGACAATTTTGACAATTTTGACAATTTTGACAATTTTGACAATTTTGACAATTTTGACAATTTTGACAATTTTGACAATTTTGACAATTTTGACAATTTTGACAATTTTGACAATTTTGACAATGTTGACAATTTTGACAATTTTGACAATTTTGACAATTTTGACAATTTTGACAATTTTGACAATTTTGACAATTTTGACAATTTTGACAATTTTGACAATTTTGACAATTTTGACAATTTTGACAATTTTGACAATTTTGACAATTTTGAAAATTTTGACAATTTTGAAAATTTTGACAATTTTGAAAATTTTGACAATTTTGAAAATTTTGACAATTTTGAAAATTTTGACAATTTTGACAATTTTGACAATTTTGACAATTTTGACAATTTTGACAATTTTGACAATTTTGACAATTTTGACAATTTTGACAATTTTGACAATTTTGACAATTTTGACAATTTTGACAATTTTGACAATTTTGACAATTTTGACAATTTTGACAATTTTGACAATTTTGACAATTTTGACAATTTTGACAATTTTGACAATTTTGACAATTTTGACAATTTTGACAATTTTGACAATTTTGACAATTTTGACAATTTTGACAATTTTGACAATTTTGACAATTTTGACAATTTTGACAATTTTGACAATTTTGACAATTTTGACAATTTTGACAATTTTGACAATTTTGACAATTTTGACAATTTTGACAATTTTGACAATTTTGACAATTTTGACAAATTTTACAATTTTAACAATTTTTACAATTTTGACAATTTTTACAATTTTGACAATTTTGACAATTTTGACAATTTTGACAATTTTGACAATTTTGACAATTTTGACAATTTTGACAATTTTGACAATTTTGACAATTTTGACAATTTTGACAATTTTGACAATTTTGAAAATTTTGACAATTTTGACAATTTTGACAATTTTGACAATTTTGACAATTTTGACAATTTTGACAATTTTGATAATTTTGACAATTTTGACAATTTTGACAATTTTGACAATTTTGACAATTTGAACAATTTTGACAATTTTGATAATTTTGACAATTTTGACAATTTTGACAATTTTGATAATTTTGACAATTTTGACAATTTTGACAATTTTGACAATTTTGACAATTTTGACAATTTTGACAATTTTGACAATTTTGACAATTTTGACAATTTTGACAATTTTGACAATTTTGACAATTTTTACAATTTTGACAATTTTGACAATTTTGACAATTTTGACAATTTTGACAATTTTGACAATTTTGACAATTTTGACAATTTTGACAATTTTGACAATTTTGACAATTTTGACAATTTTGACAATTTTGACAATTTTGACAATTTTGACAATTTTGACAATTTTGACAATTTTGACAATTTTGACAATTTTGACAATTTTGACAATTTTGACAATTTTGACAATTTTGACAATTTTGACAATTTTGACAATTTTGACAATTTTGACAATTTTGACAATTTTGACAATTTTGACAATTTTGACAATTTTGACAATTTTGACAATTTTGACAATTTTGACAATTTTGACAATTTTGACAATTTTGACGAATTTTACAATTTTTACAATTTTGACAATTTTGACAATTTTGACAATTTTGACAATTTTGACAATTTTGACAATTTTGACAATTTTGACAATTTTGACAATTTAGACAATTTTGACAATTTTGACAATTTTGACAATTTTGACAATTTTGACAATTTTGACAATTTTGACAATTTTGACAATTTTGACAATTTTGACAATTTTGACAATTTTGACAATTTTGACAATTTTGACAATTTTTACAATTTTGACAATTTTGACAATTTTGACAATTTTGACAATTTTGACAATTTTGACAATTTTGACAATTTTGACAATTTTGACAATTTTGACAATTTTGACAATTTTGACAATTTTGACAATTTTGACAATTTTGACAATTTTGACAATTTTGACAAATTTTACAATTTTAACAATTTTACAATTTTGACAATTTTTACAATTTTGACAATTTTGACAATTTTGACAATTTTGACAATTTTGACAATTTTGACAATTTTGACAATTTTGACAATTTTGACAATTTTGACAATTTTGACAATTTTGACAATTTTGACAATTTTGACAATTTTGACAATTTTGACAATTTTGAAAATTTTGACAATTTTGACAATTTTGACAATTTTGACAATTTTGACAATTTTGACAATTTTGACAATTTTGACAATTTTGATAATTTTGACAATTTTGACAATTTTGACAATTTTGACAATTTTGACAATTTGAACAATTTTGACAATTTTGATAATTTTGACAATTTTGACAATTTTGACAATTTTGACAATTTTGACAATTTTGATAATTTTGACAATTTTGACAATTTTGACAATGTTGACAATTTAGACAATTTTGACAATTTTGACAATTTTGACAATTTTGACAATTTTGACAATTTTGACAATTTTGACAATTTTGACAATTTTGACAATTTTGACAATTTTGACAATTTTGACAATTTTGACAATTTTGACAATTTTGACAATTTTGACAATTTTGACAATTTTGACAATTTTGACAATTTTGACAATTTTGACAATTTTGACAATTTTGACAATTTTGACAATTTTGACAATTTTGACAATTTTGACAATTTTGACAATTTTGACAATTTTGACAATTTTGACAATTTTGACAATTTCGACAATTTTGACAATTTTGACAATTTTGACAATTTTGACAATTTTGACGAATTTTACAATTTTTACAATTTTGACAATTTTGACAATTTTGACTATTTTGACAATTTTGACAATTTTGACAATTTTGACAATTTTGACAATTTTGACAATTTTGACAATTTTGACAATTTTGACAATTTTGACAATTTTGACAATTTTGACAATTTTGACAATTTTGACAATTTTGACAATTTTGACAATTTTTACAATTTTGACAATTTTGACAATTTTGACAATTTTGACAATTTTGACAATTTTGACAATTTTGACAATTTTTACAATTTTTACAATTTTGACAATTTTGACAATTTTGACAATTTTGACAATTTTGACAATTTTGACAATTTTGACAATTTTGACAATTTTGACAATTTTGACAATTTTGACAATTTTGACAATTTTGACAATTTTGACAATTTTGACAATTTTGACAATTTTGACAATTTTGACATTTTTGGCAATTTTGACAATTTTGACAATTTTGACAATTTTGACAATTTTGACAATTTTGACAATTTTGACAATTTTGACAATTTTGACAATTTTGACAATTTTGACAATTTTGACAATTTTGACAATTTTGACAATTTTGACAATTTTGACAATTTTGACAATTTTGACAATTTTGACAATTTTGACAATTTTGACAATTTTGACAATTTTGACAATTTTGACAATTTTGACAATTTTGACAATTTTGACAATTTTGACAATTTTGACAATTTTGACAATTTTGACAATTTTGACAATTTTGACAATTTTGACAATTTTGACAATTTTGACAATTTTGACAATTTTGACAATTTTGGCAGTTTTGACAATTTTGACAATTTTGGCAATTTTGACAATTTTGATAATTTTGATAATTTTGATAATTTTGACAATTTTGACAATTTTGACAATATTGACAATTATGACAATATTGTCAATTTTGACAATTTTGACAATTTTGACTTCTTTGACAATTTTGACAATTTTGACAGTTTTGACAATTTTGACAATTTTGACAATTTTGACAATTTTGACAATTTTGACAATTTTGACAATTTTGACAATTTTGACAATTTTGACAATTTTGACAATTTCGACAATTTTGACAATTTTGACAATTTTGACAATTTTGACAATTTTGACAAATTTTACAATTTTTACAATTTTGACAATTTTGACAATTTTGACAATTTTGACAATTTTGATAATTTTGACAATTTTGACAATTTTGACAATTTTGACAATTTTGACAATTTTGACAATTTTGACAATTTTGACAATTTTGACAATTTTGAAAATTTTGACAATTTTGACAATTTTGACAATTTTGACAATTTTGACAATTTTGACAATTTTGACAATTTTGACAATTTTGACAATTTTGACAATTTTTACAATTTTGACAATTTTTACAATTAAGACAATTTTGACAAATTTGACAATTTTGACAATTTTGACAATTTTGACAATTTTGACAATTTTGACAATTTTGACAATTTTGACAATTTTGACAATTTTGACAATTTTGACAATTTTGACAATATTGACAATTTTGACAATTTTGACAATTTTGACAATATTGACAATTTTGACAATTTTGACAATTTTGTTGATTTTGACAATTTCGACAATTTTGACAATTTTGACAATTTTGACAATTTTGACAATTTTGACAATTTTGACAATTTCGACAATTTTGACAATTTTGACAATTTTGACAATTTTGACAATTTTGACAATTTTGACAATTTTGACAATTTTGACAATTTTGACAATTTTGATAATTTTTACAATTTTGACAATTTTTACAATTAAGACAAATTTGACAAATTTGACAATTTTGACAATTTTGACAATTTTGACAATTTTGACAATTTTAACAATTTTGACAATTTTAACAATTTTGACTATAAAAATACAAAATAAATAAATAAATACCTTGTGAACTACACATTTTCAGCTATCCTTATGAAAGGTCTCAAGCATAAATATCCAATATGTCGTTTTCTACTGCGTTTCCTAAGTGATGCAATTGAATGCGGGGTTCCCTGTTCTGTCGATTTTTTTTTCTTGCTCTTGATGATACCCAATAACCCACAGTTTGTCTCACAAAAAGTGATTTAACACATTAAGTAGGAGTTGAATAACCTCAATAATTTCATCGATATAATAGTTGAAATTTTGGTTTTATGTTTGGCCACCTCTTGATTTAATGCCTTGAAGTATGCAGATGGCAAAGATTTTTCTCATACTATAGGAGATGGAAGCGCTACCGAATTTGGGTTATGGTTTTGCATTAGTGCAAGTGGGATGCAGCTAAAAAATCACCCAACTTTTGACAGATCTTACGGGTTATTTTTAAGGAGAGAAAAAATAACTTTTCGATTCAATCGCCCATTGCTAAAGCAAAAATGTGAACATACAACAGACGGGTTAAGTCATAATATTTGGGAATCGAATATCATCAGTAATGATGGAGGTTTTCTCTGTAGAAGAGCAAAGGAAAGTCGAACTTCTTCTCGAGCAGTTTATCACAGGCAAGAACGGGGGGAAAGAAACAGAACACTTTTCGTTTCGTTTACATCAGCAAAATGGAATATAAATACGAGGTTTATTTGTACTCTTTATAGATTTTATATCCCCATCCGTTTCGAAATGGTATCGCTTTTTGTTTAGCATCCGAAAGTCAAAGTGGATATACAACTGAGAGAGTATTTTATGTCCGTAAATTTGGGACTTTATTCAATTATCGACGAAAGGCTCGATACTGCAAGTTTCATTAGAATGGGACTATTTGTCGTTATACCAGATTAAGAAAGGAAGAGCTCGAAACCCCTCAAAGCCTTATTAATGAGAGTCGTTAACGGATGATTGCATTCTACTCGTATCGAATCCGTCTGGAAACATTCTATACAGCTCCGATATTGCAGAGAATAGTGTCCTTGTTCGATCCATTTAAACGCTTCCACGAGCTTGTGATAGAAACAAATGCTTCTTTTTTATTTGCTAAGCCACGAATTCTGAATTGATTGCAGCAGCCCAGAGCGTTTGGTTTTCTCCATTCCGTAAGAAATAAGGATAAAGATAAGTAACATTGCTCCCATCGGGAAATAAATTGACAGCGAAAGAAAGCTAAAGACAAACGTTTAGGTTATCGCTCTAGTGTTATCGCTAGTTCAATGGGTTTAATTAAGCTAACAATCGAATATATTTTATCAAACGCATTTGAATCAATCAAATCAAAAATAATCCTTCGGACAAGCGTTCCATTCGACTTGAACATCCTACTTTTATGGTTTCCAGTTACGCAGCAAGCGAATTTATTCAATTAAAACGATGATTGAACAGGTTGCGTGACAAATTAATTCCCCATATGATGATGGGCCTCAATCCAATTTACCATCAATAGAAGCGAATTTTCGTACAATGAGTTTGCTTTACAACATGAATCGATGAGTGAAGAGTGAAGATTGAATGGGAGTACATCATTGACGTTCGGGAAGAACATTATTGACGTTCGGGCATATTGCGTTATATGGAGGATCACAAAACAGAGCAATTATAATGAAAGAGCTGTTCTATGGGATATCTCGCTTTATTGGAAAATTGTGATGGTTCAAAAGCGCGATGAAGTTTGACATGTGAACAACGAGCTTAGGTAGAAATGTTAGTTTACACCTACACATATAAGCACTTCTGAATCAGAAGGATCTTTAAGCTTAAAATTAATTGCAGCGATATATAAAAAAACAATTTAAATTGCTATTCTATTGTATATGACTCATTCCACGCGCCCATCCGCACAAAGTATTTTTTTACTTTTTATATTCGTTTAAATCATCATTAAAAAAGCTAAATTCTTCCGCTTCGTTTTGCATTAACAGATAATTAAATTTGACTTATGCTCAAAAACATGCCAAATGCCAATTTCAATGGCATTTGGCATGCCAAATGCCATGCCATGCCAAATTTTGAATACTTGATGAGGTAAGGAGCAGGCTTGAGAGCAAACACCTACGGAGCTAAAAACTGCTCCCACTCTTTAAGCGGGAAGAAGAAATGAGAAGGAGTGACCATTTGGGTCGAACCCAGTAAGCGCGTCCTCTCAGAAATCGAAAGAGCATGCAAAAAATTGAGAGTTGAGTCACCGAACTTAGAATAAAACGGTTAACTTCGGCGACACTCCAAGAACGCAAATATTTTCATTCGGTTTGTCCTGCCGAGATACCTAGCGGCAACAAATACGAATGCGTACATGCGAAATCAGTTTGAATCGTACACTCGTACGGTGTGGTCGCATTTGTCCCCGTGTCCCGTGTGTGCCCGTGTCCCAATCGTGTCCCAATCGTAGCTGTCGACTTCTCAGGCAGGCGAACACGCGTCTCGGAGGGAAACATACAAACACGATTCGGATTGTGTTCGTGTGTTTCTCTGGAGGGCGTGTCTTAGCTTAATTCGTGGCACTCACCCAAGGCACGCGTATGGTGTGTTCCTTTCTAACGATGTGATGATGCAAAATCGCCAGAGAGATCGTTACGATCCCTCTGGCGATTTGAGTTACCTCTCTGCCGATTCAAATTTACCGGGAAGATGCAATGCTCCTAGGGAGTTCTTTTTGCCTCTCCCTCTGCTCTGAAAAGAGAAATGAGCGCTCTGCGGGAGTAGCTCCCTAGGAGAACGCCTTTGAGGCAAACGTTATGTACTGTTAATCTGACTGGTCCGTGTTCGTTTCTTTTGGTTTGCACCGGCGCGGCGGTGTCATTTGGAAATGATTCAATATGAATAGCAAGAGCTATAACGTGTTCTCGCTGATTAGTTGGTTAAGTAAAGTGGCCCAAATAAGCAGATTGTTATGTGAAGTTTACATGCAAAATTTAAGTCCGATAGCACAAGAAGGGATTGCGCAACGAGCCTCAAGCTTGTTAGAAAGTTTGAGATATTTTGTTCAAGTAGCTATTTTTTCATCAATGACCGTTAAACGGGGCATCATACAACAGCAGGTTTAGATGCTACATTTGTATACCTCAACACTTTTGCAATTTTTATTTAAGTTTAATGGAATAAAGTTATCACTTAATGATAATAAAATAATTGCGTCCAAGTTTCCTACATCGTGAGATAGATTTTTACAGTTTTTTATTTTCATAGAAAATTTGAAAAAATTCAGCAATAGAAGTAGAAATTTTTACATTTTTCAATGCTGCAAAAAACTTTACAGTTTGACAGATTGGCTAAATTATATCAAACTTAATACTGTTTTTTTTTTCCTATACCAACATTGTTGGTGTAAAAATATGTTCTGAAAAATTACTAATTTTTTTTTTAAATAAATATTTTTATAATTCAGTTACCAGTCTGTGCAAAAATTCATCAAAATCACCTTTTAAATCTCGATTCCATATGATGGTATATGATTGTTTTGCATCACACGTTTCTTAATTTCACAATTTAATCTATCATAACATGAACTTTTATGATTTAAGCTAGATGATTTTTAGTATATTTTTACACCTAAATGTATGCAGCACCTTCATGCCGCTTCATTGAAATCATTTTTGACATGATTGTTTTGCATCACGCGTTTTTTTTTTTGTTTTTTCAAAATTTCATCTATCATAACATGAACTTTTATGGTTTAAGCTAGTTGTTTTTTAGTATTTTTTTACCCCTTAATGTATGCACCACCTTCATGCCTTTTCTTTGAAATGAATTCCTTTATGAAATGATTGTTTTGCATCACACGTCTGTGAATTGCAAAATTTCATCTATCATAATATGAACTTTTATGATTTAAGCTGGTTGATTTTTAGTATTTCTTACCCCTAAATGTATGCTGCACTTTTATGCATTTTCTTTCAAATCATTTTTGACATGATTGTTTTGCATCACGCGTTTGTGAATTTCAAAATTTCATCTATGATAACATGAACTTTTATGATTTTAGCTAGTTGATTTTTAGTAATTTGTACCCCTAAATGTATGCTTTCTCTTTAAAATATGCTTTTTCTTTAAAATAATTTTTGACAAATTTTTTTCGAATAAAACCAAAACTTACTGCAATTGGTGCTTTATCCGTTATTTCATCTCAAATCTATCTAAAACTAAATTTTCAAACTTTTCATTTGAATTTTCATTAATAACATGCTTTGTAAATTTAAAAATAACTCGGGAAACAAATAATTTTTCTAACTACATTAAATTGATGTCCCATCAATCTTAAAACTATTGATGTACAAGCAGAATAATTGTCTGTGGCCGTTTAGTTTTTAGAAGCCATTTAAGTTGAAAAGTGTACATGATGCCCCAGTGGACGGTACTTCTTTCACCACCGGCCGATTTCTTTGTAATAGATATTATCAGAAAGCCTAAATTGCGACAAACGTTTTACATGAACATTCAATGGAACTTAGAGAAATAATGCAAACGTTGTTAAGATTCAAAAATAGTCTAAAATTTGTTGTGCTTACATTGCCGTACAGCCACCCCATCAACCAGCCAGTAGCTGTGAGCGACTTGAAGCAATCAAATATGTATGGGAGAGTGGGGATAAGTGGAGACTTATCCAGTTTCGCTTTTTTTTCAATTTGAAGTTTATCTCACTCTCAGATTTTTGAACTCAATTTGAGCTTTATATTTACGCTTAGGGTAGAATTATTTGTTTTACATTAGTTACTAACCTTTCGTAATATTGATAATGTGAGGTATCGATATTTATATTTGAAATGATTACTATGATTCTTTACTGCCAATGCTATACACTACATTATCCTCCGCCTCTAATGTTGTTGATTTTTTTTTCAATGTTTTGTTTCCATTTCACTTTATCGACTGCTAAGTCGTACATTTTTTTTTTAATAATGAAAATAATTGTTTTTTTTTCATAAAATTATAAAAGTAACATGATAATTTTGCACTCTTTCATTAATTGTTTCTGATGAGCAAGACAATATTTTTAAAAAAATCATTGACAATAATATTTCTATTAATAAATATTTGTGCAAAATAGATTCATTTTTTTTTACTGGAAGTTTTCCACAAATACTAGAAGTCGTTTGAAATAAAATTTAAACTAGGTTTTATGAGAATTCACAATAACACGTTTTAAAATTACGGTGGACGAATAAAGCAATTGTACATTTTAAGCTAGGCAATTAATTTATTGAGAAAGCGAACAAATTTTCCTACCGATTCAGATTTCTTAAATATCACTTTTTTTTTAGCAATTACAAATATCTGCATTCATCATTGTCTAAAGATATCAAATCACAATAACCACTATCACAATAAATTGATAAACTTGTTTTTTTTTTTAACCACGCCGCATTTCATAACTCTAACAACTTAAAATTTTGAAGTTTGCTTTTTTTTGTAATACATCATTATTTTATCTGACCAACAATTTTTGTCAACATAACTTTAATTCATTCATTTTATTCCTTCGACTGAGTCAGAAAATCTGAGTTATTTTAAATAAAAGAACTGCTTATTAATCACTTTATTGCGAGTTTTACCCCTTAATTCTTAAACATTTTATTCAACTTTTTTTTTGTGCTATGCTTATTCTTTTTTTTTATATAGCTAACAAATCTTTTTCTAAGGTTCTTTTCAATACCGTTTTGTATTGCTATTGATAATTGTATTTATTCATTTATTTTTTTTCTTATTTGTTCTATAGAATTAATCTTTTTCTTCCTTTCCAAAAATTTTAACGTTGCTTTAAATTAAAGTCTTTTTTTTTCCTTTTTTTTTATTAATTACTGTTTGAAGAGAATTTTGATTTTTAAGCTTTTGTTCCCACACTCAGTTTTGTTAACACATACTTTTTCCACAGATCACATTTACTTTTACTTTTATTCGAGTTTTTTTATTATTATTATTATTATAAATATCGCTTTTTTTAACAAAGTATTCTGTATCATCTCTTTTTTTAGGATTCTTTTCAAAACTACTTTGTATGGTACTCTATTAATATTAAAAAAAAATTTTTTATTAATAATTTTAATTTATTTCAAATGAAAGAACTACTTTTTGATTACTTTAATGCGAGTTTATTTCTTAATTATTTCAGTTCACATTTTTTTTGTGCTATGCTTTTTCTTTTTTTTTTAAACAAAATAAACAATTTTTTTTTTGGTTCTTTTCAATACCGTTTTGTATGGCTATTGATAGTTGTTTTCATTCGTTTATTTTTTAATTTGTTCTGTAGAATTTAATCTTTTTCTTCCTTTTCAAAAATTTTAACGTTGCTTTAAATTCAAGTATTTTTTTCATTTCCTTTTTTTTTATTAATAACTTAATAATATTTGATTTCTAAGCTTTTTTCCAACACTCAGTTTTGTTAACACATAATTTTTCCACAAACCACATTTACTTAAACTTTTATTAGAATTTTTTTTTATTATAAATATCGCTTTTTTTCAACAAAGTATCCTGTATCATCTCTTTTTTAGGATTCTTTTCAAAACTATTTTGTTTGGTATTCGATTGATATTGATAAGTTTTTATCTATAATTAAACTTAAATTATTATAATTTATAACTAAATATTATCTTCAATATATTTTATCCACCCTTATTTTTCCATTGCACAAAATTAATACTTATAATACACATCTGCTATTCCCTCTCTTACTTTCAAGCGACACTTTACAGAATGTTAAGTTTATAACATTCATGTTCATGTTCATACATTAACTTTTGTTAGTTTTTTTTTGTTTTCATATCTATTTTCATCTGGTATTTCATTCGTAAAAAGTTTATTTTTTTTACTAAATAAATCATAATCATAGAGACAAAAGCGTTTTTTTTTTAAATTAATTTTATATTGCGTCTTTTTTTTATTATTTTTTTAAGGCTTAATTTTTTTTCACTGCCATTTTATTTCCATTTTTTTTTCAAGGCTCCATTTTTTTCACTGCCATATTCTTTTTTTTTACTATTCATCTTTTAATAATTTAGTTTAAGGCTTCATTTTTTTCACTGCCATTTTATTTTCCTTTTTTTTTCGGCTTCATTTTTTTCACTGCCATTTCATTTTCCTTTTTTTTTTTTGGGCTTAATTTTTTTCACTGCCTTTTATTTTTGACGCCATTTTTGCAAAACTTTTTTTTTTTTTTGTTCAAATTTTATTTACCAATTTTTTTTTTGTGCTTATGAACATCCAACTCCAAGACTTCTTTCCCACTTTCCACAAATTTGGTTACTGCAGGTTTCAAAGCTGCTCCAAATCGCCGAAAGAAATTCTTACCTTTTGGGAGCGTCTTAAGCTGCGCCATTGTCGTGACGGCACTTGCTCACAATCGTTAGCAAGACGGATCACGTGCTTCTCCGATAAATTTCTCCAATAAACTGACCTTAAGCGTTTGCCGATCTTATCGCGTTGCGAGAACGAAACGTCCAATGTGCGAGCGAGACTTATCCAGTTTCGCTTTTTTTTCAATTTGACGTTTATCTCACTCTCAGATTTTTGAACTCAATTTGAGCTTTATATTTACGCTTAGGGTAGAATTATTTGTTTTACATTAGTTACTAACCTTTCGTAATATTGATAATGTGAGGTATCGATATTTATATTTTAAATGATTATTATGATTCTTTACTGCCAATGCTATACACTACAGTTCCTTAACCACGGCATGGATGTCATCTACTTAGCGCCACCAGACGCGTGGGAACAGCTTTTCTCTTTTTTCTAGATCGTTCTCCAAATCACTCATGAAAACTTCCACCAGAAGGGGGGAAAGTTTGCTGCCCATACTTAAACGGAGGTCTGTTTGAAAAACTTACCAATGTACATGAAGAAGTTTTGCTTTATACATACTTCGGCAATTGCAAGGTAAGCCTCAATTTATTTGGGAGGAGCTCGGCGGCGTTCCAAATGTCTCCGTAAACAACGGAGGGCGTCCAAGGTGGGCACACTTGGGAAAAGTGTGGGTTCACTGGATGCTTTTTCATTTCTTCTATTAGAAGAAATGGGACGCATTGCTATTGGGTTTTTGTGAATTTTTGGCAGGCAGTAAAGTGACGCGACTTTCGAATTCGGAACGAGGAATTTCTTTTCCAGTTTAGTGTCCCCCATTAGGCGGGCGACATTTTGACTAACTGTGTTTGCCTCTTCAATCATCATGTTAAGTGGGTCGAACGAACGTATTTTGTAGCTCAAACTATTTAGCAATTATTCTAATTTTTGCCCCTAAATGTATGCGCTATAATAGTTCATTTTCGATTATAAATGTTTTTAAAAGAAAACATTGTAAATATGATGAAGGTGTTTTGTATCCTTTATGATTAAGAAAACTCGATAAAACCGTCAGGCTGGTAAACGGTGGATAATGTGCAACACGAGACCCCATAGTGGTCATATCACCTCTTATTCACAACTCCTATCTCTACCTCCCCTTGGTGCCGGCTGGGGTGCGAGTAACCTAAGCGGAGATTGGGTACCCAACCCCGGTGGATGCTTTGGTCGCATGCAGACTGAGAAGGTGGCCGCACGCGTCTGTTCCCCATGTCAGGGGCGGCGTGCAACAACAACCGAGCGTCTGTTCTCCAGGTCAGGGGCGGCTCAAACAGCGTCTGTCTTGCAGCAAGCGGCTGAATTTATGAAATGCGGCTCCCGCCAGCTAAGTCCAAGATGGCAGCCTCATCGCGGGATAGGGACTTAAGGCTAACAACCTACTGCTCCTGATATCTTGTATTGTTACAGAAACTGAGAGAAGAAATAACCGATTTGGAACTTTGGCAACGACTTTAAGCATGAAAACACGGACTAGAATTGGAACTTGGAATGTTTTGACCCTTGCCCAGCCAGGAAAGCTGGCTCAACTTGCTAGAGAAGCTAGCCGCCTCAAGCTAGAGATATTGGGACTGAGCGAAGTCCGTTGGCCTAACACTGGAGAACACAAGACACAGTCCGGGCAAGTACTGCTTTACTCTGGCATACGAGGAGAACATGCTACTCGGGAACGAGGAGTTGGTTTCCTGTTAAGCCCGCAGGCCCATGCGGCCCTCATAAGATGGGAACCGATAAACGAAAGAATAATCGTAGCCAGATTCAGAACACGGGTTAGAAACCTTACAATGGTCCAGTGTTATGCGCCAACTGACGTTGCCGATTTGCAGGAGAAAGAGCAGTTTTACAGTCAATTGAACAGCGTGGTTGAGAGAATTCCGAAGGGTGACATTCAAATCCACTTAGGCGACTTCAACGCAAAGATTGGCTCCGATAATCAGGACCTTGAGCGCATCATGGGGCGCCATGGCCTAGGACAGATGAGCGAAAACGGAGAGCTGTTTGTAGAATTTTGTGGCAACAACAACATGGTGATCGGTGGATCGCTCTTCCCCCATCGACCAGCACATAAGGTCACTTGGGTATCCCGAGATGGCCGAACAGAAAATCAAATTGACCACATCTGCATCAGCCGAAAATGGAGAAGGAGCCTTCTTGATGTCCGCAACAAGCGAAGCGCAGACATTGCATCTGACCATCACCTCGTCCTTGGCGAGATACGACTGAGAGTTGCGCGTGTCCAACGGCGCGAGGAGAAGGTCGGGTGTCGATACGACGTCCGCCGGTTGGAGAATCCAGAGGTGAAAAGGGCATACGTTGAACAGCTAGAATCCCGAGCCTCGGAGCTGCCGACAGACGGAACAGTCGAAGAACAGTGGTGTGGAATCAAGAATGCCTTTATCACGACGAGCCATGGTACTCTCGGTAAAGTTTGTGGAAGACGAAGTGAATGGATGTCGGATGAAACCTGGAGGATGATCGATGATCGGAGAAAGGCGAAAGTCGGAATTGAGCAGGCATGTACCGGGTCAGCCAAAGCAGCCGCCCGCTTACGATATGCGGAGATGGAAAAGGCAGTTAAACGAGCTTGTAGACGAGACAAGAGAGCCTGGACAAACTCCCTAGCCGAAGAGGGAGAAAGAGCCGCCGCCATTGGAGATATCCGATTATTATATGATATTTCTCGCCGCCTTAGTGGTGCAAGGACTAATGCAAGAATGCCGCTGAAAAACCGAGCAGGTCAGCTGCTGACAGATCGAACAGATCAGCTCAAGCGTTGGACTGAGCATTTTGATCAACTTTTCCGAGTTACAAATAGCAATGGCCAACAGAACCCGCAGCTCGAGGCGCCCACAGTAAGTCGCATTAATGGCGTCAACTCGGAAGCGCCCTCGCTGGCTGAAATAGAAGCGGCAATCAAGAACATGAAATCCAACAAAGCGCCTGGAATCGATTGCATTCCTGCTGAAATGCTCAAAGCCGACCCTGCCTTGTCAGCACAAATGTTGCACCGTCTTTTCGCTGACATTTGGGATACTGCAACATTCCCGGCCGACTGGATGCAGGGTATCCTCGTAAAGGTCCCAAAGAAAGGAGACCTAACAGAGTGCGGTAACTGGCGTGGCATAACTTTGATCTGTACAACCCTCAAAGTACTCTGCAAAGTGATCCTGAACAGGATCCAGGACAAAATCGACGCTACACTCCGACGGCAACAAGCTGGATTCCGATCCGGACGATCATGTGTGGACCACATCACAACGCTACGAATAATACTGGAACAAATCAACGAATTCCAGGACTCTCTTCTGCTGGTGTTCGTTGATTTCGAAAAAGCATTTGACCGACTGAACCACGAAAACATCTGCGCTGCTCTTAGACGAAGAGGGGTCCCAGAGAAACTAGTCCATCTCATCGAAGCACAGTACGAGGCATTTTCGTGCAAGGTCTTGCACGACGGTGTCTTGTCCGAACCAATCCCGGTAACTGCTGGAGTGAGACAAGGATGTATTTTATCACCGCTACTTTTTCTCATCGTAATGGATGAGATCTTGACTGGATCGATTGACTGTAGACCAAACCGAGGATTGCCGTGGAATCCTTCAACCATGGAGCAACTGAACGACCTTGACCTGGCAGACGATATTGTTTTGCTCGCCCAAACACAACAAGACATGCAGAGCAAACTCGATGACCTCACCGAAAGCTCCAAGGCAGCAGGTCTCAAAATCAATGTCGGAAAGACCAAGTCGATGGAAATCAATACAGGAAATCGTTCCAATTTCGTGGTAGCTGGACAACAGGTTGAGACAGTGGAGTGCTTCCAGTATCTTGGTAGCCAGATTACGCCTGATGGTGGTACCAAGAAGGACATCGAAACCCGGATCAGAAAAGCCCGATTTGCGTTTGCGAGTCTCCGAAACATCTGGCGGTCACGCCAGATCTCTCTACGAACTAAGATCCGAATCTTCAACTCAAACGTCAAATCCGTATTGCTGTACGGGTGTGAGACTTGGTGCACATATGCGGTGACGACGCGAAAACTGCAAGTTTTTGTGAATCGCTGCCTGCGGAACATCATCCGCGCTTAGTGGCCTGGCAACTGGATCTCAAACGTTGAACTTCATCGCCGGTGTCATCAAAAGGCGCTAGAAATCGAGATTCGAGAACGTAAGTGGAGATGGATTGGGCACACGCTGCGAAGAGATGAAAACGAGATTTGCAGAGAGGCGCTTGACTGGAATCCAGATGGGCATCGAAGAAGAGGCAGGCCCAAAAGCTCGTGGCGGCGAAGTCTAGCCGCTGAAATCCGCACAGTTGACGAGAACCTTGGCTGGCAGCAAGTGAAGACGCTGGCTCCGGATCGCCAGCAGTGGAGATCTTTTATCTCAGCCCTATGCGCCGGTCAATCGGCGCTGGACCCTTAGGTAGGTAGGTAGGATAAAACCGTCAAAATAGAGACTGATCAATGTTATCCCTAAGCACCAAATTCTAAACAGAGACGAAATTGATTTTTAAATCAAATTTAATGTTGTCTTATAAATTTCTGCAACCATGCTTTACGTTCATAGGAGTCCAGTACTGATTTTTAAAATATGAAACATGCCACATTCCCCTTTTAACAGAAAAAATAATCAAGAAATATTGAAAAAAAGTGATCAATCTTACCCCGGATTATGGTACCGTAAAGAATTTTGAAAACGCTTGATATGACGCAACAGAGGAAAAAGTCTTGCATAGAAAAAACTATCATTGGTTACAAATTAAATGTTACCTTGAGTAATTTAAGTTTTTAAAGATTTAAAGTTTGTCTGGTAATATTTAAACACCTAAAAGTTATGGTTGTTTAATTTAGATCAGCGCACAGTCTACAATTTTATTTATTGATATTTTTCTGTGACCGTAGACGAGAATAAAAATACTGTTTTTACTGTTTTCGGACTCAGTATCTTTCGGCCATCATCAGAAAAACTATATTTTTTCAATGAAATGCAAAGGATGAAATGAATTGCAATCTAAATTTTACATTTGAATTCATCCCTGCACTGTGCACTCGAAAATTGAAACTCACAATTTTTTTGCCGCGTGTTTCTTCAACAGGTCGTCACAGGATTTTTGAAATCGACGTCAGCTAATTGCTTCTGGTCAGTCGTCGTCCAGTGATGATGTCGTGTAGAACAGTTTGCTTTTTTTCTACTGCGAATTCTATGCTCTCGAAGAGTTTATTAAGTTCGTTTTGAGTTTCTTCAATTCTATTTTCTTCAGCAATGTCGTGGCAGTCATCAAGCGTTTATAGAAGTCATTACAAAAATCATTAAACAAGTTTTCCAAATGATGTGTCGCAACGCTGAAAAGGGTCGCATACAATTTCAACAAATATTGTACCCAAGCCAATACTCGGTCTTGAACCATTGAAAAAACTACTAAAATGATTTATTTATTTAAATTTATTTAATTGCAAAGAAAAATTCAAAATTTTTTTTAATTATATTTTTATTTCAATATGTTTAATTGGTTAACATTTAACAAATTTGGTAATGCCTTCATTGTATCATTTGAAAAGTTCCAATTTTGCCTTTATTATGGAAACCCGTAGGAGTTTAAAATTATCTATTTTGAGCGAGTATCCCAGCAATATTTTCTGTGATAACAAACGCTCTTTCGGAATTCGTACCCGATAGCTTCATTGTCAGAAAGTAAAGTATTGCCTTGCAGAAAAATAAGCTGTATGAAGGTTTCCACATCCATTTTTCCTCTTGCGAAACCTTCTCAAGAGGATTTGCTATGACAATTCTCATCCTTGGTTTCCCATCATTTGTTGCAATATGCAATTGGGTTCAACCTTCAGTTCTGATATTTCCCTTGTTAGCAAATGCTATTATTGTTCTGCTCAAGTTAGCTAGCAAAGCTCTTAACTACTGAAGTCGAAAAACTTTGCAAATCGCAGCTGATTCTTTTTTTTTTTGTTGCTCTGTGAATGCAATTTTAGACTAGAGAATCAAAAGGAGATAGGGTGTGTTTGTATGCATGTATTTGCCGAAACCATTCTTCCCCAGAGCAGAATGTCATTTGGTTTTGTGTCACTTGTCGGTGTGCCCTTGTTCTTATGATGGCAACAAAAGCAGAAGAGTAAAACAAATATTCCAACAGATGCATACAAGCTTGCACTTTCTGTTCGGGGTCTTTTGGGCTAAGATGATCTGAATGAGAAAAATGGTTTATTTGATCCATTCAGTTAATTTCGAAAATGGATTTCAACATTATCTCGATGGAAGCATTCGTTGAAAAAGCCACTACAAAATGCATTGTTTTAAACGCCTGAATCTCTACCACCCCATGCTCTAACAAGATTTGAAGGACATCGTAGAGCTTAAGGCCGATGACATAGTGAATACGATGCGATGCGATGCGGTGAATGCGATTCAATGTGGTGAACCACATTTGATGAAAATATATGTGAATCGCTTAAACCTGAAATACTCAACGCGGCGAAGCAGATGTCAATTTGTTCCGCCGCTCGAGTTCGCATAGGCTGCGTCCGTAAATTTTCCACCAATTCGCATCGCATCGCACTCACTATGTCATCGGCCTAAGAGTTTACTTTTCATGTTATGTATGTTGTTAGGAAGAACAGAAAATCAAATTCAAATTTTCAAGTACGAAAAACATGGAGAAACATCGTATTCTAGTCAGAGTACGCTTGTAAAAAAGTTAATTAATCCTCAGATAAGAACTTCGAATTACGAAACCATTTAGAATCGTTTAACCAAAAATTCGTGGTTCTCCAAGGACCATTAATATAGGCTGAAGTTATATCCTCCAAAGCACATTGAATTTGACGCCAGGCTACCAAAAATTTACACGTATTTACAGAGTTTTTTTTTCGAGGAACATTGAGTAAATGCATGCGGTAACTAAAGCCTTGAGAGTTATGTTAAGTTCCTTTGTTTTGAGTGCCACATGTGCTGCGAGCAAATAAATCAACGAATAATACTTTTATCAAAAATGTACATAACAAGTGTACCATTCCATGGGCCTTCTCGCAACAATGTACCCAGTAGGAGCATCCATAGATACATCCAGCACCAAATATCCAGCCAGTAGTTTAGTTTATCGACAATCGGCAATTTGAACCAAACTCGAAAAACATCTTCTGGAAGCAAACAACCCCAAGGAGCTAGCTGGCCTGCAAACATTCGTATTGTCATATTCGAGTGAACGAGCCATTGGGAATTGAATTGAAAATTTATGAATGGAAATAAATTCAGCGATTTTCTCCGAAATGAACACTGCCAAGAAATTGCACAACAGCTCAAAATCGTAAGCCTACAGCAGCGTAAGCCTTTGGTAGATTTGACACTTTAAAGTAGGTAGCGAGAAAAATAGATTACAGAAGGAAGAACTTTGACACATGGAGGTGAGTGGTTATTTTCAAGCTTTTTTAAGAGCTTTAACAATGTTCAATATTCTTAAAAATGTAGCCTAGTAGGGTACTTCCAGATGGTTTTTAGCCTACAGAACTTAATCCGAATGAGCGTTTACAGAACCTCGAATGATCTATCTGAAACATCCATGTTGTCTTCAGAATAAAGAACAACTAAATTTTTTTAAAGCGGTGTCATTATTACAGCACGCGTTTTCTATTTTCATGCCAATCAATAAAAAAAAGTTTGGTTTCAAAGTGTGCTCTCAGATATGAAAAATACTGTGCATGTCTCTGTTTGCTTTGCAGTTAGTCGCAACAGTTACTTTTCCCGAAGATATTTTCAGTCTGGCTGGGTTCTTTTCCTTCGAGCCAAGGCAAGGCCATGGATTCCATGACAATGGAATGGAATGGAATGATAGATAAAGCATTATATCATCACACTCCATTCATCATCAATAGCGGATTGCCGCCAGCACATTTTTGTTTTAAATTCTATTCTGAATCAAAACTGTTCAAATCATTCATGCACGAACAGAAAAGAGGTTCCTGGTAAAGATTTGCGTTTTTCGGGAGAAAAGGTGATTTTTGGGTTTTACAATACAATCGACACATCTCATCACTAATAGATTCAAATTTCAAAATCAATAATTTAACAGTGCTAGAATATTGTCTATCTTTAGACTGCTTTAGTTTTTCCATAAATAAATATAACAATTTTTCAGTATTTTTATCTGAAAAAAGAATCTTTTAAAAAATAAATAGTTTTCACAAGGGGTAAGTTGCAACAAACTTTGAGTTTAAAGGAAAATCAAATGAAAACGATTTTAAATTTATAATTTGTAATAGATTTGTAATGTCATAACGCATAAAACATCAATTGCAATTATATTTGGTTTTGTTAGAATTAAATTTTGAATTTTTTCTGTCAAAAATGTGTTTGAAGAAAAAACATAAGAGGGCTGCATATATTTATGGATAAAAAATACTATAACTCGACTAGCTGAAATCATAAAAAATATTGTTCTATTGGATGCAATTCTGAAATTCACAAACGCGTGATGCAAAACAATAATATTCCAGAATATGGAAACGAGATTTTAAAGGTGAAACTTAGATTTGTATTTCAAGGCCTTTTAGCGCAGACTGGTAACTGAATTAAAAAATAATTTAAAAATAAGGTGATTCTCTGAAAAATATTTCTACACTAACAGTAGTGTTGGTATAGGATAATTAAAGCAATTTTGAATTTGTGGGTGATTTCTTTAAGCCAATCCGTTATACAGATTAAAGTGTTTTGGCATAAAAAAAATTTACATCTATTGTTCGTTTTTGTAAATTTTCTATGATAATCGAAAGCTTTAAACAACTATAACACGATATGAGAAACTATGTATCATAATATTTTTTTATCATTTCAAAATGACTTTAGTATAATGTATATACTTGCATGATGCCCCGTTTGACGTTACTTATTTTCGTATTCCAAATTATTGTTTATTGTTTATTAGAATAAAATCAACGGATCATATGTAGATCCTAATGATAACTTAATAGTAGATAATAACAATACAAGATAAAAAATTAACACAGGTCTATACAGTTCTTGAAACAGTTAAAATTTTTGTCCGGAACGTGTTCCTCGAAACATCGATATCCATTAAAACAATAATGTTGGAAATTATGAAGTAATTTTAGGAATATAAATCGTCCTAAAGTTTTCGGTAACTTGACGTATCTTCTGGTCTCAACAGCGTCCGATTATCGTTGAAGACTCCTGTTTAACGTATGAAGGTTTGGTTTTTTTTTTATTTCCACGCAAAATTAATCACAGCAAAACCTACCCAATAATCAACATCCTGGATTTAAAAAAAATGTAAGAATATCCCAAGCAACCAAAAGTCTCGTAAAAAAGGTCAGCCACAGGTTAATCAGCATAATCAATGTGCTGAAGTTCGTTTTATTCAGCCCAAAATGAAAGTTCTTATTGAAACATTGAAGTTCCATTACAGATTTAAACGGCCTTCTGTTCAGCTCACAAGGAATCGTTTAATCAGTAAAAATAAAAATTATGTCACATGGTCCGATTATGTTGCATGATTGGATTATGTCACATGGTCCGATTATGTTGCATGATCGGATTATGTCGCATGGTCGGATTTTGTCACATAGTCCGATTATGTTGCATGGCCGGATTTTGTCACATGGTCCGTTTATGTTGCATGGCCGGATTATGTCACATGGTCCGTTTATGTTGCATGAACCGATTATGTCACATGGTTCATTATGTTGCATGGTCGATTTACACATGGTCGAATTATGTCGCATGGTCCGATTATGTTGAATGATCCGATTATGTCATATGGTCCGATTATGTTGCATGATCGGATGATCGGATTATGTCACATGGTCGATTTATGTCACATGGTCGATTATGTCACATAGTCCGATAATGTTGCATGGTCGGATTGTCACATGGTCCCATTATGTTGCATGGTCGGATTATGTCACATGGTCGGATTATGTTGCATGGTCGGATAATGTCACATGGTCCGATAATGTCACATGGTCGATTATGTTGCATAACCCGATTATGTCACATGGTCCGATTATGTTGCATGACCCGATTATGTTGCATGGTCGAATTATGTTGCATGGTCCGATTATGTTGCATGACCCGATTATGTCACATGGTCGATTTATGTCACATGGTCCGATTATGTTGCTTGTTCGTATTATGTCACATGGTCGATTATGTTGCATGGTCGATTTATGTCACATGGTCGATTATGTCACATGGTCCGATTATGTAGCATGATCGGATTATGTTGCATGATCGGATTATGTCACATGGTCGGATTATGTTGCATGTTCGGATTATGTCACATGGTCGATTATGTTGCATAGTCGGATTATATCACAAAGTCCGATTATGTTGCATGGCCGGATTATGTCACATGATCCAATTATGTTGCATGGCCGGATTAGTTCACATGGTCCGATTATGTTGCATGATCCGGTTATGTCACATGGTCCGATTATGTTGCATGGTTGGATTATGTCACATGGTCGGATTGTGTCGCATGGTCCGATTATGTTACATGATCCGATTATGTTGCATGGTCGATTATTTTGCACGGTTAGATTATGTCACATAGTCCGATTATGTAGCATGACCGGATTATGTCACATGGTCCGATTATGTAGCATGACCGGATTATGTCACATGGTCCGATTATGTTGCATGATCGGATTATGTCACATGGTCCGATTATGTTGCATGGCCGGATTTTGTCACATGGTCCGATTATGTTGCATGGCCCGATTATGTCACATGGTCCGTTTATGTTGCATGATCCGATTATGTCACATGGTTGATTATGTTGCATGGTCGATTTACACATGGTCGAATTATGTCGCATGGTCCGATTATGTTGAATGATCCGATTATGTCATATGGTCCGATTATGTTGCATGATCGGATGATCGGATTATGTCACATGGTCGATTTACGTCACATGGTCGGATTATGTTGCATGGACGGATTAGTTCACATGGTCCGATTATCCATGGTACATGATCCGAGAAGTTGCCATTTTTACACTGTCATATGTTGGTCATTTCGGAATAAACACCATAAATTCTATTATTGAGAAAAGAACTGCGTAATTCTACGTTTAGCGGTCGTAGCTTAATTACTACCTCTTCCACTTTTTTTTCACAAAAATTTATACAAAATCGTGTTTTTATCATATTTTTTCTTTAAAATAATACGTCAATCTGATCCCTGAATCATTGTAAACTTTCAATAAGGTTCTTAGATGATTGGTATTCGCTGTAAATAGCGATTATGCTTCACTAGTGCTGTGTCTTGTAAATTTTTCCCCTTATTGCTTTGTTTTGACTTGGTTCGATACATGCCGGAACGCACGCCAGTTCTGCTACACATTTGTTTTATTTGATGACTCAAGCCATCAAACAACCTAATGAAAAAAAAATAGTCCTGTTACCAGATTTGAACCACGACTCTTAGAGATGATAGCCAAACACCCTGCTTCTAGGCCACGCCTAGAGTACTGGAGAGGGGAGGCAGCGACCAGCAGAGAAGACGCATGTTAATGATTACCGTAAATCGGGGTAACATTGATCACCGGGGTAGCTTTGATCAACATGAAATTGTGCCAAATAATCATCAATAACTAAGTCTATAGTTTGAATTTTTGAAAACTGTTTTCTACGTTTGAAAGCCTATTAATTGAGTATCAAATAGGCAAAATAAGGTTTGTATTTGAAATTTGTTTTCTGCTAGTAAAAATGTTATTTCAAAATCTTAAAATATCTATCTTTTCCAAGGCTCGCAAACAAACAGCTCTCCTGATGATACCAAAAAGCATTTAGAAGCAAACGAGTTGTTGAATGTGAAAGAACAACTTTTTTTCTTTGTATTTGTGTAGTTGTAGTGCTATTTTTATAGGCATTTAGTGATAAACTTTTTATATTTAAAAATAAAGGACGTTTTCCAAGAGTAAGCCCGTATTGGAAAAATAGCTATGAACCCAATCAAATGGTTAACTTTGAAGAAAAAATGAAAATGGTAATAGTGGGTGAGCCTAGAAGAACGTGTGAAGGTAAAATTTCATTTGTATTTTTAAGCTAAAACTATTTAGCAATTGTTATAACTTTTGCCCCTAAATGTATGCAGCATCAGTGTTCTTTTATCGATTATAAATGTTTTTAAAAGAAAACGTTAAAAACTAGGTCACATTGATGAACAAGCATTTTAAATTTTATTATTATGGTTTTTTGTATTCTTTATGATCAAGAAAACTCGATAAAACCGTCAAAATAGAAACTGATCAATGTCACCCCAAAGCATCAAATTCTGAACAGAGACTGAATTGATTTTTAAATCAAATTTAAAGAAGTCTAATAAATTTCTGCAACCATGTTTTACGTTCATAGGAGCCCAGTACTGGTTTAAAAAATATTAAACATGCCACATTCCCCATAACAGAAAAAATAACCGAAAAATATTGAAAAAAGTGATCAATCTTACCCCGGATTACGGTACTCAGAAACATTACGAAATTAAATTGTAGGTTATTATTTCTCTGAATGTTTCAAAGTTTCAAAATCTTTTTCGTATATTACCTATTAGCTTATTTATTTAAAAACAGATAATCCATACAAAACCTCCATCTCAATAAACATTTTTGAAATCCTTTCCACTATAGTTCTGATTTCCATAATAAAAACGTGTTGTTGACTACTTATCAAATAGCGTAAAATGAAAGTGATCATTACGAAATCTCAAATCCTTACTACCTGGAGAACAACTTTGGATAAATTGTCGGTTTCCACGACCAGACCTGTGTTTGTAAATTTTAGTCAGACTTTTTTTTCTCTCTCCCTCTTTGAATAACCAACTTTAGTAAATTGATCGTTGTCAACAGTACAGTTAAAGAAACTCAATCTGAGGTTTCGTCGATAAGTACTTGTAGTACCCGGTCATGAGTTTGGTGTTTTTCTCAAATCTGTACCCTGTGTGTGCGAAAAACGAAGGTGAAATAAAGTTTGTCATGCCAGCACTCGCTCTGCAAACGGGACTGGCTTCATCTAGCGCAATCTCGAAATGACAAATTCATGAATCAAGCTGAACGAAGTTTACCACATCCCCAATCGTGTTCTACAAGCAAGTACATTTTCCGCAAGAAAAACAAGCAGCAAACAGTCAGAATTTCAAACTTACACCAAAATTAGTCCCATTACTCAGCCGGGTAAACCATTACCGGTGAAAGGATATCACATAATAGTAAATTTTCCTCCCAACCTCTAAGGGCGAAAAAATAAAGCAGAACTTCTTTCTCGGGTATGGCAGCATGGTACAACCCGGGGAAATTTTCCCCAGCATCCCAACGCAAGTGTAGTGGTGAACCACTTTTCAAACCATGAACAGCTGTAGCATGTGGATCGATGTTCGAGAGCCACTCACAATTTGAACAATTTAGAGTCATGGAGCACAACATGTTGGCAACTTGGGAGGACAAAAAAGATATGTTGCAGGTGTTCAAACTAGTATTTGTTCCATTTTCAACTTTTCTGTTCCGCTGCTGGTTCGCATAATTCTTGGTACTTTTCCAACATGTCCTAACGTCCGATTACTTGCTCAGAGTAACAACTTTGTAAAAACGGTTATCTTCCTTTTCAAAGTCAATAAAAAGTAATATTGCTCTAAAAATGGGACTTGACGATTGAAATGGCAAAGTGCAAATCAAAATGTTGCCCTTTCTGAAAACGTGACTGAGACACACGAGAAGTGTATAGTTTTGTGGCATCACAACAGCGCCAGTTGTCGTTGTTTTACTAGGTACAATGCATCACTGAACAGCTTTTGAACTAGAACTTGTCCTCCACACTTCAATTCCCGTAAAAGGCGGAACCTGGCCAATGCATCGCAGCATCTTTGAAGTATGTTGGCGTAGAACAAATAACTTTTCTCCCCTCAACAAACTGAATGCAACTTGTCCACCTGAAAATGCTACCGGCTGTTTTGCTTGCTTAAGTTCAGCACAACAATAACAAAAGTTCAACTTTCTTCCAGACGCTGAATTCATCCTTATGTTTTGAAGGAAAATGCTGGAAGAAGAGAAGGATTTTGAAAATATGCTTTCTTGAGCAGAATAACATACTCCAACAACGAAAGTTAACAAAACTGTTATTTCTACATTTTTTCTTCGTAAAAATCAAACTTGTTTATATAGATGGCACGAACATAAAACATTCTTATTCATTCAGCTTCAAGTGATTTACTTTCCAACATGTTCAGTTTAAATGCAAATGTTTTCGTGAAGATAGTTAAAATATATGAATTTGCATTGAAAGCTTTTTTGTGCTGTCTACACAGCAAATTTTATTTAGCTGGAAACTAGCAAAATTTAGCTGAATTTTGTCCCGCTGGATTTAAAAAAAAAAAAACAACCGGAGTAACTTTTAAATGTATTCTAAATTAGATTTCAAATTTAAACCCCCATCAAATATGGTAATAAAACCAATATACCTCACTTTTCAAAAAACAAGGCGACACACCAAACACGCCGCCATGTGCAGACAGTTCTAACTACCATGTATAAACATTAGACTAATTCGCTTTTCAGCTTTTTTCGCAGATCAAAGCCGGACTCATATGGGTTGTTCCTTAGCCATTTTCAAGTATTTCTGCCAAATTTGAGATCTATTGAACTAATTTCTGTTCTGCGCATTGAGTTTTTGTGAAAAAAATCCATTATTCTTGAAAATTTTCTTATAATAGTTCTAGCAAGCCCCTTTTAATATGAAACGATAATTTTAGGATGCATGGTGGTTGATATTATTACCAATTTTATGGATCTGTTTAAGAGAACCGTTCAAAACAAAACGAAAAATTAAAAAAAATCATTAACTATCAACTTGAACAGAAATTTCACTTACAAGTTGAAAGTTAAAAATCTGCAGTAAATTAGAAAAAAAAATATTTTTCGCGAGTCCGGCTTTGATCTGCAAAAAAAAGCCGAAATGTGAACTAGTCCAATAAACATCGACGATCTGAACTACTTCTGGCAGATTTTCGACTTGTAGGTGGCACTGTTGCTGCTAGAGGTGGTGATGGCGGTACGATCAGTGGCTTAAGTAGGAACTTTCGTCAGTAGGCGGTGCTGACATGCGTGTCCTTGATGGGATGTGTGAAGAAGGCTGACAGTGAAATATATTTGTTTTACTATATTTGCCCCCTGGTAGTCATATTTAAAAAAGAATTTTGTTGGTTAATATTTCTTGATCGAATTTTATTTTTTTAAACAAACTTAAACAATATATGCTTGTGGATTTGCCGCTTTTCGGCATGTAGGAGAGATAAGGGCATAATGTCCACCTTAAGAAAAACGCTTATTTTACCCTATGGAATAGCTATAATATGTGAATTACATTATTTTTTCGTGTTCAGAAACTCGAATAGTCTATTGCCTAATTGGCCTAAACTTGAATAAGTAGATAAAAACGTTCAAAAATGCATTTTAAATTTTTTTGCCGAAAGCTGCAAACCAGTCACTGTAGGGGCATAATGTAGGGTTGCCATCCGTCCCGCAAAAGCGGGACATGTCCCGCTTTTTTGTTAAATGTCCCGCCGTCCCGCTTTTTCCTCAAAATGTCCCGCTTTTTTTCTTGAAAAACTTTTAAAAAGTTTACTGACTTCTACAGCAAAAAATCAAACTTCAGCATCAATTTCAATTCATTGGTACAACAAGGAAAATCTGTGTAATACGTCTTTTTTCTCAAAATAAGCAAAATTTTTCATAGTTTATATAAGACAATACTTAATAACTCTAAAACTGCAGTAAGATTATGATTCCGTAAAGTGTTCTTGTCAAAAGTGTATCCAAGAACACTTTACGGAATCATAATCTTACTGCAGTTTTAGAGTTACCAATGTAATGTAAATTTTAACTTTAATGATTGCTTCCAAATGATAACAGTAGAGACTTTCATTTATTGTTTTTGGATGATTTTGGCGTCCTGAATTCGAATCATTTTTCCGATTTTGTCTATAAGCTCTTGTTTCAGTTACATGGCATGTGGGAATTTTGAAATTGACCAATTTCGGGTAAAATTGATCATTGATAACTGACGAACGACAGATTTTGTCTAGACATTCTATATTCAAAGATACATTGCTTTAAAAAATATTAAATTCTACAATTTTTAGAAATTTAAAACGATAACATTTCTGACACTACTGAAAAAAATGAATATTTGATATTAAAGATTTTAACTTATTTGAGAACTTTGTTGAAGACTGCAAAATGATTGGACATATTGTTTATGAAATATCTAAGATTTAATTTGGGTAAATATTTCCTAAAATAGTTGTCAAAATTCCATTTTATGAAGAGTTGGGAAAAATAAACAATGAGAAAGCTTCTATTACTTTTATCCGTGAAGTAAAAATGATTCGCGGTCTTCGAAAAAGCTGAACATTGAATTTTGTCAAAAACGTGCACAAATTGATTAAACGAGTTTTTATCTTTTTTTCCAAAGTTATCTCGAAAACAACAACTGCTAGAAAAAAACTAATTGCATATCTTAGTTAAATAGCCTTTTATCGTACACAACCTTTTTGACTCAATTGTCCAAAATATACAATGATGGAAGTTTTCTCGAGCTTTCTAATTTTTAAACAAATTTGAAATGAATTTGATATTACTCAAATACATTTACGTGGTATCAAATTCGCCGTTCACATACAGGACTTGAAATTTTCTCTCTCTAATAACATATTAATTCGCGTACATTGCAAAAAATTGGGTATTTAAATAGAAGCCGTGAAACACAGCAAAATAAATGTGCGTTAAAAAACCTTAGTGTACTTTCTTGGAATAACTCTGGCTGATGGTATACGTATAAGTTTGGCTATACAATTAAGCTTCGTTTTTAAGAATTTTTTAAATGTCCCGCTTTTTTCTGCTGTGTCCCGCTTTTTTCTAAAAGCATCTGGCAAGCCTAGCATAATGAGAACCCTCCTGGGGCAGTATAAGCACCATTAATCGGGGAACGATGAGCGTTTTCTGCCGGGGAATCTAGCAGCGAATTCGACTCGATGAAGTCAACTGAATAATAGAGCAACAGCTTGACTTGTTTCATCTGACGTTTTGACCCCAGCATCAAAAAATTGCTGGAAACGCTCAGCAATCCAAATTTTTGCTGGAAACCGGCAATCGGTTTTCGAATTGCTGGATTTTTAAGCATTCGGTTGTGTTCTTGTCATTTTTGCTGAAAAATCAGCAATCGGTTTTCAAATTGCTGGACTTTCCAGCAATTGATCTAGTTTTATGGAAAATCAGCAATCGAGTTGTCAATTTGGAGTTTTTTTTTTGTTTCGTACACAGCAATTTTTTTTTTGCTGGAAACCAGCAAAATTTTGCTGGTTTTTGTCCCGCTGACTTTCCAGCAGAATTTCCAGCAATTTAAAATGCTGGAAAAACAGCAAACGTTAATGCTGGTTTCCAGCAATTCAAATTACTGGAAAATCAGCAATCCAGATTGCTGGAAGCCAGCAATTTCTTTGAAAACAACCGGTCGTATTTAGTACCAAATTTATATTTCAATTCTAAATTAAATATTGATTACTGCCTGTGCATATAATGAGCAATGAAAAAGAATTTGTTTCATTCATTTTTAAATTATGTTTGCATTTATTTCCAAGAACTTATTTTTTTTAATTTTCCAACACCGGCCCTGGAGTGGCAGCTTTGTGTCAAAGTGTTGATCATTCACCACCTGAGAAAAGAGTTCTGATTAGTATCATTTATAAAATCTGTCCAATAAAAACTCACCCTTGACATATGTCTGTTTGCTAGAATATAGAGAAAAATAAAAAAAATTCTATAATTCTAACTAAAATTCGTAAAATAGAGTCTCACCTCGCTTCAGCGTACGAAAACAAACAAACTCCAATGTGACAACTCGATTGCTAATTTTACAGAAAACTAGATCAATTGCTGGAAAGTCCAGCAATTTGAAAACCGATTGCTGATTTTTCAGCAAAAATGACAAGAACACAACCATATAGGAACCAATAGAAGTCAGCAGAAATCAAATGAAAGTTTTCAGTAATAGTATTTAAAGGGATAATAAACTTTCTTAAAATCATTATGAATATCAGTTAAAATGGCATTAACAAACAAGTTAATATAAGTAATTTAAATGTGATTTTATATAGTGACAATAATTCCGATCAATTTATTTTGAAGGTAACCGTTTTGTATTCCAGTGTAAACAAATTAGTCACAGTAGAACTAAACGCTCAAAAGTATGTTTTGAAATAAGAGTGTAACATAAAACGCAAACTTTGACCGAGAGCCCGAGGAAACGTGATCAAGAGCGTCATTCTTGAAACGATTTCCGGACGAACAAGTGCGTGTTTAAGTGAAATTTAGGAATTTTGGATAGAATACGACAAACCGATTGCTGAAAAATCCAGCAATTCGAAAACCGATTGCTGGTTTCCAGCAAACATTTGAATTGCTGAACGTTTCCAGCAATTTTTTTTGCTGGAAATCGAGGCAAAAATTTACAGTGTACGCTGAAGCAAGGTGAGATTCTATTTTACGAATTTTGGTTAAGTTGATATACCTTATTATTTTATTTTCCTCTATATTCCAGCAAACACATAACAAGCCAAGGGTGAGTTTTTCTTGAACAGATAGATATTCTCTAAAATATTCTTATCAAAGCTATTTTTAAAGGTGGTGGATGATTAACACTTGGGCACAAAGCTGCCAACCCATAGCCGGTGGTATATAATATTGAAAAAAAAAATCGGTTTCTGGAAATAGATATATCCCTTTTTTGAAAAAAAAAAAAGTGAGGAAATAATTGTTTTATTGCTTATTATATGCACAGCCAAATCAAAATTTAATTTTGAATTAAAATGTCAATTTGATACTAAATACAGCCGGTTGTGTTGAAAGAAATAGCTGGTTTCCAGCAATCTGGATTTGCTGATTTTCCAGCAATTTGAATTGCTGGAAACCAGCATTAACGTTTGCTGTTTTTTCCAGCAATTTAAATTGCTGGAAATTTTGCTGGAAAGTCAGCGGTGCTGGTTTCCAGCAAAAAAAAAAAATGCTGTGTAAGGTGTCGGAGAGGTAATCAGAAGATTCGAGTTCGATTCCTGGTCAAGGTGATTTTTTTTTTCGATCATTAATCGATGCATTTTGCACTAAACGGTGAGGCGTAGATTCATCAAAGCAATTACAAAAAAATCTAGGTATGTTTGTAGAATTCAAAGAAGAAACACATGCTCATACATTTTGTTTCTGGTGCTTTGTTTGACGGATGATGCTAGGGTAAATGTACCCGACCTTGGCACCTAAGGCATGGTTTACCCTTTTTTTCGACATTCCTACCTTCCTGTTGAGTGCACCATATAACATCCTTTGAAGAATTTGCTTGCTAACTTGCTTAGAGTTCAAAAAAAATTTGTTTTTTCTATGGAACTTTCATTTATGTGAGCAAAATGCATGCAAAGTACTCACTGCGGTGCTCCAATTACTTGGCCGCCGTACCAATTGTTTGCCGTTTCGATGATCCGATTCTTGGCCACCAGCAAAGTGCAATAGATCTTTACCAACAATGCTCAATTGACAGTTAACAGAATCGTTGGCTATTCTGAATATAAGGCCACTGACAGAATGACGTCAGCTGAGCGTAAAGTTCTATGCGACGATGGAACACCGGGCGCCACTCATACAACAAAAAGGCTTTTGAAAACATTGATAAAATTTCGTTGAAAGGGAGGCACAAAATAAGCTTTCATTTCAAAAAGTCGGAAGTCCAGAAATTCCACAATGCGATTGCGACACATAGGGTTATTTTCACTACCAAACAACTGTCTTCATATTGTGGAGTTTGGCTTCATAAAGTAAAAATTGAAAAATTCCTTGAATGGTATTTTAAAATTTTGCCCTTTTGAATTTGTTAGCTGAGATTATGAGCTTCTAGCAAGAGCCATCTCGAACGCCCGGGGCGTTGCGCAGTGGTTTGACACACCATATAGATGTTAGAATGTCAACCTTGCTACAACATTTTTTTTTAATTCGACTCTCATAAAATATTTTAAGGAATAATTGGAAAGCAATCGATATTTTCCTGAACTTCCAACTTCTGTTTCCATGAAAAAAATTAGAACAAAAATCCAAAAAATTAAATCTGAGTAGGTATACGGTTCCCAAGCAATAGAAAACGATTCCAAAACTCAATTAATTATGTATTTTATATGCTAAAGTCATAAATTGCCATCGATCTAACAATTTTTAGATAAGAAAAACATTTTAAGTCTTGTGAGATGCTTAATTTAATTTAGTTTTTTCTAATATTTCGAACCACTGTGTTCTGTAGGAGACCACGTGGCTTTTGCTCGGCAGACTGCAATGCTAATGCTGTTCGCACGCATACCAATGTACCTTCGATTCATGGTTCCCAAATAGCGATTTTTGCATTTTCAATGCACGGATATGACTTTTAGTTAGTCGAATCACTTATGTTCTCCAACTTATTTCGAAGCTTAAGTTGATAGCAACGGTCTTATCATACAACCCAATAAGTATGAAAACATTTGTGCGTAGTTTTAAATGAAGTTTTAGGGAAAACATCAGCCCAAAAATACCTCTTTAATGAACAGGTATTTTTTTTACAGCTTCCAACACTGGTGGTGTATTTCGATTGAACACGCATGCCAAGAAAAGGAACTAAATTAGTTTTAAATTTTTATTCAAAACCTAAATAGATATTCATTCTTTTGTCTTTCGAGTATTTTTAGATTTTTTGCCGAGTTTAACTGTAAGCATGAGTATTAATTGCAAATTTTTCAATTGAATGTCCGCGTTAGAAATCGCATGTGAATTTAACAGTTGCACTAGAAAGGTAAGTTCATCTGATTTTTATACGGTGATTTCCAACATAATTTCCTCGGATGCAGATCGAAAAAAATTAACTTCTTTATTAAAGTACAAACAATCAAAAAATTCTGTAAGCACAGATTTGAAACAAATTATTCTCTTTGCAATGAAAATATATTCAAAATTTTTTAAGCTCAATTTGGACCTGAAAAACATGAATAGACATGTTGGCATGCCAAGAAAAGGACCATGCCAAAATAGGGCTCACTTACCCTACTACAAATCCCCTCGAACAGAAATCGAACTCGAGTCTACTTATTACCTCTCCGACATCTTACCAGTAGCCCAAATCGACAGATGAAACCAGTCAAGCTGTAGCTCTATGGTTGAGTTGACTTCATCGAGTTGAATTCGCCGCTGATTATACGTGCCCTGATTAATAGTGCTCTGTTCACCCCAGGTCAACAAATTTGAGTAAAAACGCGTTTTAAAATTGATTTTAGTGAAAAATCAAAAATTGTATGATGGTGAAAATTGAGAAACAATGGGTTAACCTTCCCATGCCGTTCGCAAAATATCTGTTAAAATTTTTTCGGGTCTATTTAACCTGCAGTTTGTTATCGTTCCCCTGGCCATAAATAACAACCGATTTTGATGATATTATATTCGTTGTTTAGGTAATTTAATCTAGTTTCTCAACATTATGAAATAAAGTCAATATGTTCTAGGAAATTACCAGTGGTCGGTTCCGAATGAAAAAAGTCCAAAAAAAGAGCTCTTTTTGAAATGCTTATAACTTCTGAATGATCTATTGTTTTGATCTAACTTAACGATTTTCGAAATTGTTAAGAATTTACCTTTCTATAGATGTACAAATATGTAGGGGTCCAGTGGAAGGTTTGGCCGCTATCCCGGAACTTCCGGTAGAAAAAATTCTTACTTAAAAAAGTCACCCAATTTTGGCTTTGCATTGCTGTATCTCGCTTACCAATGGACCGATTCTCTAAATTCAAATTTTAGTTTTTTTTTCGATACTTTTTCTACTATATTCATAGAACAAACTTTGTTTCTAAAACAATTAAGTTTTTCAGTATCTCTGAATGAAACTAACAACTTTTTTGTCATTTTTCAACTCTCCCTTGGGTTGATGGGTTCTCGGGGTTTTGTCATCGTGATTTCTCGGATATTTTCACTTAAACTGTCCACTTTTTATATATCCAGAGATTCAATGAAATCTGCCCTTTCGATTGGTATACTTTTTGTGAAGTTTTTCAAAAATTTGTAACAACGTTTTTCCAATATACTGAAAGCTGTCAGATTTCAACCAGTCCAGCACACATTTTCAGACGGTTGGCGTACTAATTTAGCACCCCTTCGCGTAGTCTCAAGAGAAACGAAATCCCTTAGCTCTCCTGTCGCTCACCAAACCTACCTCCCAGCAGCAAACAGGAGGAATCGCCGTGCCGCGTGGTTTGAAGAGCTCATGCTGATACTTACGTAATGAATGTTTTATTGTTGCAAGGTCAATGATTTGCTAATAAATATTTATCATAACTAATGAAGTGCTTTAATCTTTCTTTCAGTTGTATCATCTACTTGTCTTATTCGAATATTTTTGAAAAGTTTTATTTACTTCACTCAATTCCTCTAAAATCTAAAATAAAAGTGAAACTTGAAAATAAGGGAAGATTATATCTTATATTATATTTTTTTTTTAGAATTTAGAACTCTGAACTCATAATTCAAAGTCCAGAATACATAATCCTTGGTTCACAATTCAGTATTCAGATCTGAAAATTTCATATAATATTATACATTCATATGTTTCTGAATTCTGTATAAGAAATCAAAATGAAGAATTCAGCATTCCGAATTCCAAAACTCTTAATCTGAAAACTCAATCAAAATGAATTGAGATTAATAATTCAGAATCTTGAATTTAGAATTTAGAACTCAAATTTTAAAATTCAAAATGTGAAATTAATAATTGAAAGTTTTTAGTTCATAATAAAGAATTTTATTGAGGAATTAAGCATTTAGAACCAAACATTATGAGGAAAAAAATGAAATTTCTACGATTTTTGACAATTTTTGTAAAAGTTCTGTATTTTCATTCAAAAGTTTCTAAATTCTAAGTTTTAAATTCTTAATTTGACATTTCAAAATCTCATTTCTGTATTCTAAATTTTTAACTCAAAGTTCTAAATACGAGTTTTAAATTAAACCTTAATCAGAAACCCTAATCAAAAATCTTTATCTGAAATCTGAATCTAAAATCTGAATCTTAAATCAAAAATCTGAAATCTGAATCTGAAATTTTAAACTGAAATCTGAATCTGAAATCTGAATAGGAAGTCTGAATCTGAAACCTGAATCTGGAATCTGGATCCGAAATATGAATCTGAAATCTTAAATCTGAAATCTGAATCTGAAATTTGAATCTGGAATCTGAAATCTGAAATTTGAATCTGAAATCTGAATCTGGAATCTGAATCTGAAATCTGAATCTGAAATCTTAATCTGATATCTGAAATCTGAAATCTGAATCTGAAATCTGAAATCCGTGAGTTTGAGCCCAAGAGTAAACATCGAGCACAGTTGTACCTGAAAAGTTTTTCCATGACTGTCTGCAAACTGCATCGTTTATAAAAGTCGCGAATCACATAAAGATGTTAAAACGACTATAATCGAAACAATTTTTTTTTATAAAAATAACAGATTTCACAGTTGCTGAAAATTGTGCTTGAATATAATGGAATAATGTATAATACCATCCGTCGACATATAGGTTCATATGTATATAATATAAAATATCAAAAAAGATTCAAACAATACCTACGATAATATAACATTCATTTCGTTATCAGCATCAGCACAATCAATCAACAAACAACGCGGCAAGACGGCAGTTCTTCCTGCTGCTGGGTTGGGTGGTAGATTTGGTGAGCGACAAAAAGAGAGCTAAAGGATTTGTTTCTCCCGCGGCTACGTGAGGGGTGCGAGATTTGTACACCAACCTGCTGAAAACGTTGGCCAAACTGGTTGAAATCTGGCAGCTTTCAGTAAATTCGAAAAACGTTGCTACAAATTTTCAAAACACCACAAAAAAAGTATGTCCATCGAAAGAGAAGATTCTAATGAATCTCTAGGTATATAAAAAGTGACCACTTTGAGTTCAAATTTTAGAGAAATCACGCTAACAAAATCCCGTAAACCCACCGACACGAGGGGGAGTTTGAAAAATGACAAAAAAGATGTGAGTTTCATTACCATATACTGAACAACTGAGATTTTTGAGGAACCAACTATGTTCTACAAAAATAATAATAAAGTTATCGAAAAAAAACTAAAATTTGAATTTAGAGAATCGGTCCATTGGTAAGCGAGATACAGCAATGCAAAGCCAAAATTGAGTGACTTTTTTAAGTAAGAATTTTTTCTACCGGAAGTTCCGGGATAGCGGCCAAACCTTCCACTGGACCCCTACATATTTGTACATCTATAGAAAGGTAAATTCTTAACAATTTCGAAAATCGTTAAGTTAGATCAAAACAATAGATCATTCAGAAGTTATAAGCATTTCAAAAAGAGCTCTTTTTTTGGACTTTTTTCATTCGGAACCGACCACTGGTAATTTCCTAGAACATATTGACTTTATTTCATAATGTTGAGAAACTAGATTAAACTACCTAAACAACGAATATAATATCATCAAAATCGGTTATTATTTGTGGCCAGGGGAACGAGCGCAAGAGCTCGGGTCAATATGACCCGAACGGCATATTATCGGTTTTTTTCATGGGGCCATTTCCGGTGGACACTGGAAGTTTTCTGGTACTACAGATTGTGTCTTCTGCGGCTCTGCATAATTGTTCCAAATTTCAGATTTTTCCGATTTTTTTGTCACGAGTTATGATGAATTGAATGTACGCTTCGGGTCATATTGACCCGAACGGCGCGGGAAGGTTAATCATGTTGCAGTGCGAACATTTCAGATCAAGATGATTTAAAGGTCATAAAAGCTTATTTGGTGGTGCTCAAAAATTATAATATTTTCGTCACTTAAGAAACTAAGCTGTTTATTATTTAATATTTCTGTAAAGATGAAAAGGATATTTCTTTTTTGGTGAAAAATTAATACAATGGGTAGTACAAAACAAATTCTAATGAAAATTTGTTTAAGAAATTACGTACTTTTGTAGAAAAAAGGAGTGCTTATTATGCCCTGGGTGCTCGTTATGCCCTTACCTCCCCTATTCAAATAAATTTCTAATTCAGAGTATGGAAACTCATTTTAAATAAGTTTATGATTGTCTTACCAGAAAAATCAATGATTTGAAATTTTTTAATTATGTTCTAAGGCGGCTAATATATGAACGATCAATATTTGCATGTTTTTACCGGGTGATTCCAAACTTTTGGCCGGCAGTTTAATCTACATTATATGAAAAAAAATTGAATGAATGTTGAGGTATACAAATGTGTCATGATGCCCCGTTTGATGGTACAGATGTATGTATTTCAAATTATTTATTTTAAATATTCAGCAAAAGAATAATGTCGGGAACTATAAGTGAATTTTTTTTCAATCTAAGTCTCCTAAAACCGTTTCGTTTCCTATTTAAAAAAAAAAAAATAGCCAGAGTAACCCAGACGCTTTGCTCCTTTTCACATCAGTTGCTGACAAGATTTTCGGTTCCTCGTTAACCTTAACCAGCTCAATTAGTAGCAATCATACAATCATCATGAAATCCTAATTCTGTCCTTTTGCAAAACGTAGAATGCGAAGTCCTATTAAAGCTAAACGATCCATTTCCAGGACTTGTTTCCCACGTGCTTTGCTCTTGCCTCACCACTGCCGTGTCCTTCTAAAACAGCCTTGGATCGGATTTCACATAACTCACATCGTTCGGGACATCAAAAGCTAATCAATCACCGACCGCATCGCCAGATCGCAAACAGGACACAGACGGTTATCCGACGCTCAGCTCCCAGCAACGACTTTTATCGTTCTTGCCAATATGGCTTTCTGAGCAAATCCGTAGCTGCCGTCGGTTGGATGAATGAAAACTTATAGCCTCGTTGAGGACGGAGAATTGAATCAGGGGGTACTAAAGTTTTCTTCAAGCGTACAATCTTCTGTCGAAAAACACGGGAAGTTGCTGTGGAAACTTGACTCTTTCACCCGCTCAACGAAGGAAGGAAAAACTCCAGAATGCACGAGACTCGGTACAAACGCATCTTGCAAAATCTACTTTCTATGGGTTTCCCGAAACTTGATCTTACGGAGCATAAATGAGTAATCTGTTTTTTTTAAATGTCTTTAAACATCTTGGAGAATAGAATCAGTTTCAAAAGCTAATTTTCATTCAACGCTGCTGTTTAAACTGGTTTTGAAAATCAAAAGTGTATGCTGCATCAAGAATCTATTTTTATTTACTGCAAACAGCAATCAAATATGCCCATGAATATACGTACCATAATCCGGGGTAATATTGATCACTTTTTTCAATATTTTTCGATTATTTTTTCTGTTAAGGGAAACGTTGCATGTTTCATATTTTTTTAAACCACTGGACTTCCTATGAACGTAAAACGGGTTGCAGAAATGTATTAGACTACTTTAAACTTGATTTAAAAATCGATTTCGTCTCTATTTTTAATCTAATGCTTTGTGGTTGGTCAGTCTCTATTTTCGACGGTTTCACGAGTTTTCTTGATCATAAAGGAAACAAAACACTTTCATAATTTTGCAAATAAAAGTTTATTAATTTTACCTTGCTTTTTAACGTTTTCTTTTAAAAACTAATCGGAAAAAAATTATTATGGTGCATACATTTAGGGGCAAAAATTAAATTAATTGCTTGATAGTTTGAGCTACAAAATACAAATGAAATTTCACATTCACACATTCCTCTAGACCCTCCTACTATTTCCATTTTCATTGTTTCTTCAAAGTTTACCATTTGATAGGGTTCCTACCCATTTGTCCGATAGAGTGCTTACTCTTGGAAAATTTTCTTATTTTTTAAATAATTAAAATTTATCACTAAATGAATGTAAAAATAGCACTATAAATACACATCTACAAAAAAAAAGTTGTTCTTTCACTTTCAACAACCCGTTTGCTTTTTAGTATCATCAGGAGAGCTGTTTGTTTTCGAGCTTTAGAAAACATAGATATTTTAGGATTTTGAAATGGAATTTTTACTAATAGAAAAAATATTCAAATGCAAACCAAATTTTGCCTATTTGATACTCAATAAATAGGCTTTCAAATGTAAAAACAGTTTCAAAACATTCAAACTATAGACTGAGCTATTTATGATAATGTGCAAAAATTTATTGTTGGTTCAATTTACCCGGTGATCAAAGTTACCTGTCAAAACACTTTACTTCAAACGACAAATAAGCCGTGAAAATATGAATTTTGTCTCGCCTTGGAAGGAAAAAAAAGAAAGGAAACCATTGATTTTTATTTATTTGTACTTTTTAAACGGTGTTAATGATGTGAACACAAGGAGTTGAATAAAATTTACACCTTTGGATAGGCCCTTTGGACTTGGCACGTGCGTTTTTTTTTTGTTTTTTTTATTCACGTTACTAGCTGATCCCGTACGAACTTCGTTTCGCTTTAAATCATTGGTACGTCAAAATGAGTTTAGAAAATGAATTCGAAACATTCTTTCGACAATTGTGGGAAAAAAATTCAACAGTGTTTAAAGTCGCTACTATTACTTTTACTTAAATTCAAATTAAACAGTTGATTAGCTTTTTATTAAAATTTATGTGAGAGTGTTTTCTTCTCGATCGATTGCAAAATCTAGACATTATGGCAGAAACATGTACTATTTGTTTATGTGCACGACTCTTTTGCTTGACCTTCACACTTAAATCGGTATCAATTATCTGCTTCCAACAAAATTATTGCACAAAACACTGAACATTCGATGAAACCCTCTTTTTCTGTCCCATGGCCCGAAATTCGATAATTGAAACCAATTTTACGTTCCTCAAAACTCCCTTGTGCCATTTTTTCTTTTAAAATTATATGTAAAATAACGTCAGGAACTTGAAAACAGTGAAAAGTGAATATAGACGCCCCTTTCGCCGAGTCAATTGCTCATAGTTTATAACCCTCATCTGAATATTTTCATTTCAATCCGATGCATGATCACGACAATATCGCGAAAACAGTGAGCAACTAACATGGACGGCCTTTTTTTGGACCACGATTCAAAACTTGACACCTGAAATCAATTACCTTTTCTGTTAAACTCCCATGTGTCAATTTTCATTACATTTCTATGCTCAATCAAGAGAATATCGTAAAAACAGTGAACAGATAATAACCCCTTTTGCCGACCCCTGAGTCAAGATTTGAAACCTGAAAGCAAAAGAGCGTCCCTAAAAACTCCTATTCGGCAATTTTCATCTCAATCCAATGTAGAATAACATCAATATCGCAAAAACATTAAAGTTGGGTATGGACGACTCCTTCAGCCGACTTCTGATCCGCAATTCGAAACTTGAAATCGATTGCTCGTCCCTCAAAACACTCATGTGCTAATTTTCATCACAATCCAGTGTATAATAACACCAATATCGCAAAAACATTAATCAGTGAATATGGACGACCCCTTTGGCCGACCCCTGACCCTAAATTTGATAACTGTAATCGATTGCTCGTCTCTCAAAACACTCATGTGCAAATTTTCATCACAATCGGACGGAAAATAACGTCAATAACGTGAAAACAATATTTGTCTTGTATGGACTACCCCCTTCAGAAGGGGTCGTCCAAAAATCTAAAAACATTTTTCATCATTCCTGGTCCTAATGAGCATCCATGCCAAATTTCAGATCTCTAGCTTTTAAGACGGCTGAGTCTATAGAGGACAAACAAACAAACAAACAAACAAACAAACAAACATACAGATAATTGCTTTTTATAGGGGAGAGTGGGGATACTTGATCCCTTTTTCTTATTTTCACCATATCTTTTTGGAAAAATTTAGCAACTCGTCGTCTTTGACATTTTCTGACAGCTTGTAACTTCAAGTTTCTATGCTCCAAAAATTAGATTGATACTTAAACCCATTGATGAACTAGAAGCATTTTCGTGGGAGTAAAAAAATTGCGATTTTTCTGAAGTTAGGGGAGACTTGATCCCCTATTAAAGAAGACTTGATCTTTTATTCAGGAAGCCTTAATCCTTGTATAAAAATCAAACAAAACCTCAAGATAGAATGTTTATTGACTATTTTGATCATGTTTGTTCTCATTTCACAAATTTATAGCAAACATAGATGAAAATTCTATAACTTTGTCTCAACGCTAATAACATTGCATACTTAAAGGCGCTATTTTTTATAATTAAGAGAAAATTAATTATTTTTGCTCTTTTCTTCAGACAATTGTTTGATATATATTAGTTTTTGGATAAATATTAGTAATTTCGTAATCAGCAATCATAACGATCAATTCAGAAGAAGAATATGCCGTTTGGAAGGGGGGATCAATTGTACCCAACTCTAGGGGATCAATTGTACCCATAATCAACGTTTTAAAAAACTTTTTCTGAAAAAAGTTGAGAGTTTTCCATTGCTTTGAAAATATGGCATTATGTAGTTCATTTTACGCTCAAACGATTGTTACATTGGAACAAATATTTTTTTCATAATTTTCCCATGTAAGGAACATTTTAAAGTGATGGAAAAAGATCTTCAAGTTACATTTTGTGAAATTTTTCAAACAAAGTTCAATTACACAAACAATTATTTTGATAAAATTTTTTAAACTACAAGCATTGTTATTTTGCTCATTTTGGCACATTTTTCTAGAACATTTGATCTTTGTAAGACATTCCAGTTTCGAGATATAGCTAAGGAATCAAGTATCCCCAGGGATCAAGTATCCTCATTCTCCCCTATATATATAGACTAGCTGATCCCGTACGAACTTCGTTTCGCTTTTAACTTTTAAGCTGAAGATTTTGTATTTGGTTGGTAATTTGGACGCATTTTCACCAAAAAATTGCTTGAAATACTAAACAGAATTTGTCTACCAAACGGAAATTTAAAATAAGAAATTGATTGACCGTCTAAAAGAACACCAGTGTACGATTTTTTGTCTTTTTCGGATGCTAACAACGAAATTATGATCTGATTACCGTCTGATTAAAAATTTTAATTCATAAATCAATTGTCCGTTTTGTAAAACACCCGTAAATGAATTTTTGTTTGGGTCCCATGCATAATGTAACAATTGTTATAAAAACATTGAACAGTAAATGTGGACGACTCCTTTTTCTGTCGTCTAATAAAAAATTTGTTATCAGGAATCGATTCCGCGTCCTGCAAAACTCTTGTGTTTAAACAACAAAATATTAAGACGAACCCTTTTAAGGACTCCTTGTCAAAATTTGACACGTGAAATCAATTACCTGTGCTGTAAAACTCCTATGTGCAAATTTTCATTATAATCCGATTTATAATCAAGACAATGGGGCTTATTCTGAGAGTCGCGTGCCGTGGTGTGCAAAATCGTTGTGCCGACTCCAGAAACCACACTAAGATATAAGTTTCAGCTCAAATGTTCTGTGATTGATTTTCGGAGCTCATTCATACTAACGTTTCTTCTCTGAAACATTTCCTGGAGTCAGGATAAAGAAGTGGAATTTCATGAGTCACGTCACTCGACTCGCAGATTAACCCCCAATATAACAAAAACAGTGAACAAATAATATGGAGATTTAAAATCTGAAACAATTGAGCGTCCCTCAAAACTTCTATGTGGAAATTATCATCTCAATCCAATGCATAATAACGTCAATACCGCATAAACATTGAACAGTTTATATGGACGACCCCTTTGCCCGATCTTTGACCCTGAGTTTGAAACCTGGAATCGATTGATCGTTCCTCAAAATACTCTTATGCAAATTTTCATCAAAATCAAATCTATAATAACGCCAATATCGCAAAAACATTGATCAGTTGATATGGACGACCCCTTTTGCCAACCCCTTCTACAAAATTTGATAACTGGAATCGATTGTCCGTTCCCTAAAATACCCGTCTACAAATTTTCATCTCAATACAATGCATAATAACGCCAATATCGTAAAAACATTAAAAAGTTGATATGGATGACCCCTTTCGCCGACCCCTGACCCTGAATTTAATACCTGTAATCGATTGCTCGTTCCTCAAAACACTCATGTGCCAATTTTCATATCAATCCAATGCGTAATAACGTCAATATAGTAAAAACACTGAACAGTTCATATGGACGACCCCTTTTGCCGACCCTTGACACGAAATTCAATACCTGGAATCTATTGCTCATCTCTCAAAACCCCTATGTGCAAAGTTTTGCCTCAATCCGACGAAAACTAACGTCAATATCGCGAAAACAATATTTGTCTTGTATGGACGACCCCCTTTAGAAGGGGTCATCGAAAAATCTGAAAACATTTTTCATCATTCCTGGCCCTAATGAGTATCCATGCCGAATTTCAGCTCTCTAGCTCTTAAGATGGCTGAGCCTATAGTGGACAAACAAACAAACATACAGAAATTGCTTTTTATATATATAGATTAAAATCACATGTAGATTTTCTGGCCAATTTTTAGAACTTTAACTTACGAAAAATGTATATGAATAAATTCCTAGGCAATTAAAAAGTGTTTGAAGAAGTAAAAAAAAAACGTGTTCTCTGCCTGAATTTTTATCACAAACGTGTATGATAATCTGCATGGATTCTTCCAAATGGAACACGATGAAATGACCTCATTCGTACATTTTTTCTGATAAGTTTAATATGACAAACTGATGGCTAAAAATCATGCAGGCTTTGTTTCCATAAAAAAGTCTTTAAGTTTTCATCATCATTTTTTTATTTATGTCATCCGACGATTCTTTCATTTTAATGCCATTATTCACAGCAGCTATCATACACCGCATCTTGCACTCGACGTTTGAAATGCATTCAATGTGATAGGGAATTTGTTGATGTAAAAGTTTTAGCACATGAGTGAAATTTAAATTTTACATTTTTCATGCATGGCACATCGCAATATTATCGCAACGAGCCAACAACATCATCATGATAGACGACAACGAACGACAACAAAGTGAAGCAGCATCAGCAGCACTGTGGCGCATTTTCTTCGTAAAGAAAAGGCAGTTTTCAGATAGTTTGGTCCGATGGCCCAAAAAAAAAACTACAAGTGCTGGAAAGGAAGAAAGACTTAACTTGAAATGGATCCGGTTTACTGAACCTAGACGGTCGCTGCTGTTATAAATGAAATTTTTCGCATGCACTCGCACATGAAGATGCACAAATGCATCTCACAGTTAAGTTTATGGTTGATTCATGTCTAAGAACAGAAAAAAGTTTAAAGAAAGTGTAGAAAAAAATTCGTCTTAAGAGTATAACGAGCTCTTAAGACGAATTTAATTTTATTTTCGACACTTACTGTAAACGTATTTCTATTCTTAGACATGAATCAACCATTAACAAAACTATAAGATACATTTGAAACTGGTCAAATATTTTAGATAGTTTACTGCGAATAAATTTTTTTGTAAGATGCAACTTGTTGTCTCTTCCATTTTGAAATAAACTTTAATTCGATAAATAAGATTTTCAGAAAGTTTAAGTTTACTGGCCTGAAAAATTGTCGAAGCATTTCAGAAATTCAGAAAAACGATTCTTTTTTTTAAAAACAACAACACGGTCAAAGAATTAATTCATTTCATCTCTCCCATTTTTTTCTAGATCTGAACGTGTCATCAAAATTTAGTATTGTTATTTCCCTACGTCCACTTGTTTCATATCTAGCTGGCAGCGCTTGGACCAAAAACTTCTCATGTGATATGTGTGGTACCACACCACATTTTTCCGTTGAATGGCATTCGTCCAAAAAACATCGAGTGCAGCTAGATGTAGATTTAGACAAATGAAAACATACATAAATAACCATCGGGAGAGAACTAAATTTAGCAGAAGGGTAACATTATGTTTGACACTGTTTGTTCACTAGATAAAAAACTGGCCGTGTTGATTTAAGAACGGCTAATTCAAGAGTGAAAATTTAATTTTTCGGAGATATCTTGTAGATTGAAGAACAAAACACCGTTAATGAATCTGGATAGTTGCCAGACTATTTTCGCCACATTTCTGTCAAATTCAGGCCATAATTTGCTTGGTGGTGGTGAATTTTGTGAAAAAATTAACGTGAAAGAGATACACTTAATTTCAAAAAACTTTGTTGAATTCAATGGTTTAACAACGAGGTGTTTTTGTTTATAAATGAGATACCGTTTATTCATTTATTAAAAGCTAACTTAGAGCTATAATAGCAATTACACTCTTGTCGCTTATTCTAAGTGATTCTCAACACTAAACCGTTCCTTAAATACCATCAGTTTCTGGGTTAACCTCCCAGAATAAACTACCAACACTGCAGGGAAACTCTTAACCACAAGCTGTGTTGGCTGAGTTTAGCGTGTATGATGACAACGTTTGTATTGATGGCATCATCGTTGGTCATCATTCATCTTCAATTATTTTGATTAAATAGCGAATTGACGAAAGAGAACGAAACCAAAACAAATTGTTTTGGTTTTGCGGAACGTGGCCGCGAAGGATCTGCTTGAAGACGTCCGGGAATTTCTCCAACACGATTCGAAAGAAACCGTGACAACAGTCTTGGTTGTGCAGTTGAATGAATATCTTGAAAATAATAAGAAGTAAACTACTAAAACAGAAAGTCCTAACCGAAAGGCGATTGCGTTGAGGATTACCTATTGAATTTTATCATTGACCGTTTTTTGAAGAATAATAAAAAATGTCCAAAACATGGCGTCAAATACGGAAGTGCGGAAAAGTTTGAGGAATCCAAAGCCGACTACAGAAAAGCGCTTGACAATAAGTCACCCGCCAGAATGGAAAAGTACATAGTTTGATCAACAATGATCCTACCACTACCTACTCTCAAAGAACTCCAGAAATCAGTGAGGGAAGCGAACCACAACTTTACCCAGCGCCCGTAATTCCGAATAACCCAACAATCATTATTTATTTATTTATTTTTTTATTTACATAGTATTCCGTCTCACGACATAACTTGACGAACATAATTCCTAAAATTCACTCGGTTCATAGCAACCGTTCTCCGATTTCTCGGGCACCCCACGTTCGCCAGATCACGCTCCACTTGGTCTAACCACCTTGCTCGTTGCGCCCCCGCTCGTCTTGTTCCTACCGGATTCGTAGCGAACACCTGTTTTGCAGGACAGTCGTCCGGCATTCTCGCAACATGTCCCGCCCAGCGTATCCGACCAGCCTTCACCACCTTCTGGATACTGGGTTCACCGTAGAGTCGCGCGAGCTCGTGGTTCATCCTTCGCCTCCACACTCCGTTCTCCTGTACGCCGTCAAAGATGGTTCTTAACACTCGTCGCACGAATACTCCGAGTGTACGCAGGTCCTCCTCGAGCAATATCCATGTCTCGTGCCCGTAGAGAACAACCGGTCTAATAAGCGTCATATACAGGTTACACTTCGTGCGAGGGCAAAGTCTTCTCGACCGCAGTTGCTTGTGGAGTCCATAGTAGGCACGACTTCCGCTGATAATTCGCCTCCGGATCTCACGGCTGGTGTCATTGTCTGCGGTCACCAGTGAGCCGAGATAGACAAAGTCTTCGACTATCTCCAGCTCGTCGCCGTCGATCGTGACCTTGTTATTACTGGACAAGCGGGTTCGGTCGGTTTCGGATCCGCAGGCCAGCATATACTTCGTCTTGGACGTATTAATCATCAACCCAATCCTTCCTGCTTCGCGTTTCAGTTTGCGGAAGATCTCCTCCACCGCCGCAGATGATCTGCCGACTATATCAATGTCATCGGCAAAGCAGATAAGTTGACTGGATCTGTTGAAAATCGTGCCCCGCATTTCGCCCACCGCTCGTCGAATAACACCTTCTAGCGCCACGTTGAACATCATGCAGGATAGACCATCACCTTGTCGAAGTCCCCTGCGCGATTCGAATGAACTCGACAATTCACCCGAAATCCGCACACAGCACTGCGTTCCATCCATCGTCGCCTTGATCAGTCTGATTAGCTTCCCGGAAAAGCCGTTCTCGTCCATGATTTCCCATAGCTCGTTACGGTCGATCGTGTCGTATGCGGCTTTGAAGTCGATGAATAGATGATGCGTAGGGACTTGGTGTTCACGGCATTTTTGGAGGATTTGCCGTAATGTGAATATCTGGTCCGTCGTAGACCGTCCCTCCATGAAGCCGGCCTGATGACTTCCCACGAATCTGTTTGCTTGTGGCGTGAGGCGGCGGAGTAGGATACGGGACAACACTTTGTAGGCGGCATTGAGGACAGTGATCGCTCGGTAGTTCTCACAGTCCAATTTGTCGCCCTTCTTGTAGATGGGGCATATTACCCCCTCCGATCCGGACTATCAACCGGTGTAGGCAATCGGCCAACCTGTCCGGGCCCATTTTGATGAGTTCAGCTGCGATGCCATCCTTCCCAGCCGACTTGTTTCTATTCAGCTGGCGAATGGCTTCCTTAACTTCACTCATCGTTGGGAGTGGCTCCTCTTCGTCGTTGGCTACGCCGGCGATGTACCTTCCCCCACCGTCTTGATCTCCTGCATGTGCGCCGTTCAGGTGTTCATCGAAGTGCTGCTTCCACCTTTTGATCACCTCACGATTGTCCGTCAGGATGCCCCCGTCCTTATCCCGGCATATTTCGGCTTGCGGCACGAAGCCTCTGCGGGATGCGTCGAGTTTCTGATAGAACTTTCGTGTTTCTTGGGAACGATGCAGCTGCTCCAGCTCCTCGAGCTCCTCCTCCTCCAGGCGGCGCTTTTTCTCCTGGAAAAGTCGAACTCGCTGCCTCTTCCGCTGTCGGTGATTTTCCACATTTCGACGGGTGCCTCTTTGCACTACTGCCGCCCGCGCGGCATTCTCTTCGTCCATCACCCTCCTACACTCCTCGTCGAACCAGTCGTTCCGTCGAGATCGCTCCACATAACCGATGACGTTCTCCGCAGCACTGTTGATGGCTGTTTTGATGGTATCCCAACAGTCCTCGAGAGGGGCTTCGTCAAGCTCGCCCTCTGCCGGCAGCGCTGCTTCGACCGATTGCGCGTAGTCTGCCGCGACCTCAGGTTGCTTCAGTCGAGCGATATTTAACCGAGGCGGGCGCCGGTTTCGCGTGTTGTTCACTACGGAGAGTTTTGGGCGCATCTTCACCATCACCAGATAATGGTCCGACTCGATGTTAGCGCCCCGACAGGATCTGACGTCGATGATGTCCGAGAAGTGCCGGCTGTCGATCAAAACGTGGTCGATCTGTGATTGAGTTTGGTACGGTGATCTCCAGGTGTACTTGTGTGGGAGGCGGTGCTGAAAAAAGGTACTACGTACGGCCATTCGTTTGGAGGCGGCGAAATCAATGAGTCTGAGGCCGTTTTCGTTGGTCAGCTGGTGCGCGCTGAACCTTCCAATTGTCGGTTTAAATTCCTCCTCCTGGCCGACCTGAGCATTGAAATCCCCGATGACGATCTTGATATCATGTTTTGGGCAACGGTCGTATTCACGTTCCAGCTGCGCGTAAAATTCGTCTTTGTCGTCACCGGTACTTCCGAGGTGAGGGCTGTGCACGTTGATGATGCTGATGTTGAAGAACCGGCCCTTGATTCTCAACCGGCACATTCGTGAGTTGATCGGCCACCACCCGATCACGCGCTTTTGCATCTTTCCCATCACTATAAAAGCTGTTCCAAACTCGTGTGTGTTGCCGCAGCTCTGGTAGATGGCACGACCATCTGGATACGTTCGTACCGTGGAGTCCTTCCAGCATACCTCCTGCAGCGCTACGATGTCGAATTTGCGGCTCTTCAATTCGTTGGAGAGCACGTGGGTACTGCCCACAAAATTTAGAGATCGGCAGTTCCATGTTCCAAGTTTCCAATCGCTAGTCCCTTTTCGTCGCGTGGGTCTTTGCCGATTTCCATCCGAAATTTGTTGTTCGTTATTCGTTGCTTATGTTTTTTAGTAGTCACAGGCTCGCAAGGCCCGCAGCTAACCCCACTATCTCGCAGGAGGACCGTCGTGATGTTGCTGTTTTGGGTCCCGAACACCACCAGGACGTTGTTGCACTCCGCACGCCGCCCCTAACATGGAGAACAGATGCGTACGAAGCCCCCTAACTCATTCTGCATGCGACCAAAGCATCCACCGGGGTTGGGTACCCGATCTCCGCTAAGGTTGCTCGCACCCCAGCTAGTACCACGGGGAGGTAGAGAATCGGAGTTGCGGACAAGAGGTGATATGACCACTACCCGAAGGTTGGGTGTATGGGGTCTCGAGTTGCACATTGTCTACTTCACTAGCCAGCCCAACAATCATATTGGAACCTATCAATTATGAAACTGTATCGATCAAGCACTCGCTAGCGGTAGAGAAAATTTTGAACTTGGTCAAATTCAATCAGTTCAAACAGATCCGGATGATCGGCAGATTTAAGTTCAAGATTGATGTTAGTTCTCCTACAGCGCTAGAAGAGCTGAAAAAGGTTAACCTGGCGGAACAATAACTAAAAGTTTTTATTCCAAAATCACTTACTCACTCCATCGCATTCATCCGGGACATCCTCCTGGAAATCGGAAATGCAGAATTAAAACAAAATTTAATATGTGAGTTCGTACTCACAAGACATGCAGAGCAAACTCGACGACCTCACCGAAAGCTCCAAGGCAGCAGGTCTCAAAATCAATGTCGGAAAGACCAAGTCGATGGAAATCAATACAGAAAATCGTTCCAATTTCGTGGTAGCTGGAAAACAGGTTGAGAAAGTGGAGTGCTTCCAGTATCTTGGTAGCCAGATTACGCCTGATGGTGGTACCAAAAAGGACATCGAAACCCGGATCAGAAAAGCCCGATTTGCGTTTGCGAGTCTCCGAAACATCTGGCGGTCACGCCAGATCTCTCTACGAACTAAGATCCGAATCTTCAACTCAAACGTCAAATCCGTATTGCTGTACGGGTGATAAACTTGGTGCACATATGTGGTGACGACGCGAAAACTGCAAGTTTTTGTGAATCGCTGCCTGCGGAACATCATCCGCGCTTGGTGGCCTGGCAACTGGATCTCAAACGTTGAACTTCATCGCCGGTGTCATCAAAAGGCACTAGAAATCGAGATTCGGGAACGTAAGTTGAGATGGATTGGGCACACGCTGCGAAGAGATGAAAACGAGATTTGCAGAGAGGCGCTTGACTGGAATCCAGATGGGCATCGAAGAAGAGGCAGGCCCAAAAGCTCGTGGCGGCGAAGTCTAGCCGCTGAAATCCGCACAGTTGACGAGAACCTTGGCTGGCAGCAAGTGAAGACGCTGGCTCCGGATCGCTAGCAGTGGAGATCTTTTATCTCAGCCCTATGCGCCGGTTAATCGGCGCTGGACCCTTAGGTAGGGTAGGTAGGTTCGTACTCACTTACTAAAGTAGAAAGAATCCAATAGAAACATAATGAAGGCTGATCCGTACTGAGAATATCAGAATTTATTGTGAAGGGAGTCAAGTATCAGATAAAGTAACCATCTATGGATTCTACTTTAAGGCCGAAAGTTACATCTTTCCGGTGAAACAGTGTGCCAAGTGTTTCAAGTTCGAGCGTAAAGAGGGTTTCTGCACCGGGGCACAAAGATGCAAGGTTTGTGCTAAAACACACATGGAGGGCGATGTATGTTCCAACGCCCCATTTCGCCCTAACTGTCAAGGTCAGCTCAAACCCAATGACATCACTTGCCCCGAAAGGAAGCGGAGAATGGAGGGAATCCCTTTTACAGAGGCAGTAATAATGTACCCAAAAGTGTCCAATCGCTACGAGGCCCTAGCGATTGAAGATCAAGAAGAATTCCCATCCCTAGTTGACGACGGCACCAACGTACCAAATTCATCGGCTGGACCCAGGTAGATCCGACAACAGGCGGAAAAAAGAACGGCATAGGTAAGTACCATTGACACAAGCGACAAAGATAAACGATATCTTTCTTGAGCAGGTATGTGACATAAACATTGTTAATACCAACGTGATTGATTCAATAGTTCTAAATATTAGAAGAGAACTCATAAGGAGCTTAACAGAAAGAGTTAGGCTAAAGCCACTCCTTGACCTTAAAAACGAAATGGCTGAAAAACTAAAAGGCCCACGTAGCGAAATTGACGCAGACTATCTCGTACTTTTCATATTTGATAGAATTAATGCGATAATTGAAGGAGAAATTCATCACCAAACCGATAGCGAAAGAATAGGCATTATTGTTAATAATGGGAAATAAATCATTTAATAATTTACAATTACGCCCTACTGAGAAAAAGAAAATACTCGGAAATATCATGATATCTAAAAAAAATGTAGCATAGGGTTATTACATGAAATTTGGCTTAGCGAAGAAGAATAATTTATAATGAAGGACTTTGTATTAATTTCAAAGAGTTGTACTACTGGATATGGTGGTGTCGGCATTTTGATGACCAGAAATGTTCAGTACAGTCTACTCAACGTACCAAATTTTAACATACAGGCGTACATATTGGTTTTAGGTATACCAGTTTTAGCACAAATTTAAATTTTAGAATCGGCTAAAACACGCGCTCCCCACCGGTGTGATAGCAACATAGGTAACAATTTTAGGTTTATACTAATATGCAAGCCCGCTATGAAACTTCATTATAAAACAACGTCAAGCTATATAAACTACATTAAAACATCTTTAAAACACTTATCAGAGTATAAAGGCCCACCTACAGGAGGTTCTGAAGAACATTTTGCATAGTACCTTATAAAACCTCGTCAAGAGCTGATGCGAGATGTCAATCGTTATTGAAAAACTTATCCGGTACAACTGTGTTCGATGTTTACTCTTGGGCTCTAACTCGCGGACATCTGCTCAGGAGACAACAGACTTGTCAACTGAGCTATATCACAAGCCCAGGTTCCATTTCGATAAGAATTAAAAATACAAGGAAGTAACAATCAACCTTTTTGGAATGATAATTTTAGCCTTTTAATTGCATAAATTTAATGCGCTTCAAATTTTATCGGGTAGTTTTGCGAAAAACTAGTGAAAAACATGTGCGCCAGTGTAGTTTTGCAAAATAAAAGACTTAAATTTATTAATTTATATTTTTAAGTAGCCAAAAATAGTTATAAATTTCTTCAAAATGCCTGTGCTGTGTATACATGCATATTTCACTAAAGTTTTGTGCGAATTAAGTGTTAATATCAGTGTTTCATGGAATAAAATACTTCTTGTTTTCAATTTTCATGCCATTTTTTTTCAAAATTTTCCATGTTCCATGTATGGTCCCGAACACCTAATTGGCTCGCAGAAACTGTTTATACGTCCAGTTTTGTATGGAGGAATGCCACCATAGGAACAGTTCGATTCCCTTTTTTTATTTCAATCATCTTTTCAACTTTCCACGAATAACAACAACCAAAAAATTTTTTTTCTTTTATGAATTCATGATTTCATTTAAAAACATAATACAGAATGCGATTCACTTTATTTTCTTATCCAATTAATAAGACTCACTAATTGACACAATACACCTTTTAATAAGGATTCAATCGTAGAATTCAGGAGGTTCTCTATGGGAGATTCGTATGTGACATGACACAAGACAAAATTACAGCCAAGTAGCAGCTCCGGCGACCAATAGGACTATTTCCCGGGTGTTATGTTCGAGAAAAAAAACTATCTTCCGGTACACACATTCTACCACAGCTTAGGAATCCAATCCGACGATAGAGGCGGTTTATTTTTCCAAATGTGTTGCTGCAACATCCGGATTCTGTGTGAAGGATGACCGGGGCAATTAAACCGAATTGCGGACAACCGGGTTAGGCAGGAGATGCATATTTCCGGGTATTACATACAACAGTTTAAAAAAATGTATTATAGGTATACAATGTTTAGCATCATTAAACGGTGAAAAATGTACCTTTTCGATTGTTTGAATCGCACTCAAAATTTTCGTTGCCGTCCGAAACACACTTTGTTGACATTTTAAAGGTCTTCTTCTTCTCGTGGCCATGCCTGACACTTGACGTTTCATGTCATTTTCATACAGGGTTTTATAGCGAGGTTTTCAAATTGCTTTATAGGGGGGGCTGGCAACATTGCCAAGTATCGGTCGTTTTCCCGTGTCGTGGCCGCGATTTTCTAAAAATCCGGTGAATTCGGTTGAATTGGTTTCCCTACTCTACACTGCAAAAAATCGACATTTATTTTATATGTTTCTCCGCACATACGTTTTCACACATAATTTTTATGTGAAATAAATATGAAGGGCTGACTAAACTAAAATGAGCGTGCAGCTCCTGTCTAAAAATCATCGAACCCGATTTCGATGATTTCTTTATGTTTTGTTTACAATATGGCGCGCGAATGATTTGGTTTCACTTTCGATGGAACCAGAAAAGAAAAAGCGTTAGAGTTCTAGTCGGAATGTCCTTGGTGGAAGGATCCTTATCAGCGGTCAGTTCTGGAGCAGAAGCTCTGTTTGAGTAAGTTTAAATTCAGCAATCATTGGACTGAGGGGGATAGATTTACAGTTCAAAATTGATAGTGATATTTTTCTTTCAGGTTCTTCTCGTGTGAAGGTGGGCAACGAAAGTCGTTTCAAAAATGTTTTGGTTAACTGGAGCACGGAAGCTAAATGATTTTAATGGAGCGCCTGAGATGGATCCCTGTATAAACATGAGTGGCTGTTCAATAACTATTATGGGCGATGATACAGGTCCGTTGCCACTTGCCAGGCCAGTAATCGCTTTTTTCGTACGTGTTTTTTTTATAGTATAAGCTACATTAATAAATAAAATTGGATGCGAAATTATTAAGTGTAGAATATAAAGACCATTCTCCCTTCTAAAATGAATTCAAATGAAAATTGAATTAAATTTCAGCAAAACCATTAATCAAACTTATTTTTTTCTACACATGGTCTGTATGTGCTAAATATCATAACTGTTACTTGTTACACGTATATGCATTCCATGTGTGAGCTACACATACCGTTCTATGTTTTTGACTATGTGCGGGACACATATTTTCCAATTGTGAATCAAATTGCAAAAATCTATATAGGCTGACACATAGCCCCAATGTGTCGATTTCGTTGAGTGTAGTTATTTCGGCGGGCGGAGGTCGTTTTCGTCGGGAGGAGTGAAGATTCAAAGGAAGTTGCTGGATTTGTATAGGTTTTTCGGTGAAAAAGTGCCATTGAGTTGGGAAGGTTTTATGCATGTCTATTGCATTAACTATGATTATGAACAGAATAACTTCTAAAGAAGGCTGAGTACAGGGGATAGTAGAAATTCAACATTTAATACCAACAATAAGTCCAAACCACTTCAGATAGCTAGAATTCAAATCACCCAAACTTGGTCAGTAGGCAGTACGCGATATTCAAGCAGAAGAGTGTCCCAAGTTTGTCGATAATTGAGCATAATACAGGTTTTAATGTTGTGATAGGTTTTATCTCCCATACTTATGATAACATATTGGTGTCAGTAATCGACAGTTACAGAATTTAAGCTATAAACAAACATCCATATCTATGACTGGTGATATTTTTCAGAAGATAAAGAGAGAACCCAAACAGGTCATTATTGTACTCATTAACTCAGGGAATGCTTAAGTCGCTTTTGACTGACGATCCGCTGTTTTCGTGAGGTCAACGGGACCCAGGTGGTGGTATGACGGAACAAAGGCGGGCGGAGATGATGGGAGCATGGCAGTGTCTCGGAATTGGATGGAGTGAGGTTCGTGCCTGCTTAGAGGTTCGTTCCATATCCTTCACCTTCCGATCGTACTGGCACGGTTGGCCCGTATTATCCGTGGAATATTCTACGCCATTGCTCGTGGGAGACATGGTAGTGCCCAATTTCGCGGAATGCAAGTTACCTGACATTTCCTTTCTGGCTCTATAGAGTATATGTACACATCTGCGTGCCAAGACAGTAGTGAAAAAAAGGGGGAAAAAATCGTTTCGATTTTTTCGCACGATTTTGACAACACTGAGAAAAAGTTCGATGATTTTTGAACATCTGTAGCGCATGCATGCTCGTTTCAGAATAGTCGGATTAATATATAAGTCTTTTTTACAACAACCATTTTTAATAGCAAGTAAATACAGTAAATAAAATTGGCCCTAAATATAGCAGAAACGATGAAGTTTAGTGAGGATGGTCGCGTTTTGCAAATTCTTGATACGAGCTACACACAAAAAAAATATGAGTTTTACATTTGATGTAAAATTTGATTTCATGTAAAATTCAGTCAGATGTGTTGTATATTATAACGCAGCCCTGAAAAAAACCATACGTTTCCTCATTCGGGTCAATTTGTTGTAATTTTACATGACTTTTGCTTGAAACGATGTTTGGAATCAGAAACGTTGCTGTCGCGCACAGGGTGTATCTTATTGTTTACCAATTTTAATAAATATAAAAAAGTGAAATCCTTTTAACAATTTTTACCAAGAACAAATTATGTTTTATTGCTTATTGTGAAAAAAAAAACACTTTAAAAATAGTATATTCCTCGATAGAATTTTGTTGACTTTATTGGAGAAGTGATATTTTGTTCTAAACAACAGTTCACCTCTTGTCTTTGATTTTTAATATTTTAAAAAAATATAGGAATAACTCTAACCGATAACATTGATACGAAATCTAACAATTAAAAATGAATGGCAGCAAAAAGTAGTCAAACTTTTGGTTAAAATAAATATTGCACAAAAAGGTCAACAATATTCTCAATTTGTTGTTACAAAAGATTCAGCACAATAAAGCTTTCTTCTCTTTATTCTTCGATTTTAGTATAAACTTGTGAATTAAAAAACATCAGGTTCTGGGATATAAAAGTGAATCGTTTTGAATTTTTCATACAAATTGCAAGCTTCATTACCGCTTCCTCACATTCCATCATTTTGCAAACGACATTTCAATGTACAACGAACAAATAACAAGTATTATCAATCAATAAACTTTCTAGATAAACTAAGTGCTACCTATTTTGAAAGTAATGAAAAATTGTTTTCAAAATCATTCATCCAAAAAGTATTAACGAAACTAAAAAAAATTCAGATACACCCTGTAGCAGGATCGTTTCACAAACAAACACCGAACGGCCGACTGGTAAGAAGCAAGTTCGATTTGATGCGCCAAGAAAATGCCGTTTTTAATTTGGAGCTCGTGGATTTCGATTGGGTAAACCATTATGAATATCTTTTTAATAATTGTCATGCTTTGTTACAAGGCTTATGGCTAGAAGATGATAAAACAATTATTCAAAAACCATAAAAGAATAATGAGCCGGAACGGTTTCATTGTTATGGTCATGTAAATTCACAATGTCATTTTTTTCGTTTCGGGAATTTACATTACGTCGGAAGTCATGTAAATTTAGTAAAAATAACTTGTTCCATTTATTTGCAGGTTATAACATGTAATTATTTAATACTGTGTACTGTTTACTGAAGCATTAATAGCATTTGCTCGCTATTCCTTAATACGAGAAATCAAATCTTAGCTAGGAGATACTTTGCTCTTATGTTGGAGAAGACCGTTTTTACTCTTAAGACATTTTTTTACTTACTTAATGATCCCGCGCCGATCCTCCGGTGCATAGGGCCGTGGTAAAAGACCTCCACTGTTGACGATCCGGAGCCAGCGTCTTCACCTGGTCCCAGTCAAGATTCTCGTCGACAGTTCGGATTTCAGCGGCTAGGCTTCGCCGCCACGAATTTCTGGGTCTGCCTCTTCTTCGATGACCTTCTGGATTCCAATCTAGCGCCTCTCTGCAAATCTCGTTTTCATCTCTTCGCAGCGTGTGCCCAATCCATCTCCACTTACGTTCCCGAATCTCGATTTCTAGCGCCCTTTGATGACACCGGCGATGTAGTTCCTCATTCGAGATCCAATTGCCAGGCCACCAAGCGCGGATGATATTCCGCAGGCAGCGGTTTACAAATACTTGCAGTTTTCGCGTCGTTACCGCATATGTGCACCAAGTTTCGCACCCGTACAGCAATACGGATTTGACGTTTGAGTTGAAGATTCGGATTTTCGTTCGTAGAGAGATCTGGCGTGACCGCCAGATGTTTCGGAGACTCGCAAACGCAAATCGGGCCTTTCTTATCCGGGTTTCGATGTCTTTTCTGGTACCACCATCAGGCGTTATCTGGCTACCAAGATACTGGAAGCACTCCACTTTCTCAACTTGTTGCCCAGCTACCATGAAACTGGAGGGATTTCCTGTGTTGATCTCCATCGACTTGGTCTTTCCGACATTGACTTTGAGACCTGCTGCCTTGGAACTTTCGGTGAGGTCGTCTAGTTTGCTCTGCATATCTGGTTGTGTTTGGGCGAGCAAAACAATATCGTCAGCCAGGTCAAGGTCGTTCAGTTGCTCCATTGTTGAAGGATTCCACGGCAATCCTCGGTTCGGTGCACAGTCAATCGATCCAATCAGAATCTCATCCATTACGATTAGAAAAAGTAGCGGTGATAGAATACATCCTTGTCTCACTCCAGCAGTTACCGGGATTGGTTCAGACAAGACACCGTCGTGCAAGACCTTGCACGAAAATGCCTCATACTGTGCTTCGATGAGATGGACTAGTTTCTCTGGGACCCCTCGTCGCCTTAGAGCCGCCCAGATGTTTTCATGGTTAAGTCGGTCGAATGCTTTTTCGAAATCAACGAACACCAGCAGAAGAGAGTCCTGGAATTCGTTGATTTGTTCCAGTATGATTCGTAGCGTTGTGATGTGGTCCACACATGATCGTCCGGATCGGAATCCAGCTTGTTGCCGTCGGAGTGTAGCGTCTATTTTCTCCTGGATCCTGTTCAGAATCACTTTGCAGAGTACTTTGAGGGTTGTACAGATCAACGTTATGCCTCGCCAGTTACCGCACTCTGTCAGGTCTCCTTTCTTCGGGACCTTTACGAGGATACCCTGCATCCAGTCGGCCGGGAATGTTGCAGTATCCCAGATTCTTAAGACATTGTTCATGTAAATATCAACTTTTATCTTAAACATTTGGTGTCTGAATTATGTTAGATAAGAAAGTTACGACGTTACTCATTTCTACAATGTTGGTTAGTAATATCAAAATAGTGGAAGTCTATTTTTACACTTTTTCGGCAATACTTAAGAAACGTGTTTATCTGACAAATTGCGATGTTTTGCTGCATGGGTTAATGGGTTAGATGAGGGAACTTATGTCGTAGATAGAAGAAAACAAATATAGTGAATCAACCTAACTGTTTAAAATTTGTGTTCAAACATATTAACGCACGCATGCTTACTTCGTATCTAAAAATTCACGTTCTCTAAATGATAAATTGACCTGCCGTTCTCTCATAAAATACATAGTCTCACTTTGATTTCTTGACGCATCTTAGTCTTTATCAGCTTAAGTAGAATTCCAATAAGAATGCCAAATCTAAACAAAAGTCAAAGGTTCAATCGTATTCAAGTTTTGCAAATTCGTACCTTAAAATCATTTCTGGTTTTTTATGAATAATACAGCTTTAGTTTCGAGGAACTGTTTGCTTGAGATCCAACAAAGTATTTCTAGTCAAATAAATATTCTACTCTTTAGACAATTGATAGCATTCTATGACACTTTTGCAGATTTTACTCACCATCTCGTTTTCTGGTTTTGCTTCCGTCATACTGCCTTATTGTGAAACTATGACCGCAAATACTCCAACAGATAGATACTTTTAAGGCCTAGAGGATTGAAGCGTCGAGCTCAAACAGATCTTCTACCATTATCATTAGTATATCTAATGATCATCTCTGAACCTAGAAATCTATTGAAGAAAGCAATCATCAGCACCAACAGTAAGTGTTTAATGAACTTATTTAAAATAAAGTTGCAAGATCGGGGTTTTTTTTCCTCACACAGAAACGAAGAGACAGCTGAATGTACTCTAGGTCATTCTTGAAAATTTCAGCGACCATCGCGTTCTCTTCTCATCGAATATACTGTCCTGTTGTAAACTTAAAAGCGCAGACCAGTCACTTTCCCCCATAGACTCACCAAGAGCCAACAGGCTTGAGTCAAATATCGAGCTCAAACAGATATAATGCTATCATTGTATATAAAGTACCGCTTATCTGTGAACCGCAAATAATCAAAGAAAGCGAACTTCAGTGCTGCAGAATCTACTGTAAGTTTTTTTTAAATTTAATTTTTAATATTTTTTTTTTCATGCTCCATTTTTGGTTTCTCCACTATTGGATTCAATTTTATGGATCTGTTGAGCGAAACTCATTAATGCACGGTTTAGGCCGTTGACTTCGATGTCCGTGTTTCATAAAAAGTTGCACGTATATCAAAATATGATAAAATCATATTATTTTAGGACAATCCGAAAAAAATCTTTATCATTGAAAATGAGCTCAACCCATTCAAGTCTGTCAATCAGAATAAGATATAATTCAGATTGAAGAAACTTAAAATCGAAAATTTAGAGTACCTAACTATAACTGGATCAGATGTAAATATCTTGGTGAGATACGTTTGAGTTATTATTTTGATATGCTCTCCTGATCGGGATGAAATGTGGAGATGCATAATCGCAATAAATTTGATGCTTCAACGAAGAATCCTTATGATCTCTAACGGAGGGAACATAATTTTCGACTTTGTAAGCGTCAGAAAACACTTCCATCGAGGTGGTAAAGGTTGATCGCGGTTTAACGTAGCTTTTTCAAAAAGTAGTATATCGCAGTGAGTGACTAGTGTGTGTGAAGTTTTTCCCCAAAAATCCGCCTTCGAAGCAACGAACGCCTGCGCAACGAACGTCAACAGCATGTAGCCAGAATGGTTTATCAACTCACAACCAGAGGGCCAACTTGGGTAGTCGATGCTTCCGGGTATTCACACGATCGGCAGCGACGCCCCGACGATACGACGAGCGAAGAGCGATCGCGAAGCGTGAGCAACGACCGAAACTCGCGGTTCAAGGCCGGTCAAATGCGGCTTCCTGGTGGTGGCTCACTTTGCTAAAAACCATCGCAGTGTACACATAAGAATGTTTGTTAGTGCAAATAACAGCCAGACACCAGGTAAGCCAACCGCCGCTCATCCGTCATTTTGCTCTCGCCAAGAAGGACGCGCGCTAATGCCAGTATATCCTTAATACAGGACCCCTTTGTTTTGGGACAAAATACCAGGTTGAAATAACCTTTTCCCTCCAACTACGACGGGAATAACCGCCACCGAACATCGGTTAACCCACGCCGATCGGAAGTACCGGTCGATCATACATCCTCCAATCTTACGGACCGACCCAAGACGGTGGACCACCCGTTACGAAAGGCCACTGTCTTGACCCATCGAGATCGACGCTGTACTTGAGGAAAAGGAGGCCGCCATCGTCATTGGACCGGTTAGTCCACTCGCTGACAAGTCTCCAACGTCAGCCTTACCGATACCCGTATCAGTATCGGCAGCATCTACAAGGGCGTGGCCCTCCAGGTATCGTGCCATTATTGTGACCATTTTTAATGTGCAAATAAGCGTGAATAAAATTATTAGTCGAGAAGTGCAACTTTGGGGTTTTTTCTGAGTGCATTCTGGAAGCTCCCTGCGATTTTGTTTGATAAGCGTGCCGCCCTGAGGTCTAGAAAGGGACTCTTTTACACGCCGGTGGGAGTGGTAGGTTTCATACTTACAACTCAACCATCGACTATGACAGTAGACATCCTATAAGATTTTGCTATGACGCAGATGAGGGTCTAGGCAGCTTTGTCAAAATCCAGAAGCGCCTAAGAGGTCCATCGATTACAAAACATCCTGACCATATCATATCTCGAAAAGAAAACGCTTCATCTGAAGAACGTGCCGATAGAAATCATGAGGTAGAGGGTTGCTTTCCAATGGCATCGTGGAACATTCGAGGATGCCGCAGAGGGTCCAAGAGATTGGAAATCGACCAAAGTATTTTCGAACATAATATCATGATTGCTTGTCTACAAGAAGCGAATATTCCCGCGATCAACGCTTCAACCACTAATTACAGGTGGCACTTCTCCACGAACAAGTGCAACAAACAGAGAGGTTTGGCTCTACTTGTGCTCAAACATTCTGACATAGTGATTCTTGCGACAGAAGAGATGAATAACATCATGATGACAAAAATCTCTTGGACAGGAGGAAGGCGTGATCATACGTTTATTTTGTTTAATGTACATGCGCCGAACAACGGGTTAGCAAGTTTTCTAGTGGACCTTGGCACAATGCTGGCAAAACCGGGTTCCAAAATAGAACGCTAATACTAGGAGATTTTAACGCTCAGCTCGGGTCGACAGATAATAACGAAGAAAATAAGAAGCTAATTGGGAAATTCGTCGGGCAAGAAACGGCGAACGATAACGGGAAAATTCTAAAGTCATTCATGAGGATCCACAAATTGGTGGCGCGAAATACCATGTCCCACCCATCGTTGAAATTCACCTGGTTCTCGGAGAACAGATAAACCCAAATCGACCACATTCTGTGCAGAGATACCTCGGAGCTTATGATCAAGAAAATCAGAGCTAGCAAAGAAGATGCTATCAAAACGGATCACAAGCTAATCCATTTCCGCCTTCAAATGAGGGCCCGAATGAAAAAAAATGGAAAGCGAAGCTGCTACTCCAGGGATCTTCTCAAAGAGTGGAATGTCTCTCTTTTAAAAGATGCAAATTTTGTGAAAAACTACAAGAAAAGGCTGAGCTGAGACATCGCTCAATATCGGGAGTTTCCAGAGCACGTCGGAGGCGTGGGAAACATTTTCTGAGAAGCTTCGAAACGCGGCAAGATCTTCTATAAATTCCACGGCGAAGGTTCCCATCTCTCCAACCCGAAGGAAGAGTTATGACACACTCATGAAGTGTAAATATTGGACAAAACGTTGTCCCCTTAGTTCGGCGAAACGGTTGGAGTTCATAAAGGCCAGCAAAGACCATAAAAACCTTTGTTGCATAAAAGAAGAAGAGGATGAACTAAAATTTTTCTATTCCCTGAAAGATTTCAAACCAACAGAACGCAATAAAAGAACTGTCATGTACCTGAAAAAATTCAAGACCAAGAAAAGTCGGTTTACCACGGATAGCAACTCTTTACAAAGTTGGCAGGATTTGGAATCTGGTGATTTGCTTCGAGAACTCATTCCTGAAACACTCGGTGAAGATGGAAACGGACCTGATGATCGCCATATCGATCAAATTGTTAGAGCAATGAAAAAACGGGAAGGCAGCCGGGCCCGACGGGATCCCAGCCGAGTAGCTTAAATACTCGGACGAAGGCACATTAGGGGAATTCAAAGCCCTCCTAGGCAGAGTATGAACAGAAAATTCAATTCCATCAGCATGGCGGCCTTCAAAACCGCTATATACACGGAGGATAAAATATTCTTAAAATTGATTGAGGTTTTCTGAACAGGTTTTATAATCGTTGTGTAGATACCCTGAAGATAGTTTTTATAATGATCTTGTCGAAATACACGCTTCACAGCTACCAAGACTTATGCAAATTCGTTCGTTATAAAATCGGCCTAAGGGTTTGATAAATTCCAGCACTCCGATTTGGCTACGGTCGAATGGCTGTCCACAATATGGATGCGAGGATCTTCATCGTAAGTCCAGTCTTGAGAGCAACTGTAGCAATACAAATCAATCCGATTTGTCTGGCTTTTTGCTTTTGGCAGTGACGATACTACCGACGCCTATTTCGTTCCCAGAGGCAATAATTTGACAAATTCCAGTGCAGCTACTTTGGCTCCGATTTAGACCGCTTACAAAGAAAAGGCCAATTCATCCTAGCGTCTTCGATGATGACCAGGTCCTATTCGTAGCTGTTTTCTGCGGAAAGAAAATAAAACAGTTTTAAAGTATTGATGCCTTTCTGTAAATCATCCACTATAACTTCATAGGCAGAAGGAGCCGATGGTTTGGGCTCGTCGTTTTTCTTCTGGGTCAAAAGCAATGCGGGCAAAAGCAATGACATTTTGGGCTTGCTTTATAGCTTAGCTTAGCTTGGTTGACTACCCGAATAAAAAAAATACTGTTACCAAACAGTTACTATAATAGTTATAAAACTATTTGGAAAAGTGTAAAAATACTTCTAGAAAACGGTATCTGACATCGTAAAAACATTCCACTAACTGTGAATTCCAAAAAGTTAAGTTATGTTACTGTTTAGAACTGTTAAAACAATTGTATGGGGCGACTGTTGTACAAACAGTTAAGATAAAATCCAAAAATCGCTTACGGAAACGTATTTAGAGCATCAAACTGTTATTGTTAAAGTATTCTAAAAAGTACTCTTGTAACTGAACAGTAACAGTAACAGTTGTGAAAAGATTTACGAAACGGTCTTCCAACGTAATGCAAACGTTCTTTGGAATCGTAGGTACGCGGATGGCACACACACATTGAAATGTTGATTGGGATTCTGGACATTTGGTTGATGTGTTTTGTCCGGTTCTAATGATGCCCACAATCTTCCCCTCCGGAAAAAGCTAACAGCAATAACCTGGAAGGAAAAGGGAAAAAAAGTTTCTCAATATTTACTTTTCATTGAAATAACGTTTTCGCCACAAAGTTTTGGGTAAATATTTGATAAATAATGAATTTTGTGACCTACCTGTAACAAACAGCCATCCAAACCAGTGAATTCCGGTACTGCCGGGGCAGCCGCGATGTTGAAATTTTACCGGACATCTTCGTTGCCGCACTCGGTAGAGTTGGTGTGGATGTTGCAGCTGTTTCAGTCGCCTTCCGGTTCCCAATGCCGTTGCGTTGAAAAGAAGGTGGAAGAAGGCGTTCCCCGTTGGCGCCCGTGGCCCAAGACGGCGTCCGTGGCTTTTTTCCCGTTTTTTACTGCCAGATCCCCGACGAGAACAGCGGAAACCGCGAACTAAACAAATGATGGGCAGAAAACTTTCAGGGGTGCAAGGTTTGCCGATTTTTGAATTTTCGAAAAAATGGATTTGAAAAAAGTTTACAACAAAATTTAAATCAATAATTTCTTAAGATAATTCATTCTTGATTAAAGAACTTATTGATGTTTTCTAAACAATTTGGAAAATAAAGCTTCGTAAGTTTTATTTTGATTCGTGTGTCCATTTCATTATACTATGTTATTAGTAAGGCCGTTAAGGTTAGAGAGGCCTCAATAGTCGCGGCAACTCAACTGTGAGCATTCAAACTACTTTTAGGAAAGGAAAGAGGATTAATCATTTTTACTATAATTCTTACTTAATAACTTTATTCTAATTAATAACATTATTCTAATTAATTACTTAATATTTTGATTAATTTGATAATTCATTCCTTCGAGTGGATTGAAAATGAGATAAATATTTTTTCATAAATGTGTGCTGATTCTTTTCTAAATTGTCTGGCATCCCTGACCAGCCTTTCACATATTTTTGACGTGGGTTTGACATTAGGCATGAACGCTATGGGCGATGGGCGCGCTCGCAGTCCCGGTATACGATTTCTCGTGTGTTAAACAGAGAGAGAAATAGCCTTCACTCCAATTTCACTCCGATTAGCTGTCATTCTTATGGAAATCTGTGTAGGAGTAAAGAGCAGGCTTTATTCTTTTTAGCAGGCCCAATCCCAATTGGTTACAGTTTGAGATCCATTTTACGATTATTGATAAAAATGAAGTAAATCGTTGGTACCATTTATTCACCTTTACAGATACGGTTACATTTTCACATGAACTTTCATGTTTTGTTTTTATCGTTGTCGTATTAAAGTTAAGCTGAAAAGCTACGTTTATAGATACAATAACTTTTTCTGGAGCCGTAGATATACCGTATTGACTGTTTGTGATACAATTTTTTACTATGCGGGTAGTCATATCCACCTTAAATCATTGAACATGAAATACTATATAGGTAATATAGGTCAATTTTGTACAAAGCCCAATAGAATGGTGCTTGGGATCCGCAGAATATTCTCAGTGCACAAAACTCATGCTCTCCGTTTGAAAATGATCAATAACAGCGCCGGCCACGTCCTAGTAGTCAATGTGGAATGAAGGAAGGATTGTTAGTAAGATATTTTCTAGAATCCATCAACAACCTTTTCTCGACACGAATGCCATAAGGATGGTAAAGTGTCGTTAATTAAACTTAAAAAAAAAAAAGAAAAAAAAATCAACAACCTTTTGTCCCGTTATTCTCCAAAAACTAGCTTTGAAAAATTCAGGAAAAAGGATAGTCAATATCACCAACTATAGAAACCGTCTATACGTCTGCGAATCTATATTCAAATATCCAAGAAAAGGGTTGTGTAAGTAAGGGGAAGGTTATAGATCAGGATCCATGTTGGTAAATGGTGCGATCGTGTTTTCCTACACCTTCTTTGCTTCTAGATATTTCCTTAGGAAACTCCTAACTCTATCCATGAGGCAGTAATAAGCTTTAAGAGCTGTTTTGAAAAAAAATTATTTGCGGAAATTAAGAAAATAGAAGTTAAGCTGGGCACGGAAAAGCAGGAGGATGTTTTAAAGACCCATGTTCAGATTCAGGATTCTGCTCGGTGCCATGATGACTGTGCGAATATTAGTGCATCTTCCAAATCACTTCTAGCAGAAACAGAACCAGCGTAAACAACAACAGATAGAAAAAGGTCTGGACCTGCTGGCTCAACATTACGAGGAAGCGACTCTTGAAGAATCGTTGCCATTGCTGGGGGCTGACTCCTGGAAGCACCAGCAAGAGCACAATTGCGATCTGAACGTACAGGAAAAACGCAATCAAACTCCACACCAAATTCATTTTGGTTTTGTTCTCCCTAAACACAAACGGTTCCAAAGGTCAAAAAACACGTTAGAAATCTATCGATAGATTTTTTTTCAATCATGTCCGGTTTGCATAAACGAAACTCAGTACAAAAGTGAATCCACCATTAAAATCTCATGATGTTCAATTTCACCGATTAAAACGTCCATGAAGACTGGATAGAAACTTACCCTCCAACAGTGCATGGGTCTCCGGATCGTTTCTTCGAATTTCCTCCATTCCAAATCCAGAAAAATTCTAAATTTTTGAAGCACGACACTTTATACAAGCCACTTTACAACGCGAGTATAAAATAAAATGGCACGCGTTGAAAAATTTTTTACACAACCAGTATGTTTTCTCATTTTATTGGTTTTTTTTTCAACCATATGTGATTATTGCGTCAATTCTTTCGACATGGTTGGAAATAAATTTCAAATTGTTCATAAAAAATAACCATAATCACAGTTCTGTGGTAAACAACAATAAATGATTATTTTTTAAACATAAATGGTTACTTGAAAACGAGTGTGTAGAAAATTGATAAAAGAGAACGAAACCAAAACAATCTGTTTTGGTTTTGCGCAACGTGGCCGCGAAGGTTCGTGTTGACGATATCCGGGAATTTCTCCAACAAGATTCGAAAGAAACTGTGAGTATCAACAAACTCAAACTTTTACTTTTTTACGAACTTTACTACAAACTTTTACTTTTTTATGTAAGTTGAATAATGGGAGTTATTGAGTAAATAATTTGAAAAACGGCATTTTTTAACCCATTACACCTCGCACGACGGTTCTTAAATAGTTTGATGTAAAAGACGACCAAGTGAATACTATTGAACTGAAGTTCGAAACTTAAATCACATCATGCTTCATTGAAAACTAGAAATTTCCTTGTAAGTCGAACGAAAAAAATCATGCCTCTAACCTAGCCTCAATTTTTGCTACCTTTTTTAACCGTTCGTTGTTTATATTTTTGGAAAGCACAAGAGCACGTCTAAAGTACTGTCACCGAACTTTTAAGGTGTAAAACAATCCAATCATGATGCGAGAAATAACCCGAGAAATTCAAAAAAATATTCTGTTACATATCATGATAAATGGTTTTGCGGCTTTTCTCTACAAAACATTTGGAAGGCAATAATATTTACACATCCTCCCACCTAACATCATGCCGAGGGTTTTGCTTACTAATGCATAAAATAACAAGCCCTTTTGATAACAAAAATATTATTCACGACATGCTCCGTAGAGCGATGAATTTTAGATTATCAGGAAGATAGATACAAACGTACATAGGTACATGCAGTAACAGTCGAAATCGCTGCAGCTCACGAAATAAGTTGGTAGGTATATTTTTCTGTAAACCTTTTGGTTAAGCGCTCTTCTGAAGTTTTCACAATTACAAAAGTTGCACAAAAGGGAAAACCCTTTTCATCGTCCGTTTTTAAGCAAATTATGTGTTGTGCTCTGTTCATGCATATTTCACGATTGATTAATTGATAAAATAGCTTTTCCAGGGCGCCATTGTTTATGCCATTATTATCTGACGCATAAATTAATGTTTTCATTAAGTTATTCATACGGGCCTGTGGTTTCAATGTTTAATGCAGCCAGGGCGCGCGGGTGTGTCGAGCGTCGAGTCGAGCTATCATTTGTATTCAGAGCATGTCGCCTGGCGTTGCGAGAGAATCTTACGCTTTTCATGAAACGTGTTTCATCGGTTTCGCCAAAATGTTTACTCCTGTTAGGCAACGCACAATGTCTGTATACCAGTTGTAAGGAGCTGAAATTCCAAGGAAGGATGTGAATTAGACTTTCGCAACGCTTGGCCTTTTCGGTTGTTCCAAAGGTAATTGTCCTCAAGTTTGTGATTGTTATTTTCAGAAACAAAATTCAGAAGATGTGTTTAAATTCTTATGCCACACATCTAATATTCTTAAAAACATCAGCTGCTTCGAGTTATGTCTGATATCCGAATCTTAATTTGTATGTGAATCTGAAATTTAAGTTTAAAATTGGCATTTGAAATCTGGATCTGAATCTTGAACTTGAAATCTTCATCGGGTATTTGAAATTTAAATTTTTAATCTAAAACTCAATTCATATATTTAGCAGTTAAATTCATTAATGCGATAACGGAAAAAAGAAAAACGATCCCTAGATGTTCTTAGAAGTGTATGAACATTCGGCAAATTCTAAGCCCCCCAAAAAAAAAGTAAAGCCTATGCAAATCTGCCCTGTGTTTGCCAAGTTCAGTCGGCATTCAGGCTTCAGTTTCTTGTGTGTTTTCGTTTGGGTAGGAGTCGTAAACTTCAGACGATTGAAAAAAAATCGAAATGAGCGCTGCCGTTACCTGCTATAGCATCATCAATCAGAACTTTCAAACAAATTCGTTTCGAATCTGCCTTCTGGTGGGAAAAACGTATTTACAAGAAATGTTTTGCCGGTTGTTTTCTCTTCCCATTTACGTTTAGCTTCAATAACGCAGAAAAGGTACTTATCGATTTTTGGAGGTCAATTATGGTGCGTCGCTTGATTAAAAAGATGATATTTGCAGGGAATAATCGATTATCAACGGGCGAATTGTAATGGATGTGTGTTTTAAATGTTTTCCCGCAGTCGGATTGTTTTATTTAATGTTAACAATAATTAATGTTTCATTTAGATTCAGGTTGTCTGCATATTCCCCACACGTAACCGGGCCAGGCAAATCCTAGCTATTTTATCTAAAAAAAATGGGAACAACACGGGCATTTGACTTCATAAGTTTCATGCCTAAATTCAGGTAATAACTGGGCTAATTGGCTCAAAACCCAGAAATTATTATAGAAACATCAGGAAGAAACCTCCTGAAAATATTTTTTTATCCAAACAAATGAACCGATCTTTAATCTTATTCCTATAGAAAATCCTTCTTGTTTTTCTCAATAAAGCTTCCTCGTATAAGGACGCACAAATAAAAAAAAAAGAATTAGATTTCAGTTTTTGTTTGGTTTTGCGAATAAAGTTAAGAAATCCGGGTAAAACTCGATATTCCTTCAACGAGAATCGTTTTACCAGGTCGGGCCGAAACCTTTTCTGTATTTTGTATCAAATATATTTAAACAAGTGCGGGTCAAAACGAGCAATCTGGCAAGCTTATTTTAGATGCCAATTTTTTCACGTTCGTTAAGATTATAGTGGTATTTTGAATCGATTTTAACCGTTTTTTTGCTATTCGCGCCTATTTTTATCAACGACGCAGATTGCGAATAGCTCTATCCAGTACACCTTGTGTTTGATATTACTCTTGGGCTCGTACTCATGGACATCGGCTCAATAGGCAAGTCATCTGCCAACTGAGCTTAATCACAAACCCAAGAGGTTCATGTCCAAATCCAAGCAATTTATCTCAATATTTGGAAAAATTTGGGCAATTGATTAAAAAGTTGTCGACCGAAAATCCGGTTGAATTTGGTCAAAACTCAAAAATTACTCAACAAAAAACAAGAAAAAAAAACTTGAAAAAGGTTTATTTTCATCAAAACTCATAAAAAGTTTGGAATAGAATTTAAGGCATCCAAAAAATCTTTTATGATTATTGACTTGCTAAATTTGCTAAAAACAATTTATTTTAACGCATAAATTTAAAAAAAATTCAACACAATTTGTTTTTTCTGTTTGATTTGGCAAATAAAGTGAATAAATCCGGGTTAAATCCGGGCTTATTCAATTAAATCCGGCCAACTGGACCAGACCGGACCGGACTTTCCCTAAATTTTGTAATCAATATCCGGGCAAACCCGGATAGAGCCGGGCAATCTGAAAACCTTATTCATGTTGCCTACCGTCTGCGTGCATATTGCAGGGGACTGAGATAAAACGGAGAATCATCGTCAATGATCAAACAAATTTTGCAGCCAATGATTGAATTTGTTATAATTTGTTGCAATTTGTTAGAGAGAATTAGAAGGTTTCAGTTAAAATGTGTTACCGCTTTAATCCTATTTTTCGAAGCGGAAACAATCCTACGGATGATACAGTATTTTTTCTTTGTTCGCGTTAACTTGTTTTTTTTTCTTTTTGTATAATGGCTCGTTAGTTGATGTAAATTTAAATTTAAATTAGTTTCGTTAAATTATTGCTTGTACGCTGTTGTCTCAATCGGAGTAAAGCGTCAACTGACAGTTGACCTATCTGTCAGTCCATATATTCACCGGATCTTCCAGTTATAGGAGAGAGGAGTCTGGGAAAAAAGGAGAGAGGCGACATCTGGTGAGCGAACACTGGATCTGGAGTCTCTGGATCCAAAAACTCGTTCACTTACTTCGAGACCAGGAAAGTGAATAGAGCAAAGTCCCGAAAAAAAACCCTCACGTTTTCCGTAGTTCGGATCTAGTGTGCGTAGTGGAAAAATTTGGAAGAATTCGGTGGTAGTTCGGTTCCGGTACCCCGGTTCCCCGTTCCGTACCGTCCAGATAAGTCTGGCGGTAACCCGTGAGGTGCTGTCGCAATCATCGTTACATCAGATTCGACAGTCTGTGCCCCGATTCTTCCCGCCCGTTCCGAGGAGCGTCACGTTGCTTTCCAACGCTCCGTCGGATAAAATTGTCTCGACCGCACCCGCTGGAATTGCCCTAAAGCGGATCCGAACGACACCCGTGGAATACAGTCAACGTGGTGAAGTGTCCGGTAAACTTCAAAGGACGACCCACATCAACGAACCAACGACCAACATCTCCTTTGGTGAACCGGTTGGTGGTTGCGTACAACATTTCCTGCAACACTGATCGAGGTTGGGCCCACTGGGAAAGTAAGGTTAACGCGACCCACTTAGCGCCCCTACGACTTCCGGTGAAGGAGGATCCTGCAGTTTTAAAACCGATGGCCATCAATTACCTGCTGCCCCGAGGACTGACAACAAAACGGCAAGTTAATAAAACTAAATCTTTTGTAATTCCGTCAGTTAATATTTAACCTATTTGTCGAGCCATATGATATTGTCTTGTCCGCCAGAGATTGTTCCACCTTGTCAGATACGATTGGTTGTTCCCATTCTCCCTAGGACGACGTAGCGACCCTGAGAGAACATTGTAAGTATCGTCTGAGCTAGCTGGGAGTATTGGCCAAGGCCTTTACTTTCAAATGAGAGAAACCGGTGCTCAGAGAGAGTGAAAATGTGCTAATTGTTGCAAATTGTTACGATTTGTTAAACAGTTGTGGAATTTTGATCATTACCATTCCAAATGCAAAGAATTCCTTCTCCAATACAATCCCTTGGCATATTGTACCACAGAGAAATTGTACGTCCAAAGAGCTACACAAAAATAATTGGCTTAAGGGTTTGAAAATCGCATCTTTTTTCGGTTTTCAAAATGCAAGTAATTAAAGAAATGCTTTTTATTTCAAATAAACGCGTGATTTTTTTTTCAAATTTACTAATTTAAATAGTTTAAATTGAAAGGTTGGTAAGAAAAAATGCAAAATTTTGTTCCTTTTTTGGTTTTTCGCAAATATTTTCAAATCTTCGAATCTTTTGTCACGTAAGAAATATAAACCCGAAATGTTGAAATGAATTGTAGTAATTTTGATAGAGAAATGGCTGGTGAAAAAATTTGCATATGTTCTTCACACTTAAGCATATTATAGTTAAAGTCGGTTTTCGCATGGACAAAACAAAGAACCTACGCGCTCTTATAAATCTTAACAGATCGCCGTCAAAAAAGATTCTATTCCTAGCAAATCCCTCCAAGGCAAAGAGATTTATTATTAGATAATACTTTTAAGAGCGCCATTGAATCCGATAAGATAAAGAAAAAGCTAGTTTCTGTAGATATTCGTATAATTAAAGCTAAAATTCGACAGCAAAAAACGTTTCTAACGAATTAAAAGCACGAATTATAAGAAAAAGGTGCAACCTTTAGCGGTTCAGCATGAAAGAGGAAGTCAGTGGAAGTATGCAATCAGAAATAACCATTGAATTTCTAGAGAAGATACCTAACATCCTTTTTGTACTACATTTTTTTTTCCAATTCATTTTAAAAATCCTTTTGTAAGAGTTTGCTATCATTTTTTTATAGCTTACACTAGTTTACACCATATTTGAACTGAGTATGCTGAAGACTACTTTTAATGTAAATGTAACGTGACAAAATAAACAAGGATTTGACAATTTTGTAGCAAGTGCGTACTTTATTTCGTCAGTAGTTTCGAATTTTTGGCGTTGCTTCTCAACCCCGCTTTTAGACGGGGTTTATGTTTTATCTCTTCTTCCTAGCTAAAATATTTTGTCTCATAAATTCAATCTAAAAACTGATCTGGTAACTCTAAGAACATCACCCGTAAAGGCGGGGTTGATCACTAGAAGGTTAAGGGTAATAAGAATCTGTCTTGAGAACAAATCAACACAACAATACAATTCTCGAGTTTGTTTTGATTAGGTCGTATGAGCCACCTAACGTGTTTAGAGAAAATCGCTGTTGAAGTTTCAAAATCATCTTTCAATTTTTTTTTAAAAGAATATTGTCCCAAATTATCTGAAAATTTTAAGGTTAGTATTATAACGGATTAAGAATAAGATGGCGTATTTGGAACGATTAATTTTTATTCCTTAATAATGAACGGGTACTTACGATCACCTTTTTGGCGCTAACGTCATTTTGTTAATCAGTTAATTTTATCCTAAGAAGTAATGCATTTGTCTAAAAATTTATACTTTCATTCATAATTGTTTGAAGTAACGTTTGCAACAAGCTTGTATAATAATATACCGTCAACTGGGGCAACATGCAACAATTTTCAACTTCAATGGCTTCTAAAAAAACTTATGTTCACAATTAATCCTACCCCTTATGCATCAAAAGTTTTAAGGATGCTGGGGTATCAAATTGGCGTAGTTAGAAAAATTATAGGTTTCTCCAGTTATTTTTAATTTTCTAAAAACATGCGATTTTCACCCTCCCTAGAAAATGGGGTAACCTGCAACAAACTTTGTTTTTAATGAAAAATCTTATGAACACGTACAAAAATATATAGTTTTGAATATATTTGCGATGCCTTAAAGATCATTACGCATGTCAACACCAATTGCAGTAGTTTTTGGGTCTGTAATAACTAATTTTCACATTTTTTCTGAAAATGAAGATACTGCATACATTTAGGGGTTAAATAATACTACGAAAAATTCTAAATGCTGAAATCATTAAAATAAATGTTTGGATGAATGAAATTTCAATGTTTACAAACGCGTGATGCAAAACATTCATATTCCAACATATGGAAACAAGATTTACAAGGTATTTCTTCGATTTGCATTTTGTTGCATTTAACCCCAGACACCTAACGGAATTTTAAAAATATTTATTTTAAAAAATTGGGTGATTGTTCGAAAAATATTTTTACACCAACAATGTTGGTATAACATGAGGAAACCAGTAAAAAGTTTGTAGGTAATATTATCAAGCCAATCTGTCATACTGGGTAAAGTTTTTTTCGGCATCAAAAAATGTTAAAATTTGTACATTTATTGCTCGATTTTCCAAATTTTACATAAAAATGAAAAACTTAAGAAAACTAGCTTAAAATGTGAGAAATTATGTCATCATCATTTTGTGATCATTAAAAGATAACTTTATAACAATACATTAAATTAAAAATTGATTTAGTGTTGTGTTATATAAATGTTGCGTCGAACCCCGCTGTTGCATGATGCCCCGTTTGACGGTACATGGCTTAAAAGAAGAATTGAGGCGCAGACACCAGATACCCAGACTGATCAGTGGCGGTTCAGCCCATACAACTATAAATCGCCTAGAATCATACGCCATCTGACGGGGCATCGTGAAACTACTGTGCTTCATCAAGAAAAAAAAATACACTTGATAATTAACAAGCCAAATTAAAAATGTCTTGATTGAATCACGTAATAGTATTTGAAATGATATCTTAAAAAAATTTAATATCTTCAATGTTTAATTGTTTACTTTAATTTACTGTATCATAATTTTGGGATTCAGTTTTGATTTCGAAATTTATCAGGCTGAGTGGCAGTTGAAAATTTTAATGTCTGTAAATTATAAATAATTCGGAATTGTTCGTCTTTATCCGAATGGTTGATTTATTGTTTACTTCGACAAAAAAAACTACAAAGAACTCCTTGAAAAACTTGAATTATAATTTATCTTAACTGTTTTTTGGCTCATACCTATAGATAGGTTTGAGGAGTGAAATAATTTATTGACATTCTCGATGGATTGATTAGATCTTTTTTAGGCAATTAAAAAAACAGAATAATAAACGTGAAGAATGTATTGATAAGTTCTTTAATCCTATTTGGCGCTGGAAGTGTTCGTGCTATAATGCTGTTCTACTAAAACTTATAATTTTTTGGAAAAATAACTTCAGAAACGACCGTGTTTGTCGCCCGGTTATTTTTCCTTGCTCATTGGTACACGCCCAACAAGTATGCGTGAGAAATGTCAAAACAACTGTAATGGCCTTTTCAGCATAATTCTGGATTTGGGGAAAATTAAACTTAAAAGCGACCATTTTTTAAGACTATTTTTCCTGTCTTAATCTGTACACGAGAGCAAGTGTGTGTGATAAATGTCAACTAATAAATAATTTATTCAAAAAAAAAATGGTTGAAAAACAAGGCAAATATGCACTGAATTTGGAACATTTCAAATAGTCTGTTTAAAATCCATTTCTCTTTGCTTCTAAAAACGAAATTCTTTGATTTAAAGTTTTGTTTAAACCATAGTCTAAAAGTAATTAGTTTACAAAACTTATTCATTGTTGAAAAAATTATAATTTTGAATAATGTTCATTTCAATTTTCCTTAATTGCTGTACAGTAAATAAGCAATAATTCCGCTGTAACTAAACTTATATATTGAGCTCAATGCTTTTCCACACCCCCAAAACAAATTTTGAATGGTAAAAGAACATCACTATCTTGATGCAAACGAAGGCCATTTTTATTTTCTTGTCGTTGCATGAAATGTCAAATAACGCATGTCTGTGTGTGTGAACTCATTTAATGTTTTGATTTTGATGGGACAGATTCACGTTCGTTTTTTTTATACCCATGATAAGAAGAATTACACATGCGATATTCATAAAATGGTTCAAAATTTAACTAAAACGAAAAATGATGAAAAAATAACTGAACAACAGATCAGGAAAAGCTAAGCTATTCTCATTAAATAGACTCGGATGGTTGAGATTGTTTGTCAATATTCATCATATTTCAATTAACGCACTTTGTTAAAAATTTTACTAAATTTGCGGGTAAATGTTTACAAGATGCGTCATCTCGGAGTTCAAAATATTGTTTCGAGAGCTGCCTCGTCCAGTGGGCGGTTAAAGGGCTCGTTTAATATCCAAAATTAGTTCGATATTTTGAAAAGCAGACATTTCTCGAATGTGACTAAGTTCTTCATCGAAAGGAAAGATTCAGAATTTATTCGAAAAAAGGTAAATGAAATTCTGACACCGATTTTTTATTGTAGGTGGTGACTTGATAGAATATTTCGTAGTTGCGTTTTTCTTTAGTTTCTTCTGTATACTACACATTGCTTTTCAAATTTTGTAAATTTACTTTTGTTTAATTTATTTGCAACTAGCTGACCCGTTGTGCTTTGCTACACCTTCCGGAAATAAATGTAATTTGTAAAAATTTATTCAAATTTAGATTTTAGAGAGCATTTTTTTAAATCAAACCTCATCATACTTCAGAACCAACAACTTTGAAATGGGAGCTGCAGCTGCAGTTCTGAATTGCAATTCAACGATGGTATATATTATTTTCAGTCTCTAAACTCGTTTTTCAAGATCTGAAATTTGTACTCTGTACCTAAAAAAACTTTTTGACATATGGTCCCTGCTTTGAAAAGCTCTTTATCTTAAATTTACATGGGAGCTCTCCCATTTTTTTCAATTTTGTCCCCCACTGCTTGAAGATGGTAGGCAAATTTAACCGGCTCGATACCCAAACAGCACTTATCATGGTAATGAAAAATATATTTAATTAGTTATGTATTAAATACAGTGCAAATTTCTTTTTTTTTTTTTAAATAAATTTACTACGGTAAACATATAAACATTTAAAAAGAATATCAGTTGCATCACTAAATAAGTTCTCAGCGTTTTTTTTTTATTTTCTCTTTGAAAGTCAAATATTCAAAAATGTAGGCAAAAACAAATTTCTAAGTTTACATTTGTCCCCTATATTGGGGCAAGTGTCAATGCAAAGCTTATTTACAGATGCGTCAGAGTAATGGCTTTAAAATGGATTTAATACGAATTCCTGTTTTTTGTTCTATCAAGTTTCACTGATATATCTGCAGTATTCCTGCAATATAAATTTATGTTTGTTACCCCACTTTTAACGAATGCAGTTCAAAGCAAATGACCTTCATTTACAAAGGCATTTAAGAATTTTAAATACCCGCTGCAGTTTCAACATTCGAAATACCCCTTCTGGTATTTCCAACATATTGAATCATTTTGAAGATGAATTTCTTAAAAGTTCGACGTTTGCCCTTGCCCCACCGTGTAAGTTGACAGAAGGGAATATTGTTTTTAACACTTTAAGGGTAAACTAAAAATTTCTCTTAAAAATTTTGCGTCCAGTTGAATATCAGTTCTAAAGTCTCGCTTTTCAAAAAAGAAGCGGATCAAAAGTCTCTTTTATGCAGCCATGTAACACAAAAACACTTTTTATGTTAAGTACGTACTTGAATTGGTATGTAAGCAAAAAGAACGATGGTTTTTTCAGAATTATTTAAAATAAAAAGCTCCCATTTTCATTTCTAAATTCGTTTCAGTTGTTTATTTGGGCTGAAGTAACAATTTCTAGAAGAAAACATAATTTTTAATTTTTTTTAACGGAAAAAGTTGGACGTTTAAACATGTTCTAATGTTCCTTGAATGAAAAGTCGAATGCTACCTACAATAACACGAACTAAATATGGAAGTATTTTTGCAAATCTTTCAATTGGTTTTGATTCGATTGATAAAATACCAATCCGTGTCACATCTAGGCGTAATTCATTACCACGTGCTGTGTACAAATCAAATAAGCAAGAAAAAAAACACATCTAGGTTGCATATCGTCCCACGTGTTTGAGAAACAGGCGCCTTATTGTTAAATTTTCCAGCAATCAATGAACAGTGTGCTTTGGTTACTATCCTCTTGCGACGACGTTTGTTTGCCCATGGAGACGAAAAACAAACCCCTCAAAGAAAATATGCTTGGTTGAGAAATACGCGCCAAAATATTCCTACTGATCAGTATGCTATGCCTGGGTTACTTTCTTTTGGCGTCGTTGGCTCGCGACGCCTCTACCATAGAGACGAAAAACAAACCGCCCAAAGGAAAAAAAATCTCAAGAAAATGGATGTCATGACTTTAATTTGTTTCGAAAAACTACAAATTTTGTATGGAAGCCTCTCCTTCCTTAAGTCGGATGGAGTTTTGACTATTACAGAAACCATCCCCGGCCTCAAAAACCCTCAGATGCGAATTTTGATGATGATCGGTTCAGTAGTTTCCGAGTCTATAGGGAACAGACAGACAGACAAACATTCATTTTTATATATATAGATATACAATCAGTGGAATGTTTTTACGATGTCATTTGTCGTTTTCTCAACAATTCCAAGATCGTTTTATAACTACTTTCAAACAATTGTGTCGTTACAATATTTTTCGGGATACTTGAATTCACCTTTGACGGAGGTTCCGGGGGTTAACGAAATCTTGCAGTTGAAAGTGATCTTCACAAATGAAGCGATTGTTAGGCAGCTATTAATTTCCGCAATTCTTCTTGTGAATTGAGAATGTGTGATTTTCAACCACATCGAAGATTTCAGAAAATGATTATTTTTCAACCACAACGCAATAAGGAAGTGTAGCGGACAATCATCAATACTCATCCAACTGAAATCGTTGAAAATCATCGCTTTAGTCGTAAATGATGTAACTCATAAAAGTTTACTGATGAGCTCAAACTTCAAACAAAGCGTCGTGCAATATTGCAAGTTTTAATTGAATTTATTTTGATTGATCAAAATTGAGTTAAATATGAATTTCTTCACACATCGTTTCATGTGAGTTTCCTAATGCCAAACCACCAATTCATCAGAAATAACGAAAAAAAAATTCAAACGTTTCGTTAAGATCGCAAACGATTCTGTTGAAGTCGATGTATTTCTAACCACATTTGGTAATGCGCTCTAATTCAAAGATGGTTCTTTAGTGGTTTTCGAAACATATCGTGTTATTTTTTTCTATCAAAAGTAGGTAACCAAAAATGACCGTGTTCATCGCTAGATGTAAAAAAAAACAAATAGCACAATGCAAATGTGTCGTTTTAATATGCACACAAAATATGTTATGTTTGTGTAACATTTTTCCGTTTGTGTATGTGGCCGTTAGTTTCACGATAACCCGTAGATAGCGCTGCGGAACACGCGCCAAAATCAGCCTTCAGTAGTCAGTCTGGGTATCTGGTGTCTGCGATTGAGGGTTAGTTTCAGAAGGTCGTAAAAACCACATGCAAATTAATAAAACAAAATGTTGTAGTAGTTTCCGATAATATTGTTTTAATTCTTGTTTTATTATTATCGCTCAGAATATTCTCAAAATATAATATTCATTCCAAAAATGAATAAAGAATGAGTTGGTGAATTTTAAATAAGCTTTAGTTTTGTTCTTACCATTAAACACGTATTCACGGCCTACTGTTTTAAATATTCGGCGTGTACGCCATTTTGTAAACGATAGAATTTCTTGATGTATGTAACAAACAATTTGTTATTAAAGAGTCAATAAAGTTCAAAGAACTAAATGATCAATTTTATTGAAAATAAAAAAAAAGAAGAAGTAATTTTTACATTTATGTGATTCATAGCTGTTCCATGACATCATCGATGGGATCCAAATCTGCATCGTAGTTCTCGATTTCGAGTTCCTGGTCTTCATCGGAACGATGCTTACGTTTACGACCACGTTGCAGTGGGGCAACTTTTTAAAGAAGTTATTTGTAGTAGTCGGTCTTTTGTACATATTTCATGAGTTTACGCAAATCTTCAGATTTTGCTTCACTCAACTTCATTCGTTCTGTATTTATGACCGGAATTGACAGTGTCATCGGCTCATGAGTATTATGTTCCTTTAATACGAGGATTTCTCGGCAACGATCGTCACCTAGATCATATTTGAATCTGACTAATTCTGGATGGTCAGTGCTATAGGATTATCATAGGATTTTTTTTAGCGAATTATCAGATCATTATATCGGCAAAACGAACCTTTTCTCCTGCAGTATCGTGTTTTGGAATTTAGTATCGGGTTTCAAGAACGCTGAACTTTTTGAAATCATCTAATTTCATTTGAACAACTTTCAGTGGGATCGATCGTTGAATAGAGACTATCATTACAGCCCAGTCCTCAGGTACCTCAATGTTGACAGTCAGTTTTTCCTTGCATCTTTCGATGGCCCCGTAAAAAGTATCCACCTGCATGTGAGAATGCCTAGTCACCATAAACTTATGGTCAACACGCATTGACCTTCCATCATTTTTACAGCGTTCAATAAAATTACAGAGACTGAACACCACATTCCAGTTCTTGTTTTGTCCTGCGCATCGGTCACTATACATATTCGCAAGACTAATCGATGTTGGCTTATCTAGCAAATTCTTGATGAGACAAGAAGCAATCTCGTTAGAGTTTCGCTTCCCGATCGTCTCATCCCACAGATAGCAAGTTCCGGTGTTCTGTCCAAGGTGTGTATCGAAAATGGTTAAATTATAGACGTACAACTGCCTGCAATAGAAAGCCTGGCCGCAAGTGAGGTATGGTGTTGGCAGTTGCTTCTGTAAATCGAACGAAAATGTTCGAATAGATGGATCATTCTGCTTCGCTGATATCACATCATTTTTTTCGATCGATAGACAGACGCAGCATTCTGCGAGATTTTTTTTTCTGATTCAGAAGCATTTTTGATAACCCATTGTAGCTCATCACACCTACCGCGAGTGCCAATTCGTTTAATCTCGGAAAAGGTTTCATTGGCATCTCCTTCAGCAAACGGACACGATAGATTGAAATTAAATCCTACTTCGTTCGAAAAACAAAGCGGGTCGCTGTCTGGCATCAGATTATTGTTGCGTCCGTGATATTCTCATTTACGAAAATATTTTCTAAAAAAAATAATGAAAACCATATTTACGCAGGCAAAAAAATCGTTCAAATTCTTACCGAAATCTTCATCATTACCAGAAAAGTTCCCATTGTCTTTTTGTGATAGAACAACGCTAAATTTTTCGAAATATTCAGCCAGAGTCTGATCGTTCACCTGCATGTTTTCTCCCACGGTCGAGCAATCTTGATTTTCGTCGTCTGATGAGAGCCATGACTCGTCAGAATCAGAAAAATCATAAAGATTTTCATCATCCTTTTCGTGCTTCAATGTGTTACTGCTAAAAAATCCGACACCCTTTGAATTGTGCGAGGTCGACGAATTGCTGTGGCGTAAATGAGACTTCGAAGAAGGCCCTGGTAGTTCCAATGGGATCTGGGAAGGAGCGGAATCGTTAAAATCGCCACGCGCCGCGGTCTGTTCTTGATTTTTTTTTTTTTTGGCGTGGAGGCTTCAATCCTACAGAACGATGGCTGTACAGATATGTTCTGGAAGAACCTAGTTAAAAAGCAAAATACCAGAGTTTAGGTTTATGGCTATTTCTAAAGTGACAACAACTGACCTTCGTTATTTTGAACCGATATTTCCGCCAAAGGCCGCCTAGTCGAGAGCGTTTGAGGCCCAAAACTTTGACGCAATCGCTATTCTCGTCATATGAGAGGCTTAAGACTGGCATTCCTGAGTATAGCCTTGCGTAGCACCGATGATGACTTCCCGTATTAATCCACATCGAAGCGCTCGTAGCATTCAGCAGTTGCGGCAACTGATAACCTCGGGAGAAGCTATGGGTAGATGTTCCGGGTATATCTTGGGTTAACCAGAGTGGAAATGACCTATAACTAGCTTCCGAAACCAGGGCTGCTCGAGACTGTCTATCATGAACGTTTCCATGAGACTGATCATCGTCGGTGTCTGCTTGCGGTCCATCGTTCCTAATTGTTTTGGCTGCCTCTCGTATTAACATGGTACATTCTAAATGCTTACACAACATGAAGTATCATTGAATTTACTTACCTAACAGTAAATCGAAGCCATCCATTCGAAATCAATACTTTAACTCTGGATTTTCCGAAAAACTTTTCCATTAAAGTTTATTTTGCAGCAAAAATGCAAAACGACCTAAGAACCAAAACGTTTAGCTGTCACTTAACGACCTTTATTACCATGGCGAATCAAAACGTCGTAAGAGCCAAATACACTCGAATAAATTTTACGACTAAAACGTCACGAAAAAGGTCACATGATAAAAATAATATTTTTGTCAAAAAATCATTTAACGTCTAATTCAAATCCATTTTTATTGCTTATTCATTAACTATAAGACACCAATTTTTTTACAGGTAAAATATATTGCCGGTTCATAATTTGCAACCGAAAACTTAATTTTGTGTATATTGGTTCATACGACCTAATCAAAACAAACTCTAGAGTTATCTTAAATGCGGTTGAATTTTTCATTACCTAAAGTTCTGCAATAAAAAAGAGAAAAATCATTGTTTTTTTTTATTATTAAGGAATTGCATGCGACAGTGAGTTGAAATGCAATATTTCTTTGCTACAGCATTTAATCAATTTTCAATTTTTAAGGCTTCCTAAAATGATGATCAAATTATTTCGATGTAGATTCTTGCATCTTACGTTTTGAACTTCACGAAAAAATGAGCAATATATTTTCAGCTTTTCTACATTTTTTGATATAATAAAAGGTTCTAAGTGCTTTTTTAAGCCAGTTGACGATAATTTTTATTAAAGTTTCTCATTTAAGTTTTCCGAAAATTAAAGTACTTCTATAGAACATACTGGTGAAGGGCCTATCAAAATTGTAAGCTTTTAGGAAATGTTTTTGCAGAGATGGTAAAACTATGTATTCTTGTATAAAATAGCATTATATGAGTTTTTTTTTAACTAAAGCTGAGAAGATTGTTGAGATGGAACGTCATTTTAATGGGAACATATTATATCGGATGATATTATTCTCACTGTATTTCTACAGGACATGACACCGTAATACCAGCCATCACCTTGAAAGGAAAGTCGAACGATCCGGCGAGGTCTGCCATTGCAATATTCATGACACCGAAAAGATACCTCCACATGTGAACGTCAAAATGCTTTAATAACTTGGCCGCCGGGTGTAGCACTCTCTCCAGACCACCTCGCCGTATCGCTTCGTTCGAAACATTTTCTTTAATTGACTTGAACGCAGACTCGGTCTGTGTACTGTCAAATATTTTGATAACAACCAAGCTTACGAATACCTACCTTTAGGTATATGAAGGAAACATTTTCCTAAATTGATACGACATCCTGGTTGCTTGTTGTTTGCCTGGATCAATATCGTGTTATTGATATCAGCCATTTGATCTAAATTTTGTTATGATGTAATGACACATTGTATGGATTCACAAACCAACGATGTTCTTTTCGATGATGGCATATAATAGTTAGTTTCATTTCACTGATAAAAAATACTATAAATGAACTCAATGCTTCTGCTGTAAAAAAATTAAAGCTAAATGAAAAGTTTATGAATTCTTGAAATTGAGAGTTACCGTCAAACAGGCATCATGCAACAGCGGGGTTTGATGCAACATTTATAACACCACACTGAATCAATTTTTAATTGATTGTGTTGTAATGAAGTTATCTTTCAATGATTACAAAATGATTATTGTAGAGAATGGATGAAATTAGGTTAAAAAACATTCTGATATAAAATCACAAATATCATACTCGTTATATGATTTTAATCACCGTAATTTGTATGATTATAATTTTAATGGCATGTGCGGCGGAATGAAAACTAGAGAGAATTTATTTTATAGAATTTGAAAGAAAGGTGGAAAGACAGGCATTAGTGCGCCAATAGGAGAAAGCTTGATAGGTGTTGAAATTTTAGGCTAGAGGGCATGTTGATGAAAAGCTCCCATGAATTATAATCATACAAATTACGGCGATTAAAATCATATAACAAACAATCATTGGCAAAAAGAAAAAATACAACAAGAAGAATACGGTTCAAAAATTGACACTTGGCCAAAAAGTTAGAACGCGGAATAGATAAAATGTGAAATGTGAAAAAATCGACAAGTAGCAACTATTCGCAGCGAATCTGAAAAGATGGCAACGTCGATAGAACTGTTCTCGCATAAGGAAAGCTCAGTAGGCCCATGGGTTGCTACGTTTTTGCTCGTTTGAAGTGTGCGTAAAAACACGCTCTCAAACCATTGGGCTCGCTATACATGGGAATTCTCTTTCTGGGTTTCTCATGTATAGTTAGCTAATGCAAAGCAAAGGCGGGAGCAATTCATGGGAGCTTTTCATTAACATGCCCTCTAGCCTAAAATTTCAACACCTATCAAGCTTTCTCCTATTGGCGCACTAATGCCTGTCTATCCACCTTTCTTTCAAATTCTATAAAATAAATTCTCTCTAGTTTTCATTCCGCCGCACATGCCATTAAAATTATAATCAAATATCATACTCGTAACTTAGAATGGTTGGCAACAAACTTAATAATGGGGTTTGAGTATTGGCGTGTATACTCAGAATTTTCAGAGCGTGCAAAGAGGAGAGTCAGTTGTTCTTCGGCTATTGGAGAATACAGATGTGCTGGATTAAAATTGTTGTGAGATGCTTAGAAAAAGGATTAAACTGGCAGATTCGACAATTATGACATAATTTCTCGCATCTAAAACTAGTTTTTTAAAGTTTTTTATTTTTAAATAAAATTTGAAAAATCGAGTAATAAATGTACAAATTTTAACATTTTTCGATGCCGTAAAAAACTTTACCCAAATTGACGGATTTGCTTGATAATAATACCTACAATCTTTTTACTAGTTTCCTCATGCTATACCATCACTGTTGGTGTAAAAATATTCTTCAAACAATCACTCAATTTTTTTAAATTAAATATTATATTTCATTTAGGTGTCTGCAAAAATGCAAATCAAAGAGACACCTTGTAAATCTCGTTTCCATGTGCTGGCATAGGAATGTTTTGCATCACGCGTTTGTAAACATTGAAATTTTATTCATCCAAACATGTATTTTTATGATTTCAGCTTCGATAATTTTTCTTATGGCGTATTTTTTTTTTGATTCCGGATTTGGCTCTGGAACCGTCCGAATAAAAAAACGTCTTTCGGGTTTCGAGTTAATCCAAACGAGCAGAATGTTTACATGCAGCTGTCATTTTGTTCTCCCTTCTGGATTTCTTCACTCGGTTCTTTACATCCGGATTGCCCTTTTGGGCTTGGCTGAGAGGCTTAAAATCGCGGCAATAATCATTTTCCCGTTCATTATTTCAACTATTTTGCTTTCAGCCAAAAACAGCTGTTTAATGTTTTGACAACAACATTGAGAGTATTGGTGAACTTCTCGCAAAACTGACTTTCTTCTCAGGGCAACTCCGTCCGTTTTTCGAGCGAACCTAGGTTGCCTCTAGAGCAATAAATGAGCACGATGACAGCAGTTAGAGCGAACCTAGGTTGCCTCTGGATTGCCTCCAGGTGAAAAAAATACGATATTAGTATCATTCAACCCCTAAATGTATGCAGCATCCTCATTTTGAGAAAAAAATGTGAAAATTAGTTTAAACAGACCAAAAAATAACTGCAATTGGTGTTTTAATGCGTAATGGTCTTTAAGGCATCGCAAATATATTAAAAACTGTGCATTTCCATACGTGTTCATAAGATTTTTCATTAAAACATAGTTTTTAGCAAGTTATCCCATTTTCTGAGGGGGTGAAAATCGCATGTTTTTAGAAAATTCAAAATACTAAAGAAGCTAATAATTTTTCTAACTACGCCAATTTGATCTCCCATTATCCTTAGAACTTTTGATGCATAATGGGTAGGATTAACTGTGAACATAAGTTTTTTAAAAGCCATTAAAGTTAAAAATTGTTGCATGTTGCCCCAGTTGACGGTACTTAAGAACGTATGACAGGAGAATTTAGTTTTTACATGACAAAAGAGATATTTTTCTCGTAACTAAGGCTTGTAAAGTCTGTTTTACCTGGGGGAGGAAGACTGAAATTCGCTGTATCGTTTTCTGTATCGTTTTTTTACTGTTCGGCAAAAAACCATCAATTGTTGAAAAGTATTGTAATCATTCAAATTTTAACTTTCGATTATCAGTTTTATGTAGCGAGTCATGTAACTCAGTTGTTTAGGTGCTACATTTAAGTCTTGTGACTTAATTGCTGCAGATTGAAAAAAAAAACATCGAAATCGAATACACAAGCTAGATTATCCATTACCAGTCTGTCAACTGCGTCGTGAATATAAACTTTGAACTATATAAAAATGTTGTTCGGTCCATGGGAACTACCCAAAATCTAATTCTGTTGTTTTAGCTATTGTTAAGAACAGCTATTAATCAAACAATTGTTATTTTAGCTTCAAAAACTGCAACGAAATTTGAGCGACTTAATACGCCTGAACAAGCAAGAATTTTCCAGAGTAAAACAAAACCTAATTAAATAATTGTTTAATGTAAAACAAGTGCTTTTCAACAACCAAAAAGTTTTATTGAAAATCTCTTAAGGGGGGGGGGGGGGGTAGGGTCTAACACTTTCAAAAAATCGATTTTTTTATTTTTTTGTTTTCTTATTGTAAAACATTTCAAGAATGTTGTGTCAAATTTTCAAGTCAATTGAAGCAAAACTGTAGAAATTATAGGCCTTTATCTCCTCTTATCTAATACTGCAAGAAAGCAAGAGCAGAAACTTCAAACGCGTTTAGCTCGAAAGCACATTTTCAAAGTCCGTGGACATCGTCATTTGAAAACTAATTATCCGATTCTTTTCAAATTTGGAACATATTTTCTACATATAAAATACCAGACCCCAACGTTTTTCTTTTTTTGTTTTTTTACTTTGGGGAGATTTTACAGATAAAAAATGGCGGTTTATATCGTGAAAAATCGTAGTTTTTACTTCAAACAGCCACAAAAATTAAATAAAAATTTTTAAAAGTTCAATAAAAACGTTGGGGTCCAGAAAAACATCTATTAAAAATATTTTGCTCTGACTTTTTGATTTCAGATGATACTGTGCTGAGATACAGTGTCCACCGCAAATCCTGTTTTCTAAAAGGCATCCTCGAAAGTGCCTCGTCACCGGCTCGTTTTTCAATATTTTTCTACGAAAAAAATTACTAAATGTTCTTTTAACAATGCTTTATATAATGCAAAAAAATTGAAAACATTTGTTTGAACGAAAGCTCTAGAAAAAAATCGTGAAAATGGTGTTTTTTTTTACCCGTTAGACCCTACCCCCCCCCCCACCCCCCACCCCCCCTTAACAAGAAAGTAAAATTTGAACCTTCGCACTGGTCGGTAGATTGATGAGAGAAATTTGACGTTTGAAAGTTTTTTTTTTCTTTTTTCATTCAGACTTCCTCCCCCAGTGTTTTACATAGAATCTGGTCGGATAAAATAGATCATTTCTCCGCAAAGAAATAAAGTACAACAAAAGTAAAAATGTCATTTGTAGGGTTTTTATTGCACTTAAAAGATAAAAATACATAAAAATTATTCTTCAGCTTTTTGGATGAATTTTCGAACTTTTTTTTATGATACCACCCATCATTTTCTGCACAGTACTGCTGGTAACCTCATTCGCCATCTTGTTCCACAACTTTTCTATTTGAGCGGGTTTTTTTCATGGTTCCTCAACATTTCTTCAGTTTGCCCTTAACTATTACCCAATATTTCTCGATGGGACGAAAATCCGGACAGTTTGGTGGATTGATATTTTTTTCAACAAAATACGTTCAACAAAGTTCGTACGTCTCGGTGGTCGAATGGTTAGCGTGGTAACACGGTACTCGCTGGTCCACTGGATGGCATGGGTAAATGTTAATCTTCAGTTGTCCACGTCATTTATTCAGACTGTAAAGCCTAAATCGGCTAAGATGGTGTATGTCTTTTTTTTTAAATCGATCTTGTTCACTTTGTACCACTTAAAGACCAGAACTTCATCGGACCTTTGTGGTACCGAATGAATGGCAAAACCCTCTTCTGGAGACATTCTTCTTTGCAAACATTTCCATTCATTGTGTCCCCAGTGATGAAAATCTTAGTCTTTTTCCCACAACTACAGTTCCCTTGTCAAATCATTTACTTACGAGCAAATTTATCTGCGAAAACAAACTTGAATCTACCCGCAACATTCCCTTTACGCTTCGCAAGGTATAATTTGTTACCGGGTTTTTGTCCAAAATCCATTTTGACGTAAGTTTCGTCGTCCATCAAAATGCATCCGTTGTACTTGGTCAACACTTTCTCGTACAACTTCCTTGCCCTGGTTTTGGCAACCAGGTTTTGTTTCAGCGTCCTATTGGGGTGTTTGCTTGCATGATACGACCGCAAGCCTTCTCGCAAACAAATTCGTCGAGCTTTACTGTGGTTCGTCTTGAACTTTTTCGCCAAATCACGCAAGGAGATTCCAGAATTATTGTGAACTGATCGAATTACCTTTGCTCGCAGCTTCCGGTCATATGTTCCACTTTTACGCCTGGTTTGTTTTGCTCGGTCCACCGTAAGGGTCTCCCAGTGACGTTGCAGCACCGAATTTACAGTCGATTTTGGATATTTCAGGAATTTCGCGATCTTTACCCCTGACAACGTCGGTTTCTCTACGTGAGTGTGCAGAATTTTCTCTCGCCTTTCGCGTTCCATCGTCGATAACTTTTGACTGACTGCTTCAATCTTGATGAAATTTTCACCACTTAGTAAACAAACCATCCAGATCAAAACACTGTCAATAGATTCGCGATGTGACAACTAGGGGCGCTGCAGTAAATGAAAAGATGCGACCAGATTCATTGTGAAACAGACTTTACCACTTAGGCGGCATCCATAAATTACGTAACGCAAAAAATGCCCTTTTTTGACCCCCTCCCCCCGTATGTCACAAATCGTAACGCTTCGACGTACCCCCCTATGAAAATTACGTAACGCTGATAATAACCCCCCCCCCCTATCTTCTCATGCTTTTAAATACTGATTTTCGTAGTTGAAAAAAGATTTTAACATAAATTTTTTTAACGTTCTTAAAAACGGAATTAATATCTATCCAAATCGCTTCTTAGTACTCATTGATGATAACTCTCTGATAAAATAAATTATTTGTCTTATTTCTAGTTACTCTGTGCTTGATAACTGATGATCTACCTTGTTTTGTTCTAGGAGCATAACTTGTTATGCAAAAAATACTCCACTTAGTAATATTCGTGGGAATAACCAAAATTGCATTTTTTAAATCAATTAAGAAAAAAATTGTAAAATTTCCGTTTTAAGATTGGATTGAGTTCTTGGGGGTAAATGCACCTAATATTCGGCTTTCCAACGGTTGTTTCACAGATATATCGAACGCATATTTTATGGGGTTTATCTCAGAATCTTTAAAGAGGAAAGGTTATAAACCATTTTCAATCTTGTTGAAGCTTCAAATTTTAAGCTGATTTTGGTTTGCTTATTTTCTGCAAAAATAGCATGACATCTAAAAAGCTGCAATTAAACTAAAATTTTTAAGGAAAAATCGTTACGTAACGATGAGCATACCTCCCCCCCTCCCCTATGTCACAATTCGTAACGCTCGAGCTTACCCCCTCCCCCCTAGCAGCGTTACGTAATTTATGGATGCCCCCTTAGACTCGGGGCACATACAATTTCCGATTTCTCCTTGAGAAGATAATGAGTTGATGGATTTTTAAACTTTTTGTCGAATACCTCCCACCAATTTCTGCGCAACGGTTACATCAACCGTATCGGCCTATTTTTTTTACCACTTTGCCATATCAAATAACAATTTGATTGATATGAAACCTTTTTTTCAATTTACGCTTGATTATAGCTCAATATCCTTCGATGGGTCGAAATTGTGGGCAGTTTGTTGGATTGAAATTTTATTCAAAAATATAAAAATAATTCCTCTAATACCATTACAATTTATCCCATGTGTAGTAGCAGTAAGCTAGATCAGGCTAGGCTAGGGCTACCATGTCCCGCAACACCAAAAAGAGTACATTGAGATCATTTATCCAAAAGTCAGGAGAAACGTTGAGCAGTAGAATCCCGTTGAGCCGAGCTCCAGTTTTCTGAGCTCCCGCGTTATCCCAGCCATCAGGTTGACCCATGATACTTATATTTATCAAGCTTTGCGCCCGGATGGTATGCAAAAGGATGTACAGTAGAACCCTTCTTACCCGAGTAAGTCGGGGGAGGGACCACCTCGGATAAATGAAACCTCGGATTACACGAAATACATTGACAAACTCAATCCTTTAGCTCTAGTTTTGCATATCATTCAGGCGCATAGCTAGGTTCTTAAATACATGATTTTTTTCTATTAACCTGTTTAGATTTTGAACTTGCCAAAAATGTCCATTTAATACCGTTTTTTAGAATTTAACCTATTAAGGTCATTCTTTCTCAAGAATTAATACTTTAACAATATATCGCGATGATAAAACACATTTTAACATGGATTTTGAATAAAAATTGCAGCTCGGATAAGCAGGGTTCTACTGTACATATTTCGTGCTATCTGAGACACCGAGATATTTCAATTCAATTAAAAATTGTCAATATCATGGAAGCTATTTGACTTACTTGACAATTTACTTTTAAAATATTCTTGTTCTTTACCTAAATTTTGTGCATATTGATTACTGCTTGCATACTCAAAGGCGCTCACTGTTTATTATAACGACTAAATATGCATGATTATTAGAACAAAATGTTAAAGTATTTGTTGTAAGCTGTATTCCTTTCGTAGTTTCTGCATAAGATGTAAAACAACTTCATAAAATGGAAGAAATACGTCGATTTTTCTTATCAAATGTCTATCAACAAAAAAAAAAGAGTACATTTGGTAAAATTTTACAAAAAGAAGAGTACGCCCATTTTTCGATCTAAAAAGAGTATATGTACTCTTAAAAGAGTACGTATGGCAACCCTAGGCTAGGCTAGAAACACACGGGGCCTTCGTATGACTGAATAAACGACAAAGCTATCTCCTTAAGACATTTCTACTTATAAACTTGTCCACTGGCTGCTCCAGTGATGAAAAAATTTTTCTTCTTTCAACAGCCAAATTTAAAACTGTCTAATGTATAACTTGGCTTGCCAAATCATCAACTTGCGGTCAAATTAAATAATCCACGAAAAATAATTTGAACATTCCTCTTAAGGTTAGTAAGGTACTTTTGCTACCCCGAGATTTGTCGATGTCGGGAGTTTGAAAGCCTTGACGATCATTCCTCATGACTATATAGGGCTTGCTACATATGGTCATGAGGAATTATTTTTTCCCTCTCGCGTTCCATCTTTGATAAATTTTATTGAACGCGTGTACCAATCCTGATAAAAATTTACCACTAGAACTACAAATCTGGTGACATTTTCATCTTTTCATAAGAAATCATTAACAGTCGAAATTTAAACTCCAAATATTTATCAAATTTCATCGACTTCCAAATCGTAAGCGAACGCGAAACAGCTCTTCCCTTCTTATCCCGTAGGAATTTCATTATTTTCGAATTAGGATATCAGTTTTATACCCTAAGCAAGAGCCATAAACCCGTAACCACAACTGCCAATCACTGCTTACAAAATTGCCATCTTTATGTTACAAACCAAACCAGACAACGGTTTTATAGACATACTTTCCGGGCAAAAAGCCCGAAAACTTCGCAGTCGTTATCACTGTGTGGTGAGCCTTTAAATAATGCAATTAAAATTTGCTTCTTTGTTTCGGGTTGAATCGGGAGAATCCGGGGCTTCTTATTTCGAGGCAAGCCGGGAGCTCAAATGGGACAAACTTTTGTCTCTACATTTCCCCAAAGTGAGCAGCTAGTTAAGCGCCCCGGAAATTCTCCCTCTTATTAGTCACTAAACTTCTGGGCCCGCTCAACGAAAGCTCCGGTTTTGAGAAAATTGGCACGGTCATGTTGGGTAAACTTTCTGACCTCATATTTGGAAATAACAATAAAACTTACATTTTAACAGTCCGCTGCTTCTCCCAAATGGGGAATAAACGATGACAACGAAAGTTTTATGGCTTGGAAAGAGAAGCCAATTTCCCGGAACACAGGCAACAAACGATGCAACATTGCCCGTTTTAAATCCTTCAAAGGTCAGTAGAGTACAATAAATTATTTTAAATTCAATTAGATTGCAAGCACAATAAAAAATCTTCGCTAATCAACCTTTATGTAGGCACGAAGTGTGCCAAAACCTTTGTAAAAATGACCAAATAGGCAACGAGTCATTCGTTTTTGGTTGCTCTCTTGATCATCGAAGAAATACTAGTTTAAACTGCTCTTATATAAAACTCAGTAATTCTGTTCATAATTATCTCACTTGAACCTACTTGCTTTTACTGAATCAGGTAAAACAGGCGTCATTGGATACGAATACGATGCAGATTTTGAACACGAAATACAGCACTTTTTACGAATTGTCAAAGGTAGTTGTTTTCGAATATTTAGTTAGTTCTAGTTTCACAAATTCCAGTAAAGCGACACAGCGCTTGTTGATTTCACTAGAATTGGTATTTAATTTCCTTCATTGTTAAAACATATTTTTTTTGCAGTTCACAATTTCGCTAAAGTTCAACTGAAATGTTGTTTTTTTTTCTAAAATCTATGCGATTTGTGTCTTAGAAACAGTCAGTGAGTGTATTTCCAATCATCTTCTTCCGAATAGAACTAAAATTCAGATTTTTCATCGATTATCAGTGAGGAACCGAGCACAACAAAGTTTAAAAAATCAAATGTTCCCTTAGGGCACTGAAAATGAACCCTGTAGGTAGATACTTTGTAGGCGGATTCTGATCCATCTGTAAAATCCTGTGAAAATCCTATGTATTCTGGAGACTCAAGCAACCCCTCCCTATGGTCAGATCTTGCTCAATTTTATCATGTGATCTTCTGGTAAGGTAATGAATAATTTTAGCTTGGAGCGAGTGAGGTTTATCATGTTTATTTTTTTCTGTACTTAGAACTACGGTTTGTTAAATTATTCAAAAAGCTAACATTTTTGTTATAGTAAGGTACAATTTCAATATTAATAAGAACAAAAAAAGTCAAATCAAATAGCAAAACTGGGAAATTTAAAGCTACACAGAATTTGTAACGATATGGGTAATTTATGATAATTTTCCAAAGTAGTGATAACTTGATCAAAGGTCGTTCAATTTTGTCACTATAAGGTACTGAAAATCACAAAAATTTCATGAAACTCAAAAAAACAAGAAAAGATACAAAAATTGAAAAATGTAACGTGACAGAAATATCCAATATTATAAAAATAACAAACATTCTATACATAACAAAAAAATGTGTCTTAAATATGATAAAAATTACAAAAAATACACTAAAAATTAGAGATGTACCGAATAGTGGTATTCGGCGAACGGCCGAATACCGAATATTGACCTTTTCAACTATTCGGCCAAACGAATATTCGGCCGAAACTCAATAGAATGAGTTTTCAATGAAAAAACCTTAAGCGATTAATTCAACGCTTTCTATTTTTTCCATATTAATGCCCCTCATGTTTCAGTCGATTTTTTTCAACCAGATGATATTATTGGATGATGATTTTCAAGATATTTTTTAAGTAGGGGTCTTTCTTATTTTTAATATGTCACCAATAACTGAAAAGATATGTTATGACTTGTCGCTTCTAGGGCATTTATCATCAAACAGATTGCGCTCCTGTGAAATTTGGGATAAAACGTGTCGAAACAGGTACAAAGCTATTTGAACTTGCTTCTCTGATATTGAATTAGATGAAGGTCGAATTTGAGCAAGATATCTTTAAAATATTTGTCGATAAGATAGATGATCTTCAACCAATTTTTGAAAAAATTGAACACAAAATCTTAAAATTTTTAAAGAGGAATTTAAGTTTTTTGATTGAATAAGCAAATAATCTGAATAAACCCGAGCAAAACTCGAGAAGTATTAAACAATATCTGGATATTCCATCCAGTTTGACTAATCTGGATTCTTTACTGGATTTATGGCAAGCCTAAATAAATTTACAATGAAAGATAGGCGGATACACTTTAGATATTATGCTGAAACCATAAGTTTTTAATGCTTGTGTAGCTTATTCAAATCTACTTTTGGATATTTAATAAATTATCAAAAATTATTTGAAAAAAATTCAAGTCTGTAGAAGATATTCGGCCTATCCGGCCTATTCGGCCGAATACTTAGCACAACTATTCGGTGAGCCGAATATTCGGCTTAACGGTTTTTTGGCGATATTCGGCGCCGAATATTCGGCCGACCGAATATTCGGTACATCTCTACTAAAAATTATCAATAATTGGGGAAAAACTGGGTTAGAATAATATCAATGGTTAAATTTGAGTAATAAGTGAGAAAAAAGTTGATGAAACAACCCTGAGGAGCCTGTGTTAGGAAAAACAAGTAGGTATCTAATAAACCATTTGAAATTTTTAAATCACTTTTTCAATTCATTTTAGAAAATTTTGGAAGGAGTTGCTTTTTTTTAACACTAAAGTTTTTAAAAAATACTTACTGAGGTAAGAAATATGAAACAAGATCATTGATAGCAGAATATTCAAACGACATTAGTAGCTATAACAAAATTTTTGTTACAAAACCAGATTTCATGTTTCATCTTCAAAAAATTTTTTTTTATTCCAATTAGCACAGAAGGCTTAAAACGTCAATATCAGTTATATTTTGTTTGGACTCAATTGAATTTTTTGACGTTTTCTATCGAAAACAAATATAATCAAAAGATGGAAAATGCTGCTGCATTCATTTAGGGACAATAATTATAAACATTCTTCAGCAATTCTTTTGGTCTTCCCACTGTTCCTATGTTATTTTTTTTATTGAAACTTAACCATTTAATAGGGGTTTAAGCCATTTGTTCTATACAGGCTTTCTCATAAAAAATGTCCTTTTTTTTGAATATCCAAAAATTATCAAATGAAGACCAAAAAAATAGCTCTAAAATTATACCTTCACAAAGGAAAAAAGTTAAACTTCCATACAAAACAATCCATTTGCTTCTAAATGCTATCATTTTATCAAAAGAGGTGTTTGTTTGTGAGTTTTCGAAAAAAAAATTATTTTTAAACTTTTAACCAACATTTTAATAATATAAAATACATCCCCAACTACAAACCAAGTTGACACCAAGTTGACAAACCAAGTTGACAAACCAAGCCAATTTGAAACTCGGCTATCGAACGTAGAAAACAGTTTTCAGATATTTTAACTTCAGGCTTAGTTAATGATGATTAAATATCTGCAAAAATTCATGTTGATCAAAGTTCCCCCAGTTTACGGTTTTTCAAACAAAATGGAAAGAAAAAAGGTATTAGGAGGGGGGATGCGGATGCATACAATCGAGAATACTTATTTTATCCAATATTCCAATAGATAGGTGTCTGAAAACTATAAGCACATGAACAAACGTCTGTTTTTTATATATTGGAGCCATTTTTATGTTAAAATCTGTAACAGTTTTAAGATAATCTATCTTTATATACATATAAAAAGGAATTTTTGTGGGTTTGTTTGTTTGTTGCTAAAGAGCTGAAATTTGGCGCGAATATTGTTTTCGCGATATTGACGTTATTTTTCGTCGGATTGTGATGAAAATTTGCACTTAGTTCTAATACTCTTGTTGTGGATAACGTTGATGCAAACAAAGACTTTTACTAGCTGATGCTTCAAACTGCAAGTATATTTGATTCATTACAAGTGTCTGATAATAAAGTGATTTATCTAGAGACTTACAATTTAAGTGTGCGTTAGTGGTATATTTCCACACAATTTCAAACGGGGCTCGATGGTTAGTTAATCTATTCGATGGTCTAGCTAGAAATTCACGATCATATATGTAGTTAACCTATTTTCACCATTGTCGTCTGGTTTGTGCTTCGTCGAGTAATATTTACCTAATGACAATTGCGAAGTATCATAAAGATTTAAACCATTGAAAACAAAATTCAAAAACATAAACATAAAAATTATAATCAAATAAGGTATGTTCAGAACCAGTCTTCCGAAAACCACTCGGAAGAAACGCTCATGATAGGTTTCTAGTTGGAAACATTCAAAGCCGATTGCTGCTGCCTGTTGTTCCCTAGAGAATCGGCAGAGCGACAATGCGAAGTCTATGTAAACAAGATTCAAAAGCGAGAGCGGACTCGCATCTATGTCGATCTCTCAAGCTCACTACCTGGTGTATCAGAAGTCATTCAGACACTGACTGATACAAGATCCAATTCGAAAATCCACTCACTCAATCACTCAAACTCAATCAATGCGGCCTTGCCTCGGTTCATACTGCCTGCGTACTTTCTGGCAAAGCGGCAGAAACATATGTTCATACGTACTGCCTGCGTGTTTGAATGACTATTTTAATCCTCCCCAACAACAGCAACAACAAAGCAAGATGTATCAGGCAGACAGTATTCGATCATCGATCAGTAAACGAGTGAGTGAATGAGTGATTGAGCAACAAAAGTTATTGACTGAAAAAAGAAACTGAAAATCAGGTAGCTCCTCACTCAGTTGAGAATTCCAACTGGAGAAGGAACGCCTCTCTTTCAAATTTTATTTCTTTGATTCTCGGAGCAACGCTGTCGAACACAATCTTTGCCCCACTGGGAGATAAACCAACCGACAATTTAGGTTTTGCTTTCGCTGTTGAAAACGTTTCAGTGTTTCTCATGAGAATTGAGTGATATTCGGAACACTGTTCAGAACTACAATTCAGCCTAAATCGAAATTCAAATCTAAATCGAAATTTCAAATGAAGTTTTGAAAAACAAAATTTGAATTAAATTTATAAAAAAAGAGATTCAATGTTTCAATCAGAACCAAAAAAGAAATTCCACCAAATGTGTATTCTAATTTTAAAGCTTTGAAACACAAAAAACGTCTCCATGAGATGTTTATGAATATGGTTCTCATCAGTTAAAAAAATAATTGTTATCCAATTGTTATTCTAAATGTGACACAAGCTTCATTCGATGCCCCAAAATCCAATGGGGTAAAAGTGCAAAAATGATCGATTGCACAAAAAATTCAAAACAGAGATTAAATGTAAAAAATACAGATTCAGTTATCATTGGAAAAAGTCAGATAAGAAATCCAAATGAGTTTAGTACCAAAAACAAAAATCCTGGGTTTTCGAAATTCAGAAAAACCATAAAACTTAATTTCAGTAACTGAAGAAACAACTCAAGGCTTGAAAATCCTAATGAATTGTATCTCGAAAAAGATGAAATTATAAACAAACATAACATAACATTTGCCACAGCTCATGGCGTACAGGATAGTCTTCAAGTCTTCTAAGTCAGCGGGCATGAGATCGATACGTGGTCACGGCATACATAGTACACTTTCTGTGGGTTGGTGGTTTTAGCATTTGTAAGATGCTAGCCTCAAAAGATGTACGCTTAGAGTTAAGAAAAAGGAATCTCTTCAAGAAAACATCAAGTTGAGATTCTGTATGTGTTGATGTTTGTTTAAAAAAAAACATAAGCAACTCAATTATAAGATCGTTCTTATGATAATTTGAAAATAATCATTTGGAAAATGATATGCTGAATCTAGGATATTTATTTCAGTATACGATAAAATTTTGGTTAAATCCGTTGAAAAGGTTTCAATACGAATTTCAAGTCTATGACAGAAATTGGGATGGAAATTCAATAAAGAAACTCAGTACTGTCGGTTTGTCCAATTCAAGCAATTTTTTTTATAGATTTTATTTTTAAAAAGGGAGGAAAAAAGATCAACAATTTATAAACCAACGGAAATTCCAATAATAATGATTGAAAGTAAAAAGTTATAATAGGTATAATACCCGGTATTAACCCGAACAAGGCCCGGGAATATTCTGAAATGTTTATCATAAAGCTTCTCTCTCTTAGCACTGTGAGCCAGTTTTGGCGAAATTAGCTGCTATTTTGTGCAATAACCATTACTTGGAATGTTAACGAAATAATAAACATTTATTGTGTATGTAACGAAAATGAGGAGATGTTTTTTCTTTTTTTTACCTGTTCTGTACAGAATATCCCGACCGACATGTTTCGATAAAAAATTAAAATTTTAGGTATTTCTCCATATATTCTTCTTATTTTTGTTCGAATTCGGTTTACATTATTTTTGTCCAGATATTGGATTGAAAAATTTGAAATCCAATACCAAGGTTTTGATATTTTCAGCCCTCACAATGCGGAAAACTTCTTCACTGCTTACTCTAGGGGGGGGGGGGGGGCCCTTAACTTATGTAAGAGAAAAACTATTCTAGATATTATTTCGCAGGCCTTTAGTTGTTATATTTCAAGTTTAGATTCCGATTTTCTAGTTTTGATTTTATTTCATAGATTTGAAGAAATATAAGTAGTATGATTAAAGTAATGTTAAAACTATTTTTCCCTCGGGCGGCCCCTCAGAGCCGGGGGCTCGTAGAAATCGCCCCTCCCCCCAAAAAATCCAGTCTTGACATCCCCTTAAATCATTTTGAGAATAACGCAAACGTGACTGTAACGACAGGCAGAAGTTAACGTATTTATATTTATAAACGTGCCTGTCGTGCCAAATTACGAACATTTCGTCCTTGCACCGGTTTATGATTTAAATTGATGTATCCAATCAGAGTTGAAAAACGTTGTGGCAATTGTTTTGAAAGTTTTTCTATGTCACATTTTAATACCGACTGTCAAGCGCCGTCGTTTGCGATTTTTTCGTGGACGTTAATCGCATACCACTTCATTTCCTGCTGACCAGTATCAAACGGAAGTGACTTAGCTGGACCAACTTTTTTATTGACCTCACCCCGAATAACAATGAAGTTGGATGCAGCATCGTGGCGACAAGATTTAAGGTATGGAAGAAAGATGTTATAGGGGAACATGCCCTATTATGCGCCACCTAAGCGAATCGCTGATTTTCTATGTATTCCACGTACAAATTGTGTTAAAAATGAGTGCAATCGTTGAAGAAAATTGTTTTCTACAAATGCCTATGATTTTTTATTACTCAAATTGCTATAGTTGCTTCAAAAACTTGATTTTTAAAAACCTTATTCAAAGCCACAGAACAAAACTGTGTTGCAAATACGCGCCGCCGTGTATTCAATACGCGCCTAGCAGCCGAACACACCCGAAAGCAGCCGAAGACCGAAAACACACCAATACTTACAGACACTTTGAATGAAAATAAAATCAAAATGGACTAATCAAAAATTAAAAAAAAATAAAAGTAAATTTTTTGGGCTGAATTAAGGCTCAAAATAAGGTTTTAGACTCTTTGTTCATTTTCAATGAAAATTGGCCTTTTTGAAAAATTAATGCTATTTTCAGCCTACTACGATTGGCGCGTTATAACGAGCGCATGGGCCGTGATAGAACATACCCATAAAAAACATACCATTGCGAGTTCGGTATAATTTTTTAGCATTAAATCATAGTTTAGATTCTCCTCTATCGATGTGTCAGAAAATATTGTCTTATTCGTTTTTCTCTGCTTGGTGACACCTTATTGAAAGTGTTTTAAAATTTAGATCGAAATGAAGAAAAACCTAAATTGTGGAATTATCACCACATAGGAGCATTTTAACGAAAAATTCATACTTGCCATGACCAATCACTGCATTTAGAATAAATTGGTAATATTTTGCAGGCTTAAAATGTTTCAGATTCTTAAAAACAAGGGTGGCGCGTATTAGCCACATGGGGCGTTATATGAACTTTTCCCCTATCTCATTTCGCTTCACCCGGATTTTGTGTCCACATCGAATACAAAAGAATGGTTGGGCGCGGGTTTTATTTTTTCATTACGGGCGCTTTATCAACTTGACTCTGTTCACTGTCTTCTTATCGTGTTGCGGAAATGGCGCTTTGGGGAAATATCACAAATCCGATGGCAAACAGAAGCCCCCACACCCAGCTTAGACGGGAACGACGAGAAACGCTGAAAAGTAAAATGAAATGGATTTAGAAAAGCTGTGTCAAACCCAATTTTCATCGTCATTCTATCTAATGCAAAGCATGGTCCTAGCGCGTTTGGAACTGTAAATTGTTTGCTCAACATCCCATGAATGAAGCTTTAAAAGTTAAATGAGTCATTGGCTTATTATTCCATGGTTGAGGTTTGGTTTTTTCGTATTTTTTAGCCACTCTTTCTTCGTAGATTTTCTTTTTTCTGTGCTTCAATGCTTGTTTTTGATTCTTCCTTATGTTCTCACTTCCTTTTTCGAGATTTCCTGCAATATGTCTTACCCAGACGACATGCAATTTTCACTTATAGATCTTGATAACACCTACGGGAATTCCACCGGCAGCCAGAATCATTTAGTATAACGAGTCGTTGAAGCATTTTGTCACCATTATGGAAAATTACTTTGCTCGCAAAAGTTTCACCTGCTGTTTCTCAGCTCGGGATCATGCAGTATGCAGCACTGAGAGCCCGCCAGCAGCGATAAAGTGCTCCATTTTCTAATTACCTTAAAGGCTTATGTACACAGCTGGAATGTAAAATAAATTATTAATGTGTCCCTGGATCCCATCGGCAAAAGAAGTTTCCAGGGCTCACTCACTGTCCAGGACCAAGGATATTTTTTCCTCATGAACCAACCATTGGCATCTTGGTCTAGCAGTGTATAATTCCTTGCACAGAGCATCAAGAAAGGTCGCCTCATGGTTCATATCTTCCCACCCTCCATGCTGAATGAATGGAACAAAAGGCTCGAGTCGAGTGAAAGTTTAATTTTGTCCCGACGCTCGTGGAAGCAAAGCATTTATTCGGTCTTGTCTAGCAAACATCCTCCGGGCTTCTCATCGAGATTTCTCCTCCACCACAGTGTTTTAATAAGCTTATATCAGAAACCTGCCACAGGTTCGAAAGCTCGCCCCAAGAAACAACAGGGAGTAACCATTATCACATCAAAGGGCTCCTTGAGGATTAATACTTTGGATATAACGGCTTCGAAATTTATGAGCACCTGGCAAAACAGCTCCAAACTATGTATACTGGAAGCTTGTCGGAACTAAGACCCTGGAGCCAACGATGAGTGGAAAATTCGCCTCGGTGCAGCAATGAAAGTTTAATTTTCCACTGGTTATGCTGCGGTCGGTCGCTTAATCCAGTTTTCATGACTCAAAATATGTAGGAGCTCCGGTGGAAACGGATTAGCAAAAAATAGCGAAGTTTTTCGTTTATTTTAAGCAGTTGTTTGCATAACATTCGGGTTTTTTTTTCTCTTTCAAAACTATTTTGAATACAGTTCACGTGCATCAACCACCAGTCTGTTCAATGTTTTGCATTTAATTACAATCCCTTAATGGTTTTTGACAGCATATTGTTTGTGGATGCTTGGGGACTCTTTTTTTTATTGACGTTGAATTACGTTTTAAGCTGCTAATTGGAATTTTCTTACGAGATTCTCATCAAGATCTGATTCACTTTGAAAGATATCTCATCCAGGGTACCACGCAACCAGATATTATTTGTATGGCTCGTCTATGATGTACAAACTCGCAAAAATCTTCATAGAAAGTTTTTAGATCAAACGAATGGTTTTAAAATTCACGCATTTTTCAAGTATGGTAGCTTGAGAATGGGAGAAGTATAAAAATAAAGAATACAATTGAAAAAAGATGCCTAGCCAAGTTTTTCAAATAATTCCAAGTAAAGAAAGCGAACATATCAATAAAAAGAAATATTGGGTTAAATTATAACTGCTATAGTGAAATACGATGCAGTTACGAAGGGTACAGTAATTGATCGAATTAACTCAATTTTATCAATTTTGTCAAATTTGTTAATTTTTTCAACTTTATAAATTTTTGTCAATTCTGCCAATTTTGTCAATTGTGTCAATTTTTTCAATTTAACAATTTTTGAAATTTGGTTATTTTTTCGATTTTGCCAATATAAACAATTTAATCAAATTTGACAATTTTCATCAATTTTGTCAGTTTTGAGATTTGAACATTTTTGTCATTTTGACATTTTGTTATTTTTTTTATTCCTGTAATTTTTATCATTTTTGTCATTTTTGTCATTTTTGTCATTTTTGTCATTTTTGTCATTTTTGTCGTTTTTGTCATTTTTGTCATTTTTGTCATTTTTGTCATTTTTGTCATTTTTGTCATTTTTGTCATTTTTGTCATTTTTGTCATTTTTGTCTTTTTGTCATTCTTGTCATTTTTGTCATTTTTGTCATTTTTGTCATTTTTGTCATTTTTGTCATTTTTGTCATTTTTGTCATTTTTGTCATTTTTGTCATTTTTGTCATTTTTGTCATTTTTGTCATTTTTGTCATTTTTGTCATTTTTGTCATTTTTGTCATTTTTGTCATTTTTGTCATTTTTGTCATTTTTGTCATTTTTGTCATTTTTGTCATTTTTGTCATTTTTGTCATTTTTGTCATTTTTGTCATTTTTGTCATTTTTGTCATTTTTGTCATTTTTGTCATTTTTGTCATTTTTGTCATTTTTGTCATTTTTGTCATTTTTGTCATTTTTGTCATTTTTGTCATTTTTGTCATTTTTGTCATTTTTGTCATTTTTGTCATTTTTGTCATTTTTGTCATTTTTGTCATTTTTGTCATTTTTGTCATTTTTGTCATTTTTGTCATTTTTGTCATTTTTGTCATTTTTGTCATTTTTGTCATTTTTGTCATTTTTGTCATTTTTGTCATTTTTGTCATTTTTGTCATTTTTGTCATTTTTGTCATTTTTGTCATTTTTGTCATTTTTGTCATTTTTGTCATTTTTGTCATTTTTGTCATTTTTGTCATTTTTGTCATTTTTGTCATTTTTGTCATTTTTGTCATTTTTGTCATTTTTGTCATTTTTGTCATTTTTGTCATTTTTGTCATTTTTGTCATTTTTGTCATTTTTGTCATTTTTGTCATTTTTGTCATTTTTGTCATTTTTGTCATTTTTGTCATTTTTGTCATTTTTGTCATTTTTGTCATTTTTGTCATTTTTGTCATTTTTGTCATTTTTGTCATTTTTGTCATTTTTGTCATTTTTGTCATTTTTGTCATTTTTGTCATTTTTGTCATTTTTGTCGTTTTTGTCATTTTTGTCATTTTTGTCATTTTTATCATTTTTTGTCAATTTTTCCAATTTTACTACCCCAAATGATCACTGCTTTATGGCTCAAAAATATTCACACGTTTCGATGATAATATTTACTTAAGTAGTTAAGAAACAACACGTATGTAAGGTGATTGAATTCGATTTCTAACGAACATGAAAACCAATAAGACCGAATTTAATCTTGCAATAAAACCATTTTCAATTTAAAAAGTTTTTTTTCGATAAAAAATAAAATCCGTTTTTTTTTTATCAACAACTAAAAACAAATTAAATTAAAAGCGGCATCACCAGCAAACGAAACAACTTTTCCAATGACCGGCCTTTTTTAGTTTCTTTGCTAGTTTAAGATTTGGACTGTGCAAATCCAAAACAGAAATGCTAAATTTTCCCCGGATTGAAAAATTTCCGCTGGTGATCCATTTCTTTTTTTTTTGCTTCCCTACAGAATCGACGAGAATTTTTGCACAAGCTAGGTCCTAGGAGCACAAACTCAACTCGTTCCACACCTTGGAAAGCTTTAGCGAGCATAGCTTTTGACGGGCATTTGGCAGCTGTTATTCAGAACGGTAATATATCTTTCAATCAAACTGATCTGGCATATGCAGGTTTGAGGAATCTATATAGTTGAATGTTAAACCTGAAAATTCATCTTTTCTTGGATACTAAAGCTGTTAAAACGTTGATCCGTGGTTTAGACGAAGGAGAAAAAAAATTGAGATTGATATATTTTTGCCTATTTTTGGTTTATTGAAGCATTTTATCGATGATTCAATCGAGAGTAATAAAACATTTTCTTTCGAAAAGTTGAACACTTTGGCAGTGTGGGGAATTCTGTCCTCCAACTATTGCAAAGTTGTAAAGTTTTTTCAACTACACTCGATGGAATTCTGATTGCCTGTAAATCATCTTATACATATTTTACCTTAAAATATTCGACAAAGTTGTTTAGCAGAAACATTGAAAGTTGGCATAAAAAACGTAAGATGTTTAAATTACTTAGAAAATAAGAGGAAATATGATGATTTTTTTTCAAAACAAAATAATTTAATATGCCGTACAAACCAAAAAGCTATAATTTATTAAAAAAAACGTTGTCTGTATGTAGGTATATTTGTATGTATATATCCATCCAACGACCTCCTGAGCTGGCAGATATGTTATACTAAAAAGCCAATAGCCAACCTTGCTTGATTAACATTGTTCAATTGCGAATGCTGGTGGTGTTAGCTCTTTTGAAAATCTAGTATCCCATTTCAGAATATCAGGTGCACATACCGATGCCACTTTCATTGCCAGTTAGCCCCTCCCAATAAATCCAACCCTCGTAACCAAATGGGTTATATGAGTATGATTACCCAGATTCAAAATGAATAAATGAAAAAAAAAATTAATTTCTCATTATATAATATTGGCACCCTAATATTTCCAATGGAAGGAGGACGTCGATAGTTTATGAATTGAATCATTAATCATTTTTATAATCTTATTGATGATATACACTAGGGCCTTTTTTTACGCGGTTTGATTTTACTCAGTTTTACTAACACGGCTTCTTTTTACGCGATTTTTTGCCATGGATATGATTCTGCTATACGGATTTCGCGAATCAACACGTTTTTTGAGCGAAAATATTCCAAGTCCTATACGATAACAACGGAATTCATACCGCGTAAAAAAAACCTTAGTGTATTGTATGTATATTTTTTGGGCCCTGCTCGTCTTGTTCCTACTGGATTGGCAGCGAACACCTGTTTTGCAAGACAGTCGTCTGGCATTCTTGCAACATGTGCTGCCCAGCGTATCCGGTCAGCCTTCTGGATACTGAGTTCGCCGTAGAGTCGCGCGATCTCGTGTGTCATCCTTCGCCACCACACTCCGTTCTCCTGCACGCCACCAAACTTACTTACTCAATGTTCCCGCGCCGATCCTCCGGTGCATAGGGCCGTGGTAAAAGACCTCCACTGTTGACGATCCGGAGCCAGCGTCCTCACTTGGTCCCAACCAAGATTCTCGTCAACAGTTCGGATTTCAGCGGCTAGGCTTCGCCCCCACGAGTTTCTGGGTCTGCCTCTTCTTCGATGACCTTCTGGATTCCAATCTAGCGCCTCTCTGCAAATCTCGTTTTCATCTTTTCGCAGCGTGTGCCCAATTTAACTCCACTTACGTTCCCGAATCTCGATTTCTAGGGCCCTGTGATGACACCGGCGATGTAGTTCCTCATTTGAGATCCAGTTGCCAGGCCACTAAGCGCCGATGATATTCCGCAGGCAGCGGTTTACACCAAGTTTCACACCCGTACAGCAATACGGATTTGACGTTTGAGTTGAAGATTCGGATTTTCGTTCGTAGAGAGATCTGGCGTGACCGCCATATGTTTCGGAGACTCGCAAATGCAAAACGGGCCTTTCTGATCCGGGTTTCAATGTCTTTCTTGGTACCACCATCAGGCGTTGTCTGGCTACCAAGATACTGGAAGCACTCCACTTTCTCAACCTGTTTTCCAGCTACCATGAAACTGGAGGGACTTCCTGTGTTGATCTCCATCGACTTGGTCTTTTCGACATTGACCTTGAAACCTGCTGCCTTGGAGCTTTCGATGAGGTCGTCGCGTTTGCTCTGCATATCCGGTTGTGTTTGGGTGAGCAAAACATTATCGTCAGCCAGGTCAAGGTCGTTCAGTTGCTCCATTGTTGGAGGATTCCACGGCAATCCTCGGTTCGGTGCACAGTCGATCGATCCAGTCATAATCTCATCCATTTCGATGAGGAAAAGTAGCGATGATAAGATACATCCCTGTCTCACTCCAGCAGTTACCGGGATTGGATCGGACAAGACACCGTCGTGCAAGACCTTGTACGAAAATGCCTCGTACTGTGCTTCGATGAGATGGTATAGTTTCTCTGGGACTCCTCGTCGCCTTAGAGCCGCCCAGATGTTTTCATGGTTATGTCGGTCGTATGCTTTTTCGAAATCAACGAACACCAGCAGAAGAGAGTCCTGGAATACGTTGATTTGTTTCAGTATGATTCGTAGCATTGTGATGTGGTCCACACATGATCGTCCGGATCGGAATCCAGCTTGTTGCCGTAGGAGTGTAGCGTCGATTTTCTCCTGTATCCTGTTCAAGATCACTTGGCAGAGTACTTTGAGGGTTGTACAGATCAACGTTATGCCTCGCCAATTACCGCACTCTGTCAGGTCTCCTTTCTTCGGGACATTTACGACCTTACCTTTCCACAAACTTTACCGACAGTACCATGACACGTCGTGATAAAAGCATTCTTGATTCTACACCAATGTTCTTCGACTGTTCCGTCTGTCGGCAGCTCCGAGGCTCGGGATTCTAGCTGTTCAACGTATGCCCTTTTCACCTCTGGATTCTCCAACCGGTGGACGTCGTATCGACACCCGACTTTCTCCTCGCGCAGCTGGACACGCGCAACTCTTAGTCAGATGCAATGTCTGCGCTTCGTTTGTTGCGGACATCAAAAAGGCTCCTCCTCCATTTTCGGCTGAAGCAGATGTGGTCAATTTGATTTTCTGTTCTACAAACAGCTCTCCGTTTCCGCTCATCTGTCCTGATAGTCGGAGCCAATTTATGGGTTGGGTTTGGCTCTTTCTCCTGCAAATCGGCAACGTCGGTTAGCGCATAACACTGGGCCATTGTAAGGTTTCTAACCCGTGTTCTAAATCTGGCTACGGTAATTCTTTTGTTTATCGGTTCCCATCTTATTAGGGCCGCATGGTCCTGCTGGCTTAATAGGAAACCAAATCTTCGTTCCCGAGTAGCGTGTTCTCCTCGTATGCCTCGTTTGTGTTCTCCAGCGTCAGCCCAACGGACTTCGCTCTGTCCCAGAATTTCAAGCTTGAGGCGGCTAGCTCCTAGCTTCTCTAGCAAGTTGAACCAGCTTGTTTTGTTGGGCAAGGGTTAAAATGCTTTAAGTTCCAAATCATGTCCGTGTTTTCATGCTAAAAGTCGTCGCCAAAGTTCCAGGTCGGTCATTTCTTTCGAAATCCGTAACAATTTTATAAATCGGGAGCAGTAGGTCGTTAGCCTAAGGTCCCTATTCCGAAATGGGGCTGCCATCTTGGACTTAGCTGGTGAGAGCCGCATTTCATAATTTAAGCCGCTCGCTGCGAGACAAATGCTGATTGAGCCGCCCCTGACCTGAGGAACAGATGCGTGCGGCCACCTTTTCAGTCTGCATGCGAACAAAGCATCCACCGGTGTTGGGTACTCGCATCCCAGCCGGCACCACGGGGATAATCATCATGGATAAGTTTTGAACCGAAACGAAGCTTTTTAGACCCCAGCGTTTGAGAAATTCAAAAATGACTCCAAATCGACTCAGTCTAATGCACATTCCTAGACATTATTCATGCGTATTCTTCAATCGTGGGGAAAGCCTTGGAGAGGATATGTAGAGCAGACGGCCACGCCGGGCCTCGACAACGATCAATAACTGAAAGTATACTTACTTAACTGGAACGCGGGAGCTCAGAGACTTCCTCAGGTGCGGTTGCACCCAAGGTTACTGATCTTCGTTCAAAACGATTTTTTACCCCCATCCTAGTCTATATTCATTACAAACGACGCTTTTCAGCATTGAACGCATACCTAGTTTGTTTTTCTTCCCCTCTTTAGTGACCAGTTATTTTCTAAGTTTCTATCGGTAACCATTATAATTCGCTCCTAATGAGTACATTGCGCGTAGACGGCGTCGAATTATTCGACATCTAAAGCATGGATCACTACAAATCTGGACGCACTATTTATTTTACCATAGTGCTCCTAGTTGTCGGATCTGGAATGTTTTGGCAGCACTTTGTAGAGGAATGTTTCTTCTACCCGTGCTGAAAATTTCATTACGATTCGTTTTGTTTCAAAAAAGTTACACGTGATGGAAACCGCGAGATGAAAATAAATTTTGAACACCCACGTCAAAATCCCGACGTGGTCGGGTTCAAAAATCGCGGAATCGTTAAAAATGGTCAAATTAACCGTGTGTAGCATTCTCAAACGTTTCCGTGAGATGCGTACTATAGATCGGCAGGTTCATACCAAGCGTCATAGTGAAATTAAGGACCGGAAACTGCATTTGAAGGTGTTGAGAACGATCAAGGAAAACACAGGGTAGTCGGACTATGACATTGCCAAGAAATTCAACGCCGACCGGTGCACCGTCAGCAGAATTCGTCTACTCGAAGGAATACGATCCTATCGGACCAGTAATCAACCAAACCGAAGCAGAATTTAGTAGCCAAAGGACGTGCCCGCAAGTTATACAAGAAGATTCCAACGAAGTTCGACGGATGCATCCTCATGGATGACGAAACGTACGTGAAGATGGATTTTGGGCAGCTTTCTGGCCAAAAATTATGTAAAGCCACTGCAGTGGTGCACTGCACTGGTCATTGTGATGTCCCCGGCAACTTCAAATTCGTTTTTGCTGATAAGTTTGCAAGAAAGTGTTTGATCTGGCAAGGTATTTGCAGCTGCGAACGAAAAATTCCGGTTTTTGTGAAAAACAAGACCATGGACTCCGAAATTTACAAGGAGGAATGCCTGAAAAACTTTTTTTTTCGTACATTAGATCTTACAAAGGACTAGTTCAGTTTTCGCCAGATTTGGCAAGCTGCCACTACAGCTAGGAGGTTCTACAGTGGTATTGGGCCAACGGGTGGATTTTGTCGAAAAGGACATCAACCCACCCAACTGCCCTCAATTCCGCTCTATCGAAAAATTTTGGGCAATTGTCAAGCAGAAGATGAAGAAGAATGGTAGGACGACTCGGAAAGCAACAGAGATGAAGAGATTGTGGAACAAAATGGCCGCTGAGGTCAGCGAATAGGGTGTTCAAACTATAATAAGTGATACTCAACCAAAAGTTCGAAAATTCATCAAAACAACATCGGAATAATTTTTTTATTATTTTTTCTTTAAAGTGCAATAAAAACCCTACATTTCAAGTACAAAACATTTTTATTTCGTTTATATAGCTCCGAGATAGACCCGTTTTAATGCGTCCAAATTTGTAGTGATCCATGCTTTACTCGACTCGCTGAATCAAAACGATTTAAAGGCGTGCCCAAAAACCAAATCTATGCCAATATTGGCTTATTCTCCTCTCAATTTGTGTAAATTATTCCTTAAATGTATGAGTCCGGGCATGAGTCAACAGCATCCTCATCAACTCGCGAACGAATTGATTCAGTGGCGAAGCGAATGGTTGCTGGAGTAAAGAGTGACTGAAAATCGAGAGGAGAAAATCAACAAGGAACGCTAGGCATCATAAACAGAACGAAAAATCAGCGTACTTAGTTCACTAAGACGGCAGTTCGATTGAAAGTAGTCTTGAAAGATTTTACCGCGGCCCTGAGCCCACCAAAGTTGGGAGATCGAGCGGGAATAAATTTGAAGTTGGTCCCTTCCGTGCAAGTTTCGAATATCACTCCGGTTTGAAATTGTTGGCTTCGGAGTAGTCGCTGAAGTTCTGCTATTTCACGTCTGGCCCCGAAAAAATTTCTTCCGTTGTCACTCATAATTAAGACTGGTTTACCACGTCGACCAATGAACCTTTTTAAGATACAGACCCCGTTCGTTTTTGGCAACATTCGATTTTGGCAACATTCGATTTTGGCAACATCCGATTTTGGCACATGTGCCAAAATCGAACGGTTTTCAGAATCAACATTACCTTTTAGTTTTCGTTATAACAGGACCAATTGAATTAAGACAAACACCATAAATACGTTTTTATATTCTGAAATGGTGATAAAATGTAACAATAAAATCAGAAGTTTTTTAAAAAATGTATAAAGTACTCAAAAATGACAAAAATATGAAAAATTCAAAAAGTTGAAAAACAAATTCAAGCAAAAGACTGAAAATAACAAAAAACAACAAAAATATGATGAAGAATGTCAAAAACAGCCAATATGACAAATGAAAACAAACATTATTAACACAACAAGAAAAGTGGAAAATGTTTTAAAAACATCAAGAAAAAAATTAAAAAATGACTGAAAATGGTCAAAATAGACCAAAAATAACGTGTTTGATAATAATAACAGTTATTTTGTAAAAATAACTGAACACAAAGTTGAGAAAAAAAAACCGTTCGATTTTGGCAACATTCGATTTTGGCAACACAAAATGTACGGGCGTGTTGCCAAAATCGAACGGGGTCTGTACCAACAAACGCTCATGTGGTGAGGCACACAAAAACCGACACAAAGCATTTTATGGGGGAACTTCGACGATGAGGATAAATGATCAAGAAAGGGCCACAGTAGTCTACGTCCACCTTCTTAAATGAAGGTGCAGGATTCACTCGATCAGGTGGCATAGCGGCCATCAATTGTTCCATCACCTTAGGCTTGACTAGGAAGCACTGAACGCAACTATGGATGATTTTTCGGGCAAACTCACGAAGGCTCGTATCCCAATACTTCCCGCGGACTCTGGCAATCAGGAGTTGTTGCCTAACGTGATACAGAAACTCGTGGTAGTGCTGGATGATCATGATCGAATAAGGTCGATCATAATCGAGTATGATGGGGTGCTTGCGATTTTCAGAAACTGGTGCGTTAGCCAACCGACCGCCGACACGTCTTATACCATCGGCTTAATGAGGATTCAAACTGGTAATGCTGGAGATGCTTCTCACTTCTTGGGAATGAGACAGATCCTTGAGTTCTTGGAAAACTTTCAGTTTGAGACAATTGCTGATAGAGGAGGCGTTGACTAAAGAAGTGAAATGTCGAAAATTTTCTTCCCAAATGATTCCAAAATTTATCCGTAAAACTCTAATAAAAAATTTCTTCGTTAAAATTCAGTGACTTTTGATGTGTTAACCTTAAGTGAAGTGATGATAAGTTAAAATTTACGAACGGATAAGTTTTATCCAGAAAGTTTTTCAAGAGATGGGACTGGGCTGGACCCTCGGACCAGTTTTGGGCGATTCATCATCGAGACAGGTTTTGGCTTCGGGAAGGATCCGGATCCATTTAAAGCTAAGTGTTTTTCTTTATTTCTTCGACTTAGTTGCTTAGTTGTTAATTAAACAAGTATTATTGCTATTTTGAAATTTTTGACGGCAAATTTCTCAGCAAACTTGAAAGCCGTCTCAGCTAAATTCACCAAAAGTTTCTTTAAAATGTTATGCAAAACTTATTTTAAAATAGCATTTATTCAGGAGCTTTTGAAGAAAATGCATAAACAGTTGCAAATATACTTTTTGATAAGCATCGACATTTTATTTTCTTTCGTTAGAATAGTTCAATAACGGTTATTGTAAACATAAAATTCAAACCTTTGGTAAATATTTTTATTATTGATTTGAATTAAAACGATTTTCTTGCGTTTGTAGATTTCGGTTACATTAACAGTTGCTGTTGATATGCTGTGGGATATTTGAGAATCTTTTGATATAATAACATGTAGTGTAAAGAACCTTTCCGGTTCGACCGCGGATGATGCAGCTTTTCCAGGGAAACCTCTCAATTACTTAAACTACATCTGGAAAAAATGAATGAAAATGAACTCTTGGTTTTTTTTTGTAATTTTTATTGAAGCTGCTAATACTTGAGGTTTTAAGGAGCCAAACTCGTTGTGTATGTTTACAATTGTGTGCTTAGGTCGAGATCGTCACTTTTTGGAGGGAACAGGAAATTGATAGGAATATTCCCACCTAACCTTCACAACCCTGTTTCATGTAGGACTTTTTTGTTTAAATTAAAAATATTTAAAATTCGATGTACTAAAAATTGAATAGAAAAATTAGATTTAAAAATGTGTCATCTAGTTAAATTCAGAGCAATAATTTTACGATGAGCATTTTGAATTGATGAACTTTTTTTAAGGGATGGTTTTGTTGATATCATTTTTTTTTTTAATTTATTATTCACTCATTCATCACCGCTAAACTTGTTGCAATTTAGGATAGATTTTTGACACATAGATATAAACAAATTAAAAAGAAGGTAAATCTTCGAATTGATATTTCACTGGATATTACGGTTATACTATAGGCTTATTTTTTTACAAATTTATGTTGGAGAAAGATAGTAGGAATGTTCATGAAAAATGGGCACTTAGTGATAGTAGTTATTTTTTGTCATCATTACACTAAACAACCTCATGCCCCCGTATTAACTGAAAGCGTCGAATAGGAGCTAATAGGAGTAAGGAAAATAATTTTTATGGTTCACCGTAACACTTGTCAAAAGTGTCTCCCAATTAATCCCTTTTACCCAGTCCCAACCAAAATTAATTTGCTAGGATGCAGAGGTAACCTCGGTCCTAATGCACAAAATAAATCTTTCATCCCTTTCTTTCATCCAATCTATCCATTGACTACTAGGACGTGGCCGGCGCCGTTATTGACGTTCAAAGAGAGAGCATTAGTTTTGTGCAGTGTGAATGAGTTGCTAATCCCAAGCACCATTCATTTGACCTCTGAACAAAATTGATGGCCTCGGTCATTCACGGAGTAGCAACCATTGGCGATGTGGAACTTGTTCTACTGAGCCACACCAGCGATCGTGGAACTCGAACTGATTGTAATCATAATTTGATTTTTAAGGAAGTAATCCATTTTCTATAACTATGCATTTCGGGTTTAACGGTTTAAAGTGGATGTGAGTAGTTAATCAAGCTAAGCTAAGCTAAGCTAAAACTTTCAGTTTGAGACAATTTGACCAAAACTTTTGAAGCCAATCAAAGGAAATATTACCTCGATTTTTCTCGTAAATGAACGTAAAATAAAGTCATATATCCATATACATTATTTAATGCATATTTATGCACCTGAAATTTGATAATGATCCTTTTCGTATTGTTATTGATTTGGTGGTGCGCACTTATGTTGAAGTGATAAAGTTAAAAAAGCTCCGTTAAAGTGGATTCATACTGAAATGTACCGCAAAAGCAAAATTTGTTCAACCCTAGAGGAGTGGACTGATTCTTTACAATAAAAATGTTGACAAAGGACAGGATGTCGTAATTCTATGCTGAACTTGCGTCTTGTATCGATCGCTCCAACTTTTTTGTTAGAAAGATCCACTTGTATTTTCCTGTAAAGTTCCAGAAGAAGAAATTGGTCTCTTGGCTACAAAGTATTAGATGTGATAGGAGATTTGTTGATGCCCAAACATTTTGGGGAAGTACCAGCACCAGCATCTGCTTGTTATGATTCCACGAAAGTGACTCTTTGTTCCGGCGATTAAGGAGAGCAATTTCGAAAACTGGGAAGGTCTTCAAAACGAGCAGGATCTTTATAAAAGTTGAAAAATAAATCTTTTCGGCCAATATTTAGTACGAGATGCATAAAAATCAAATTTGGTAGGTACTAGTTGAATGTTCTAAACATTTCAATTTATTCTTGGATTAAACAACAAAATTTTGCATATACCTATCTTTTGAAGCATTTTTTTAAATGACATTTTTAAAGGCAAACATTTATTGAACTCGATTTTCTTACATTTAACTCAATATAAACTTAACTCAAATTAAAAGAATATCTCTAGTATCCTTAGGTTCTATTTAATTAAGTCTTCTTTATCTTGAATGACAGAATACAAAATAAAAACATTGAATCGAAACTGGCAACAACAAAAAATTCAAATGTTTACAATGCCGCAATGAGGCCACTGTAAAAGTGCAGATTGCTTTTCCTCTCCGGAAAACCGCTTTTTATTTGGCCCAGCTGGTTCCGGTTATGTTTTCATGCCTTCCTTACTTGCTCGCTAGCATTTTATCAAACTGTAGACACGGAAATCCTTCCGCCTGCGATAATAAAAACAAAAATACATCCTTTTGGGACTTACCTTCCAATAAAAAAGACGCGAAAAAAAACAAGCCGCTCGGAGTCGTTGAGAGCGGAAAAATCTACATAATGTGAAGGTGTTGAGTGCAGGGAAAAGTACGGATGAAATGCTGTCTTTGGGGGAAAGCGTGAAAAACGATGAAAACATTTGCGTTTTTTAGGACGACCAAATCCCGCTGGCCCGAATCAACAAATTAAAATGTAAATTAATCAGAACAACATTAAAGGGTGCTGGATGGAAGATTCTAAAGATTAAATCGAATGAAAAAATGCAGTAATTAGTTAAATCAATCGTCAAATCTAATGTTCTTAATTCGACTTGGTACATTTTGTACCGGAAAAATTCCAAATTTTCGAAGGTATATTTAAGGGAAACATGAGACATCAAAGAATGAAAGAATATTAGTCGTAAATATCATGATTTTTTCGAAAAAGATACAAAGAGCTCGATTTGTCTATAGACATTTTTGACAGAAAAAAATCCAAAAAGGCTAGAATTACTGCAATTGGTGCTTTTTGCGTTATGACATCAGAAATATATCTTAAACTATGAATTTTCAACGTTTTCTTATGATTTTTCATTAAAACAAAGTTTGTTGCTGAAAATCGCATGTTTTTGTAAATTAAATAATAACTCTTAAAACCAATAATTTTTCTGACTACGTCAGTTTGATGTCCCATCACCCTTAAAACTTTTGATGTACAAATGGTATGATTATGTGTGAACATTAAGTTTTTAGAAGCCATAGAAGTTGAAAAGTGTTGCATTATGCCCCAGTTGACGGTACCTAATATCTAACGACAAATTAAGTTTGGTAGGTGATTAAATATCTAACAAAATATGAACGAGCTCAATACTGTTCTCTGATTTTTTTTACTTTCCCCATGAATGGAACAATTTCAAAACTAAACCAGCACCCGTCCAGGGCAGCGAAGCTTAGCTATTTTAGACAAACGCTAAGCAACTCTCTTATGAATATGCAAATTGAATATTCGTGCCGGAAGGTTCCGAACCGAAAGTACCGACGAAATTATCTGCCAGACTTGTCCGGGTAGCAAGTGTAGCCATGTAGATTTTCCAGAAAAAAGGGAAACGACGGTAGAAACCTCACGTTCCTGCTGCTGACAAATTTGCAAATCGATGGGAGAAGATGAAATTTGACGTTGTTTGCATATTTGGTTCTTCTCCTAAGTTAAATGCTTCTCAGTGGCAGGAATCGATTGGCTGGTACAGAACTAATTGACCAGGATGGCAACACATGTTCAGGAACAGATCAACAAATATTGGAATTGGAATGTCCGAGGCTGGAATATATTTTTATGTCCAGATGAATTCACACCAACTTAAGTGAATAGAGATCGCATCAACCATAGACAAAATAAATTTATTAAGCTTGATTTCTTTTCTATTAAATAATATTTCAGGCTATTTAAAGAGTGTGTAAAGTAGAGAACCATGCGTGCCATATTTTTTTTTACAAATGTATTGTACATACCGCACACCATATATGTTTCTAAAGAAAATGTAATTTTTCCAATCGAGAAATGATCCTACTCCCCGAGCAGACTTGTATGCCAAATTATACCTAATTTTGTCTATCATCTTTCAAATTCTCTCAAAAAAAAAGGCTGGCTTAACGAAGAATCAAAAAAAATCAGTGAAAACAAAAATAAGCAAAACTGTTTAATTAGCATATAGAAAATTAGATTCAAATTTGGATCGTTCACCACTTACATTCTGGCAAAATGACACAAAATTTTACCCAAAAGGCATGATAGCAAAATTTAGCATAATTTGCTCTCAATTCGATATAAATTCAAACACCTTAATAATCCTGATTTTTCGCCGCAGAAACATTAGATACTAAACCAAGCTATCATTTTGATCTCATTTTTTCTAGCCTATTAAGTGAATGAAACCTAAAAGAGGCCTGATTTAACTGTTTTTGAAAATTCAAGACCTAATCGTACTATCAATTGGATATTAATGCTTTACTTTGATATTGGATTGTCACCGAATTTCAGCATTTTGATACTTAAATGAAACCTTTGGCACCGAAAAAAATACAACATTACATAATGCTACCATATTGGCATTGATAGCTCAGTTTGGTTACTGTTTGCTATTGATTTAGAAATCAAAGTCTGCTTGGGTCTTCTTTTTGTGAAATTTCACGGTATGAACTCTTTTTTTTGTTGCAAGACATTTTATCAGAGAAATGAATACATTTCTTCCAATGCATTTAGTTTCTGCTCTAACATCTTCAATTTATTGGGGAATGGGGATACCTGATTCCTTTTCTTATTTCATCATATCTTTTTAGAAAAATTCTACAGATCGCCGAGTTTCGCATTTTCTGGCAGCGTGTAATTTCAAGTTTCTATGCTGCAAAAGTAAGATCGATACATGAACCCGTAGATGAACTAGAAGCGTTTTCGTGGAACTAAAAAAATAATCATATTTTGAAAGTTGACCCGAGCAGACTGTTATGGCAAAACTATAGCAAATTGTGCTATCACGCCCTGAGAGCCAAGTTTTTTTTACATTTTGCTTGAGGTGGTACACAGCAAAAATGAGAGCCTAAATTTTCATACATGGTTTGCAAAGTGATACCAAGTTGAGCTAAAACTGAGACCCTAACTCCACCTCATTTTTTGAGAGCTTGGACAGCATAATTATGCCAATATAAGGTATCACATAACTTTCAATTATAGCAAATTTTGGAATCATTATGCTTTCAAAGCTTTCAGAAAACAAATTTGGAATTGTTTCTCTATTCGTGTTTAAAATTTTGTTATTATTTTTGCTGTGTCTACCATCTTAAGTCATCGGAATTTAGAGCAAAATTCAGGGCGTGATAGCAATATTTGATCGCTTTTTTCTAAAATTTAAATGTATCGTAGATTGGACAAATAAAGACATGAAATTATGTCTGATCAAACCAGCCATTAAATTCAAATAAAAATATTTTTATCTCAGTCTCAAAACTTTTTTGATTTTTGTTACAACAGTCCTTCTTACATAATAAATATTCCAAGTTAAAATAATTGTTTTGAAACTAATGAAAAAGCTGAAAGTTATCAATCTTCTCAGAATTGGTTTTCTGATTTGTTCCAACAGTATAAAGAAAAGTATAAAAGGTTCTGTGGAGAATTCCATAAAACGCCTGAATTTATATTATCCACATGATGTCAAACATAGTTCATGAAGAAGAAAGTCAGATAACACAGATGCCACCAATCGTATGTTTTTAATTTACTTCCTGATAAAATGTGAAAAAAACTGCTTAATCAACTTTCAGTTAATTATTTTTTTCATACGCTGCCGTCAGAGTTTAGTACGATTTGATCATTTTCTATCGACATATTTCAATTTAACCTGTTTCCCGCTCCGTCCCGTTGCGCGCGCGGAGCAAAACGTTTTGAAACGAAAAAACAAACTGTGATGCCAGCTTTACATTATTGCGAATATTTAACAAAAATAAAATTAATATGCTGTAAGTATTTGCACAAATAAGTCAGAATAAATTATCAAAAAGTAAGGAAAATTTCGAATGAAAAGCTGTATTATATCGAATTCAAATAGCTTATTTTTAAACATAAGCCATCAAAACAAAGGAGCGTATGACACAAAACCTTTGTATTCAGATTTAGTCTTCGAATAAAAAAGATAGAAAAATAAAATTCAAAAGATCTAAAATTTTCACCAATTGTGTTTGAAATATAAAAACCCTTTTTGCAACACAACCTCAAAATTCATTATTTTTCACTTGAAGAACTTAATTGTGAGAATTCACATTCAATCAAGGGGATCCAAAGAAATAACATATTAAGTAATAACACCTAATTATAAGTTTGTTAGCGGGAGCGTGTGAAAGAAGACAGATTCATTTTGAAGCTGGATTACCAGGTGTCCAGATTTGTCTGGAAAACACAGACTTTTGATCCTTCGTTCAGATATTGGTCAGACACGGATTTTGCCCTGATTTTTGCTCAGAGTGCCCAGATTTTACAGACTTTCAAAATTGAGTGATGAAATCGTATCGGATATGATCCGTCAAAGCCAGATTATACTAGAAACCTCGCTTGTATGCCTTGGTTTTTCACCAATCATTTATTAAAAATATTTTTTTTTAATTAGATCGGCATCACGGAGAAAAAAGTATATTATTTCCAGCAATAATCTACATATATTCAATCATATATCTGTTTTCTAGAACATTTGATCTATGTAAGACATTCCACTTTCGAGATATAGCTCAGAAATCAAGTATTCCCAGGAATCAAGTGTCCTCATTAGACCAGTTCACTTTTCGGCTTTTTTCGCCGTCAAAGCCGGACTCATATGGGCTGTTTCTCATCCATTTTCAAGTATTTCTGCCAAATTTGAGATCTATTGAACTAATCTCTGTTCTGCGCAATGAGTTTTTGTGACAAAAGTTCATTTTTTTGAATTTTTTTTATGAGAGCTCTAGCAAGCCCCTGTTAATATAAAACGATAATTTTAAGATGCATTGTGGTTGATTTTTGTAGCATATTTATGGATCTGTTTTAGATAATCGTTAAAAACAAACCATTATAATTTTTTAAATTTTATCGTTTTTTTTAATCGACTATGTAAAACAGATTCATAAATATGCTAATATCTACCACAATGCATCTTAAAAATTATTGTTTTATATTAACAGGGGCTTGCTATAGCTCTCATAAGAAAATTTAAAAGAAAAATTGACTTTTTCTCAAAACCTCATTGCGCAGAGTAGAGAATGGTTCAATAGATCTCAAATTTGGCAGAAATACTTGAAAATGCATGAGAAACAACCCATACGAGTCCGGCTTTGATCGGCGAAAAAAGTCGAAAAGTGAACTAGTCTAATCCTCATTCTCCCCTATTCATTCATTGCACGATACTTAGGTTTTCCTTCCTTTGTTGCATTCTCTAAACCATGGGTGGCCAACATTTTCAACAGTCGGGCCAAATTTTGGAAATGCGATAGACTGGCGGGCCACACCACCAATTTTTTTTTCATTTTTCGAGCAAATAATTTCAGATGTCGCTACTAAATCGGCAGCGCTGCCCAAAAAATGGAAGATCAGTTATTCATTTGCGAACCAAGTTTTTAAGAAATTTATTTTAAATTAACTAATTCAAAAGTTAACCAGACCTCCTCATTGATAGTTTCAAAACTGAACTAACTTCAACAATTCAAAATGCAGTTTCAAATGAAATGCATACTATAAAATCGGATTTTCAAACAGGCTATAGAAACATCCCAAAAATTCTCGCCTTCAAAATTTGACACTATTCAAACAGATTTCAAAAATTTAAAGTAGGGAATGAAATTCTAATATATGAGGTGATTGAACTAAAAAAACGCAATTTTTTTTTTGAAGATGATGAAAAGTTTGAGAGAAACAAGAGAATCAATGTTTCAAGCGTAAATTTCATGATTTTTTCGAAAAATTCATTGATTCTCATGTATCCTTAATCTTTTCGTCATATTCGAGAAGTTGTTTTTTTTAAGAAATTTTGAGAGCGATGTTTTATTTTTTTTTTTCAATTTGCGCCAGTTCAAAAGTCATGATTTAAATAATAAATTTCAAAAAATTATCAAAGAATAACGGCACATTTTTAACATGTAGATATGCCTATAACAGAATAATTGTTTTAACAGGAGAATAAAAACGAAAATTTTTAATTGTTTCGAACTTTTGCGAAATTATCTTCGATATGGGAACAATTTTATTATCCGACGGGTTTGTTACAAGGACAAGGGTCCTAAATTTTCCATAGGATTACAAAATTTGTGTATTTATGCGACTTTAAAATACAGACTTTTTTGCAGATTTCATTTTTTTCTGAGGCGTTTGAAATAATATTTTTTCGCCAAAAAAAAATAAAATCCACATTATTTTGTAATTTTTCAATGTATATTATAACATGGCACATCAAAACGCAGTGAATTTCAATAGCTTTTTAAATAAAATATTAAAAAAAAAAGTTTGTTTCGAAATATCATTAATAAGCTGCAAAAACTATCAAATAGTACCTTCTGAAAAAATGAGAAAATTTAAAAATTTGGTAAACATCTGGAAATACTCTACGCAAATTGTCATGTAGTGGATGTATCTATTTTGTCGTTATATTTACAGTAAATATTTCATTGATTTCAATGGAAGCTGACAAATGAAGTGTATTCTCTCATCTAAAATGCCCAAAATTCTAAACTTTGACAAATAAGTTGTTTAAGTCGTATATAAACCAATTATATACCAATCAAACTAGCTTTTATTGCTTCAAGAATAATGGTAGGTAAGTGATAATAAAATAAAAAAAAAACATCACAATACACATCTGTTAATCGAAATTACAGTTCATGTATGAAATATTAGAAAATTTAAAAATATACAGGTTTTTCCTAATTTTAATTCGAATTCTTGAATGATTGGTACAGATTTTGATAAATTTCATCTCCAAATGGTACAGAAACCAAGAAAAAACCTCAACTCTTAAATAGAGCTTATACCACATGTAAAATTTTGGAAAAAGCTTCGCGGGCCATAAAAAGACAGCCGCGGGCCATGGTTTGGCCACCCCTGCTCTAAACGATGGATAGCAATGGCATCACAAATCGATTTCAATCAGAACTTTCGAAAAAAACAAGAAACTAATAAAAAGAACCAAATTGCATGTTACCCCCAGTGTTTGGCATCGCTAACTGAAAGATTAGTGCCGCTAATTAAATCACTAACGCATTCAAAGCTAGCGATCGCTAAACAAAACCGCTAAATATGCTGAAAAAGTTATCGCTTCAAGCTTAAAGCGCTAAACGCTTATCGCTAACTGTTTACCAACAATAATGTAAAACGAAAAATTGTGTGTATATATATTTTTTCATATTAAATCAGGTTTTACGGTACACATTCTACTATCCATTTATAAACATTAGGGTCACTAAATCCAAACAGTAGGCTTAGACCTAAACTCGACCAAAGCAACAGCACTGCACATTGTACAATTTTCAACTCGACTTTTTTAAGGACTTTTAAGGATTGGGCCAAAGCTCATGAGATTTGGACCCAAATTGAGGCAGTTCTAAAGCGTTTTACAGTTAATGTAACAAGTGTGTGGTTGCCAGGTTTTTCTCCAGATTTCATCTTGGCCCAATTTTTGTATGTATTAGATTTTTATCAGTGACACTCATTAATGCCACAAATTCGAGTCGAGACTAAAGTCAGTGATTTCATAAATGTGTACGTGAACAACACTTTCAAACTTATTACCAGAAAACATTAAATAATATCCATTCAAAAAAGCCATTGTTCAAAGGCAAAATGAATTGATAACAGCATTTGACAATTCATTGTTCGGCAAAAAGAATATGTACTTCTATCAGTAATTTTTCGTGAGTTTTTAACAAATACATGAGAGATAACAGTCTTCAATTAGCGGAACCATAAATAAGCGGAGCGCTATCGTGATCAAAATTTAGCGGTAAAATTAAATCGCTAACAAAAAATTAGCGGACTTATTAGCGAATAGCGATTTAGCGCTTTTGTGCCGAACACTGGTTACCCCGAAACCAACCTCATATACAAACTGCATAAATCGTTGATCGTTGAAATTAAGATTTAGATACCCGCAAGCCAGGATAGGGATTTTCAAGTTTTTCGTGTAATCGGAGGTTTCACTAATCCGAGGTAGCCCTTCCTCCAACTGCCTTTGATAAACGGGATTATACTGTATTCGGAAAGTCCAATAGCGAAACTCCCTCTTATCACGTCCAGCAAAACTAATCATGCTTTGAGATAATTATGGTTGTTTTGCCTCTCTCACGATGTAAAAATTACCAATTTTTCAAGGATTCAAATTTTTCATTTTTCAGGATTCAAACGAGCGTATGATTTTGTTACAATCATGTTCAACTGAAACAATTGTCTATCATTTGCCAGAGTGGTATATGCTTTATCCTCACAACTTGTTGCACAACAATAAATTGATTTTACAGAAACACGACTCAATTCCAAGAAAAAAATATTTTCAATTCTATAGAGCTATTTCATCAACACTGTAATATCGATGCCTGAGACCTTTTGCAAATTGGCAATCAATTGTTTTGTCTAGCATAAGAAAAAAAAACTTTGTTGGGCAGATTTCAATCCCAAATCATTATCGATTTGAATTGGTGTTTTTGGATTGACCATTAGGGTGTGTCGAATTGCAACTTTTTATTTGAATTCCATAAACCCTGTAGTCTAAATAGTTTCTTTTACACACCCATAGAAGAGGTTGCAAAAATCCAATGCCTATTTAGCACATCTCTGTGCCGATAATGCGCTGAAATGTGCACTGTGCCGAAGATGATATCTAGAGTTTCTTTTGATTAGGTCGCATGAGCCACCTGATGTGTTTTGATAAAATCACTGTTGAAGTTTAGAAACACATTTTTAATTCTGGTATTTTTAAAATCACTGAAAATGGTCTGAAATTTCTCTATACGATTCAGAAATGAATAAAGAAGTGCTACTGTATTCGACATGGCCGTTGGTTCAGTTATTTTCACTGAAGATGTTTTTATGACCTTTTGAATCTCCTACTTGGCGCTAACGTCGTTTTGCAACCGCATAAATTTTATCAGAAAACTTAATCGTATTTACCTGAAATTTCGTTATTGTCTTCGAAATGCTTGTAGAACTGAAATTTATCACAAGAGGAATCAGTAGTGGTATGTAAAGGTGTCCGTTTAGTGATTTCTGGAATCGGTGCTGTAGGGGACAGTTCATAAAGAACGTTTAAGAAGCCTGGGACATTGTTGACTACTTGCTGTGACTCCGATAACTGTGCAGACATTTTCCAATGCTATCATAGCTAATTTGGCTGTTTCTGTTAGGAAAAAAAAGAAGATGATATTTAGCCCAATTCAAAGATCCTTTTATTAAACTTACCTAGCAATGTTTTGATGTCATCTGTTTTATTGGCATAGCTAAAACCACTAGAACTAACAATTTCTTTCAACTACTAAACCTTTTAACATTTCTACTGAATTATTTTCAAAGAAAATACATTTGGTCGCAAGAACCAAAATGCCGAACTGTTGGTTTTAAGACCTTTGTTTTGCACGATAGTTCCGTGCAGTGCAAAACGTCGCAAAAACCAAAATGCACTTAAAAACAAAAAACTCATCATACGTCCTAAATTAAAATCAATTTGGTAAAGTTATTCATTGATCAAATGAAACCAAATTCTTACAAAACAAAGAACTCATATTTATCGATAGTTTGCAGTAGATTACTCGGTTTTTTTTATATTGGTTCATACGACGTAATCAAAAAAAAACTCTAGATATGTTTGAAAAACCGTAACTGGCATAAGGACTCGGCTCCCAACCAAAATGATGACCACTACATTCAAGCAAAACAAGAAAAACATTTTATGGGATTTCGTTCCTATTGGATAATTCATCCCAGAAACAAGAAAATAAAAATATAAACCATAGCGCCCGGTAGGGAGAATCGAACTCAAATCACTAACTAAATGATCTTGCCAGACCGACATCTTAACCAGTGTACTATTTGAGCTTCATGCAGGAAGAGGGATATTTGTCATAGGCATTCTGCCGCCGATCAATCACAAAAGAAACGCACGACAGTGGCTTCCCGGCGTTTGGCCTCCTTTCAAGGTATTCATTTGTCTTGCGATGGAAACGGGAAAGAGAACGGGAGTGGAGGAAACGGGAAACCCATTGAATGAGAACTGTGCTTTGCTTACTGCCTGCTATTACATACACACGCTACATATACACAGCTGCTTAAGCCGGGCAGCTTGGCCGGTGCTTGTTTGCCGGTGAATTGAAGGAATATATTCTTGTTGCTTTTGCTACATACACACGCACAGCTTAGCCGTGGATGTTTGCCGGCGAATTGAATTGAAGGAATGTTTTTTTTGTTGTTGCTTTTACTGCATACACACGCACAGCTCGGCCGTGGTTGTTTGCCTGTGGATTGAAGGGATTGAATTAGAAGGATGTTTTTGTTGTTGCTTTTGCTACGTTCACACGCACAGTGCTCGGTTCGCTGGCTGCCTGGTGTTGGCCGGTATTTATTTCCATCCTTCTTCGTCTTGTGATGCGATAGGGAGGGACGTGAAAGCGTTTTTATTTTGTTTCTTTCAGACATACGCAATTCGGTTAACTTGGGAGATTAATGCCGGTGGGAGCAAATCGAATCAGCACCGATCGTGTTATCTTCTTGTACCAATGACGCTATGTAATTGACTACACGCCATTGGCACAGAGGCTGAATTTTGGGTGCAGTCAAATCAAATGACAGAATTTTTGCATAATTTTAAAATCAGGTTTAGGTATCCGGATTTTGATTTGAAAATTTGTATTGAAAAAACCAACGCGATAATTTAATTAAAAAATGCCCCTTTTTCTGTTTTTTCGCGAATATTTTGTTTTCACGCGGTGCAAATGAAGTTTTAATAAATGGAGCTTCCTGGAAAGTTCTCTGGCTACAATTTTGCCGAAGACTGCAAAGAAGTAGGAGTAGCGAAAAAATAGTTATAGTGCTGCCAATAGAGCATACTTTTTGCATGAAAAAAACTAGCAAAACTGACAGGTTTTCCCGCGCTTTAGAGGTAAGTCGCTTGGTATAGACTTTATTGGGAACAAAGTAAAATACCGTGCGTTCAATCCAACTAAGGTATTGATCCATTCTACTATATTGAAAATGGTTTACTGCACTGTCATGTAAGTCTTTCTCGGCGAAAGTTTAAATTTATGTTGCGAGACGTGTACAGAAAGTGCTGTTTACGAGCAAATGGATTAAATGGTCAAGTGAACATAAAACTAGACATACATATATGACAAACAAAAACTTAGATCCAATTTCCTAACCGGTACAGTACCGAACATTTATTTAAAAATCTTAAAAATTCTGTCGTTCGTTTTGACCCAAAAGAAAACTTTATTGGTTGCAGAGTTTTTGAAATTCGAGAAATGTTGCATTTCGACACACCCTATTGACCATGCCATGGAGGGCAAATAATCTGAAGCTAATTAACCAATTTTGTTCCCAATTATATTTGCAAGCTCGAGGTTTAATTAGCGTGTACAGTCGACTCAAATTAAGTATTTGTTAGATTCAATTGAAATCTTTTTGGGTCGCCTTGTTTGGTGCATGTTTCATGGCTGGTTCTCGTAGCAAGAGAGGTTATTGCTTGAAGCTAATATTCGCTTTGGGATGGTAATGAAAAATTCACGGTTATCGCTGTCATTCCGGGGTACCTTTTATAATTAGCACAAACTAATTCTGGAATCGTATTTCCAAACATAGCAGAAGCGCTGTTACAACATTTCGACCACTCCTTACTCTTGTATTTGTAATTAAATAACCCAATGGAATAAACAATCCTCGGTCTTCTTCCTTCGTCACTAGAAGCTATTGGTTTTTATAAATGTTTCATACTCGAAATCGGCTGATGATTCTATGACTGTTGTTCAGAAACTTTCCCCAGCATATTAGAAAGTAGGTACCTAGTCTAAATATAATCCATGAAATGCAACTTGATTCACAGCGAAAGTTGAAGCATTAATTTTGCCATTACCACGAAAAACAGTTTGCAACGATGACACGATTCACATCAACGCTAATTCGAAGCTCGTTTTTGTCGGTGCTTGATGAGACTTTGAATTTCCGTAGGGCCACAAGAACCGTTTACCAAAATGATAATGATGCGGATGGTTAAAGTACACTGAAACAAAAAATGTGATATTTTCTTAAATGTTTAGATAAATTAATTCTCATCCTTTAAATTTTTAATATAAGAATTGAATAAATCTCAACCAAAACAGTTCAAACCAAAAATATAAAAACAAGTTTTACTTTTGATCCAAATATTCAAATAGCTTCAAACATTGAGTTTTTCAGGAAAAGTAATCAATGTACTATGACACAGTAACTGGATAACCCATTTAAGGGTCCGGTGTCGATTGTCCGACGCATAGGGCCAAAAACGAGGTGCTGTTAACTGAGATTTCTTTTGTCAACAAGAAATTTTTTCACATAATCATCAAAAACTAAGTCTGAAGAATAAACATCTGAAAACTCCCGTTTGGAAGCCTATTTGTTGACTTTCAAAAAGGCAAAATTTGGTTTGCTTTCAAAAAATAAATGCGGTTAGTAAAAAGGTTTTTTTTATCAAAATCTTTAAATATCTATTTTTTTAAAGCTCGTAAACAAACGCCTATCCTGATAAAGTTTGAGCATTTAGAAGCAAACAGATTGTTTCATGTGAAAGTTCATCTATTTTTTTTATGTATACTAGCTGATCCCGTACGAACTTCGCGAACAATGTTAAAATTTTTGTCAGATTGGATGTAAAATAATAATAAAATCTAAATATTTCTAACACTGAAGAAAAATACTTTCGTTTTAAAAGAATCTTTATTGAAAAACATGGAAAACAGTTTACAGGTATTAAAAACTGTAGAATTAGTTATTTATGATTATGTAGAACAATTTCAAGTTTAGCTTACGGTACCTTATTTTACAGTCAAAAAATAAATTTTCTCATTAAGCTACCGAACAAACTAGAAAGATTATTGGAAAACATAAAAACCTAGCTGGTAGCTACTTGTGTGTAATTGATCTATCGATAGCTATCCTGAACAGAAATAAGAACCAAATCTATCATTTGTCTTAAAAATTATATCGGTTCAAAATCTTTTTCGGTCTTTCTTACCATTTGCATACTTGTTTTACATTAAAGATATCGTATAAAATTGTTCAGATATTAACATATTTCATCAAATCGTTCGCCCCTTCCGAAATCCATTACCTACTAAGCATTTTCATTAAGGGTAAACATTCCCGCAACACATTTTTCCGTGTAAAAGGTTTTCATCCAAGTGCTCCGATTGCCGTTAGCTGCAGGTCATAAGACAGTGATTGTTTTGCACAAATTGAGCACCAAACACCGACAACAAACCACGACGTCATAACCACATGAAAGAAGCAGAGACCTAATCGCTGCAAGGTGTATTAAGAATTTCCTGTTTCCCGGGCTTCTGGGCTTTTTAAAACATCAACAGGCTAACTAAACTGTTGTTAGATCCTCGTTTATTATCTAATGACATTCATTTATGCTATTTTCTAAATTTTAGTCACGATTGATTCTGATTTTCAATTTTTTTTCTGGAAGCTTTTCTTAATGAATTAAAAATGACAAAGTCATTTGAAAGTCCTAAAATGGCGTGAATATATCCGACTCAGTTGTGTGAATCTGAACAACCCTGAAGCAAGAAATAAAATAAAATGCAGGAAACCAAGGAGGTCTGAGTTTCAAATTTTCGAGGATGCAAAGCTAAGTATTCAGTTCTTATCTTATTTATTTTTTAATGCCATTTTTCCAAGTAATATTCTCAAATCTTGAAAAGCAATCAATGTGTCTGTTATACTTTAAAATTTCCTATATAATGAAAGATTTGAACTTAAAAAAAGTTGGGATTGTTTTAAACTCCCAATTTCTATGTATGATTTTTTAAATTACGTATTTTTATCACTTTTGTGAAAAAATACAATCCACAAACAAGTGCACTAAATATTTAGAAATCTGCGCAAGGTTATGAAGTGCCTTTTGACTTTTTTTGATTTTTGCACATTTATTTTCCGTTATGTTAGGTGTTATGATTTTCCGACTATCTGTTTTGTAAATGGTTAACTTGATGACATAATAACTTTTTGACTTTTTAGTTTTCTGGCCTTCTGCCTTACAAATATTTGAAGTTCTGGTAGAGTTGGTCATAACAACATTAAATAAAGTCGGATTTATTGTGGATGGCCGCGGTAATTTTGTACCCAGGTTTCCGAAGAAACCAAAAAAGGTTTACAGAGTTTAAATTATATACATATGCATATTTGGTAAGAATATTCCAGGTTGATGTGATCAAATTTGTAATCTTCTTCTCGATTTTCGGTTGATTTTTCTCGGTGATTTTGAAATAACTTCCATTTAGTTTACGTTTCGGTTTACTTTATTAAAAATTTTCAACCATCTTCAGAACTGTTTAAATAACGGAAAAAAAATTACTTATCAATTAAAAAATTTAAAAAAATTATCTTCTTACACTAAAGCTATTATACGCCTGCTGGGGCAATCAAATTTTAATTTTCGCAGTCACTGTTGTTGCTGCTGCTGCCGCTAACTGTCGACGCTACTATTGTTTTCCGCCTGACTTCCGCGTCGTCTTTTTCTCGTAGCTTTTTCCACAGACCGTTGTAGACACTTGAGATACCTTTGGTATCCTGTTGGATGTTTACCGCTCGATTCTCTCGCATTTTGATGTGTAATTTTTCGGCTATCCGTCGGTGGGTCGTGTTGGTAATTCTCTCCAATATTCTCGTTTTAGAGAAACCAAAAACATGACCAGGACCGTTGTCTAAAGCGTGTTGCGCCAACCCCGTGGATTTTTGTTTTAGGCGTACGTTATTCTCGTGCTGCTTGATGCGTTTGAATAATGTTTGAGAAGTTTGTCCAATGTACTCGTTACCGCAAGAGCATGAGATGGCGTACACGACATTCGTTTGTTGCATTAACGGTATTGGATCCTTGAGCTTCGTGAAGATGTTCGACTTAATTTTATCACACGGCTTGGGAGCAGCAACCAGATTGTATCTCCGCAAGATTTTGGCAACTTTTTCAGTCAAACGTGGTATGTACGGGAGCGATACGAAGCGACTGCCGTCCGGTTTATGTTCTTTGTTTTCCAAAGTGTTGAACATCAGATGTACTCTTTTTTGTATTATGTTGTCGACCATATTTTGCGGATAGTTGTTTTTCTTGAGAATTGACTTTACTGTTACTATGCTGTTTTTCTGTTTTTAGCATCGGACAGTTTTAACGCACGATCAATAAGCGCAAATGCTGTATTGGATTTGTGCGTATATGGGCTTTCAGAAAAGAAATCTAAATAGCGCCCATCCGGTTGCTTAGGGAACCAAGACTTTTCAATCTTCTCCCCTGTTCTGTGCAAAGTCATATCAAGAAAGCGGATTTTCGCATCATTCTCCCTCTCGATGGTGAATTTCAGGCTCGTGTGTGCGGAGTTAAATGTATCGAAAATTGTGTCCACATCTTCTTCCCGTGCAACGATGAAGCAATAATCGACATAGCGCCTGTATATCGAGATGTGAACATTCTTCTTCTTAAGTTTTTCAATACGCCATCCGTGTACGCCATCTCATGCTCTTGCGGTAACGAGTACATTGGACAAACTTCTCAAACATTATTCAAACGCATCAAGCAGCACGAGAATAACGTACGCCTAAAACAAAAATCCACGGGGTTGGCGCAACACGCTTTAGACAACGGTCCTGGTCGTGTTTTTGGTTTCTCTAAAACGAGAATATTGGAGAGAATTACCAACACGACCCACCGACACACAGGGGAAAATGATGTAAAAAGGTGATCAAAATTGTTTACGCCAAAACGGAGCGTTTTAGACCCATAGTGTCTTCGGGACATTTTACCTACATTTAAAGCACTTTAAAATGAGCTTTTGAAAAAAATGATTAAATCACCTAGCGCACAGTGGTCCAAAATGCGAAAAACGTGATCGTTGCTTATAACTTTTTTAGGTCACATTTTAGCATATCGGTGTCTTCGGAGAAGTTTGTCAGTAAAATCAGCTCTATAATAAAAAACTATTATTTTTTTGATTAATCCCCCTACAAGTGAGATAAAATTTCTAACTTCTTTGTTATAGGGTTTAGCTCTTTGATGTCTTCGACAAACTTGTTAAAAATCAAATTTTCTACAACTTTGTCTCAGATGTCAAGTTTCTAAAATAATTATTATCCGAGATATCGGCCAAATAAGAAACTTAACCTCTAAAAATCAGTTTTTTAATAATAACTTTTTTCAGTAAATTTTAAGTTTAATAAAATGTTCCACAAAGTTGTTTTTCTGACTAAAATACACCGCTTTGTTTAATATTTTAAGTTTGTAAAATGTGATACTGCAGAGCTATGTTAAAAAGATTACCGAAAATAGGGCTGTTTCACGCTTTATTTTACAAACACCGGGCAACATCGGGCAGCCCGCTTTAGATGCAAAATAAAGCCGAAGATTTCGTCTACAAGATGCAGGTACAATTGTCAGTATCCACTTGTATCCAAGCAAGATACATCAATTTTACTTTTCCATGTTTGCATTAAAAACAACGATTTCTATGAAAGCATATACAGCGCATTCTACTAGGTACGTGTGTTTTCTTCTAGCTTTTCCCTGCGCGATGTCAGAAGCAAAGGTTTGGAAGCGCATTTGTATTATTAGCATCTCCAGCTTGTAGAGGATATCTATTTCAATTGAACACACAATAACCTGTACCTACTAATGCGCTTCCAAACCTTTGCTTCTGACATCGCGCAGGGAAAAGCTAGAAGAAAACACACGTACCTAGTAGAATGCGCTGTATATGCTTTCATAGAAATCGTTGTTTTTAATGCAAACATGGAAAAGTAAAATTGATGTATCTCGCTTGGATACAAGTGGATACTGACAATTGTACCTGCATCTTGTAGACGAAATCTTCGACTTTATTTTGCATCTAAAGCGGGCTGCCCGATGTTGCCCGGTGTTTGTAAAATAAAGCGTGAAACAGCCCTATTTTCGGTAATCTTTTTAACATAGCTCTGCAGTATCACATTTTACAAACTTAAAATACTAAACAAAGCGGTGTATTTTAGTCAGAAAAACAACTTTGTGGAACATTTTATTAAATTTAAAATTTACTGAAAAAAGTTATTATTAAAAAACTGATTTTTAGAGGTTTAGTTTCTTATTTGGCCGATATCTCGGATAATAATTATTTTAGAAACTTGACACCTGAGACAAAGTTGTAGAAAATTTGATTTTTAACTAGTTTGTCGAAGACATCAAAGAGCTAAAACCTATAACAAAGAAGTTAGAAATTTAATCTCACTTGTAGGGGGATTAATCAGAAAAATAATAGTTTTTTATTATAGAGCTGATTTTACTGACAAACTTCTCCGAAGACACCGATATGCTAAAATGTGACCTAAAAAAGTTATAAGCAACGATCACGTTTTTCGCATTTTGGACCACTGTGTAGCGGTGAGATAGAAAAATTATTTTTTGTATTTTTCATTTTAGAGCACTTATGTCTTCGGCAAGTTTTTAGATTGTAAAAAATGTAGCAATTTTGCTCAAGACGTCAACATCGTAGAAGCTAACCCAAAAAAGTTAGAAGGGTTCAAAATAAAAAAAAAAATTTCTATCAAAATTTTCAGTATTTTAACGATATCTTTTCAGGTCGAGCTTATTCAAGCAAGATATGTTCGAAAGAGTTTTGAGTCACTTAAAATCGAACAGTTTTGTGGAACACACTTAATAAAAATATTCAGACTGAAACGAGTTAGATCGGAAAAACTATGAAAAAATAGCTGTTTTCGAACACCTGTATCTTTCTAGTTCGGTTGAGTTCGGTTCATTTTTTGGTTGCATTAGAATCAGGCAGGTTTCAACGTTATAAAAACATGGAGTTTACAATGTTAAGTTGTTTATTTTGTAGCTTAATAATTGATTAAAGTTAGCTATTTTCAAGGAATCTAGAGGAAATATTTATAGCATTTAAAATTAGCTAACCGAAAAACAAACTCGTCAAGTATATTGTATTCTAAGCGAAATGGTAGATGGTAAGGTTCGTCAATGGAGGCTTAAAAACGTCATACGCGAGCGGGAGAATGATTTGGCTAAAGTTTCACCAAAATAAAAACGGTTGCTAATTGTCAGTTTAAATAAACTTGGAACTTGTCCTCTAGATTCATTGAAAATAGCTAACTTTAATCAATTATTAAGCTACAAAATAAACAACTTAACATTGTAAACTCCATGTTTTTATAACGTTGAAACCTGCCTAATTCTAATGCAACCAAAAAATGAACCGAACTCAACCGAACTAGAAAGATACAGGTGTTCGAAAACAGCTATTTTTTCATAGTTTTTCCCATCTAACTCGTTTCAGTCTGAATATTTTTATTAAGTGTGTTCCACAAAACTGTTCGATTTTAAGTGACTCAAAACTCTTTCGAACATATTTCGACCTGAAAAGATATCGTTAAAATACTGAAAATTTTGATAGAAAAATATTTTTTTATTTTGAACCCTTCTAACTTTTTTGGGTTAGCTTCTACGATGTTAACGTCTTCAACAAAATTGCTACATTTTTTACAATCTAAAAACTTGCCGAAGACATAAGTGCTCTAAAATGAAAAATACAAAACATAATTTTTCTATCTCACTGCTAGGTGATTTAATCATTTTTTTCAAAAGCTCATTTTAAAGTGCTTTAAATGTAGGTAAAATGTCCCGAAGACACTATGGGTCTAAAACGCTCCGTTTTGGCGTAAACAATTTTGATCACCTTTTTACATCGTTTTCCCCTGTGTGCGACGGATAGCCGAAAAATTACACATCAAAATGCGAGAGAATCGAGCGGTAAACATCCAACAGGATACCAAAGGTATCTCAAGTGTCTACAACGGTCTGTGGAAAAAGCTACGAGAAAAAGACGACGCGGAAGTCAGGCGGAAAACAATATTATGTGTATAGCACCAAACCGAATAGCGACAGTAGGACTAGCGACGCTTTTTTACTAGCGAAATTCCTGTCATTCACAGATTTGTTTTTCTTTTTTCAGTCCAGTAGGCGATTTTGATGAAGTACTCGAACATTGTTTATGTTATTTACTGTACATTTTCCTTAGGTGATCAATCGCATGCTTCAAGTCTCCTAGGAAACTTGCGCTGCGTCGTTATTATTTTCAACGTCGCGACGTATGAGACGTGTCGCTAGTAGGCAAAGCTGCTATGATTATTAGCGCTCATATTTTGGATTTTTTTCTGCATGCAGAATAGTAGCGTCGACAGTTAGCGGCAGCAGCAGCAACAACAGTGACTACGAAAATTAAAATTTGATTGCCCCAGCAGGCGTATAATAGCTTTAGTGTAAGAAGATATTTTTTTTAAATTTTTTAATTGATAAGTAATTTTTTTCCGTTATTTAAACAGTTCTGAAGATAGTTGAAAATTTTTAATAAAGTAAACCGAAACGTAAACTAAATGGAAGTTATTTCAAAATCACCGAGAAAAATCAACCGAAAATCGAGAAGATAAAAGGAACGGTGACCGAAACCCAGTGTATGCAATTTGTAATCTTACCTTTCTTCTTAAAATATTTTGCAATGTACATTATCAAACTAATTGAAGGTTAGGTAAGTTACAGAATTATCGTATTCCTCACTATTTTAATGAGTCTAATTAAAAGCCATATTTGGACTTAGGAGCACAGGTTTTAATATAGTGGTTTATCACTTACCAAGGTGATTTCCTTGCCACAATACCCTTACCCCTTGACACTCAGCATGAGATTTGTGGAGGGATGGCGTACAGCCGGTCTCCGCAAAACAAATCATCACATGTGCTGCACTTCCCTTTCTCTTATCGACTACACGGACTTGGCCGGCGTCCTTATTGGTTCTTATTGAAGTCGGAAGAGATTGTGTAGCTTGTTCCCAGCTCCTTTCATTTGGTTCATTATGCAATGTTGATTATTTCGAACCAATCACGGACCGTAGTTGATAACAAGCTCAAGCTCAAGCTCATACAAAATGAACGATTTTCTCGGCATCAATACCATATTGGAAGAAGTTATCACGCAGAAAACACAATTTGTTCACGAAAATTTGCAAGTCGTGTTGGAGAATGGTCGAAAAATCTATTTGAATCATCGATGAGTTGAGATACGTCATGTTTGGGATCAAAAGGCCAATCATTTTTGGTACCTTTTGAGGCGGAGTAGAATTTCGTTTCTGAAATCAGGTTACAGGTTTCCTACACAATGTCTGCAAACTTTCTGATCCTAAAAGATTTCTAACTTTAAGCATGAGTTTAACTTGGTTTAGATTTTTTAAATCATTAACATGGGCCCTAATGGCCACTTCTATTTATTTTTTAACAGTTTCTTTGGGAAGAAATTCAACGTTATGAGTGCACGAAAGGCTTTAATGTTTAATAATATGACATTTTCCAACTCAACGATGTTCCAAATGGATTGTTCAACCATTCTGCCATGTCCTGCAACTTTTCGTGTAGATATTGGGGTTTTCTCGAGGTAACTTTTCCTAATATGGTATTGAAGCCTAGAAAATCGCTCATTTCGTACGAGAGTAAATCTCCAAAGAAATTTTTTAAGCACGTTAAGAATTATCTGAAAAACAAAAATTTTCAGAAAAAATTGGAGAACTGGAAATAGCAGTTAAGCAGATCTGAGGGTGTACTCTATTCTAAAGTTGCCAGAAATTTTCAGCACGTAACCGGGCCGGGAAAATACCAGCAATTTGATATAAAAACCGAAATTGTCGACCAAAAATCCGGGCAATATCTGGGCAAATTTTGTCAAAACCCAAAAATTACTCAACAAAAATCAAAATAAAAAAAATTTAAAATAATTTTTTGCTTCAAAATTTATCGACAGATTTTAAAACGTATTTTAGGCTTCAATTTATGATTATTTTTGTAAAACTTACTCACAAAAAACTAGTTTTTCAATGAAATTCAGGCACCCGGGCCGAGTCGGACTGTTTCCAAATTTCCACGAATCCACTAATTGCACTAAATAAACCCGGATAAAACCGGGCAATCTGGCAACCTTACTCTATCCATAGTGTCCAATCTTTTGATTGTTGTTGCTATTTTCCTACTAAATCTGATGATAAAAATTAAAATGGGCCTGACACATTTGTTAATAAATTTTTCCATGAAATGGCTTCTAGAAACTTAATGTCAACAGATAATCTTATCGCTTGTAGATCACAAGTTTTAAGGTTTATGAGACATCAAATTGACGTAGTAAGAAAAATTATTGGTTTCATGAGTTATTTTATAATTTACAAAAACATGCGAATTTCAACTTACTAAGAAAAAAGGGTAAGTTGCAACATCTTTTGATTTGAATGAAAAATCAAATGAAAACGTTTGAAAATTTATAGTATTTTGGTATATTTGTGATGTCATAACGCATAAAGCACTAATTGCAATAATTTTTTGGTTTTGGTCAAATTAAATTATACATGTTTTCTGTCAAAAATGTTTTTAAAGAAAAAGCATAAGGATGCTGTATACATTTTGGGGTAAAAACAAAAAATTCTACTAGCTGAGATAATAAAAAATAATGTTTGGACGAATTAAATTTTGAAATTTAAACACGCCTAATGCGAAACAATTATTCTCCAGCAGCATATGGAAACGAGATTAAAAAGGGAAATCTATTAAAATATTCAAATATTCACCGACAGTGTTGGCATGAGATAAAAAAGCAATATAACGTTTGTAGGTGATATTATTAAGCCAATCCATCATACTGGGGAAAGTTTTTTTACGGCATCGAAAAATGATAAAATTTGTAAAATAAATTTATTATTCAATTTTTTTTAAAATTATTCTATGAGATTCCAAAATTAAAAAAAAAAAAACTATCACAGTGAGAAACTGTGTAATCATCATTTTATTACTATCATATGATAATTTTATTACATTAAATAAAAATAAAAATTGAATAAGTTTTGTGGTATACAAATTCTGCCTCTAACCCTGCTGTTGTATGATGCCCCGTTTGACGGTACCTTTTATGAGTTCGAATATAAATCCGGGAGCTAAGCAAATGATCACTTTTTTGTTCCTTTGAAAACCCGTAAAGACTTTTACCCATTTAACCTAATTTTACGGGTTTCACCCGATAATCTAAAATGAATGTGTGTGGGGAAGTTTTGCTCCCATGAATCACAATTCAAAGCAGATCGAGGTCATTTCCGTTATTTTTTGGTAAGTTATTGGAAGCTAATTTATGCAAACATACAAATAAATTAGTTTCGATTACAGATGCAGGGACTAATCTAATCGCGCTAACGGATGCAACGACGGCTATCTTGCGATTGGACATTCTAGAAATTATGATAGTTTAACTCGAGGAAACCTTGACCATGGAAGTTGGAATTGTTATTTTGCTGAACCACATAATGACTTTATGATAGCAAGTTGAAAATTTCTTTCAACTGTCATTGCTAAACAGTAAAACAGTAAAATTAGAAAAACTTCCATTAGTCCATTAAGTAAACTTCCAGCCAAAATGCATTCCAAGATTCTTGAGGCCACTTGATCGAATTTCCTGCCCAGTTTGAATCGAAGTGAAAAGTATGAGTCCCCTATCTAATGCAACCAACCTTTGCCAGCCGAGGTCGCACCGAAATTTACAACACTTGAGAACGTCATCCAATACAGTATTTTATTCGGCGTCGTCCCCTGCGAGAAACTTTTTGTCCTACACCGCCAGTATAAAATGAAACAGATTTTATCGGATTAGGTTCGCCTGCATGAACTTGGAGCTGTCTTTTTCAACTTCTATTTTTCTTCTTCTATACATTCACTTTCTGCCACTGACATCTTCTGTGTTTGCGAAGCTCTTGTGTCCACGCCACGTTTTCTGCTGGCAGACGCAAATTTCTTCATTTCGTCTTTCGCCCGAGGGTAAACTTCTTTCATCCAGGATTTGATCAAAAGTGAGGTCACAAAATCACAGCTTTTCATTGATAAAGTTTTTTTTTATTCCTTGCTGGAAAAATTACGAGCTTTCATTTTATGTTGGAATAATGCGATTTGAAACAATTTTTTACGATCAGTTCATTCGTGTCCACTTCGATAACACCCCCAGATAAAGTAGACTTAAGGAGAGTATAAATTCAATGAAAGTTGAAAATTTCCAGCATGTGAACTGATGCTTGACACATTTCAGAACAGGAAAAATTGACCACTGGAGTCTGCTTCTGCTACCAGCAAACCGTTTAACGACCTATAAATTTGATTGAATGTCCTATGATGGGTAATTAGGAAATGAATTTGGAAATGAAAATGGAATAGAAAGTTCTTCGAATCGTTTTTGATCTGGTAGCTATTTGTATAAGAATTGCCATTTGTATACATTCTGAGGATAGAAAAGGGATGAATCATCCGCGAGAATGAAAATCCCGGAAAAAAGAAGAACAACAACCCGATCAGGATGGAAAAACTAAATTATATCAAAATGAGATATTTTTATACTATTTTATTTATTTATTTAATGTCTTCGAAGGATAATTTCGCACAGACTTATTGAGCTAAAAATTGTCTTAACCTATTTTTATACATTTGTTTTGAAATGCCAAAATCAAAAATGCTGGCACACTCACTGAAGTAACGGCTGCACGTGTCCATTGGGTTGAAATATCCATACGTTGTTCGGTGAGCGGGAATCCAAAGGAGCTGTTGAGTTCGAAGTGGGCGTGTAGGAGCAAATAGATGGACATTTTGTAACAACTCACTATTTTCGATGTTGCCGCTCAGAATGTCATATGTGAAAAGACACTGTAAGAATTTCCTTCTACGGGACAGCGTTTCTAAGTGTATAAGGTTACATCGGTGTTCGTAAGGTGTTGCGATTTCTGGATTCCATCCTAATTGCCGTAGAGCGAAGCGAATAAAGGCTCGCTGGACACCTTCGATGGATTGGCTAAGAGTTGATTGATACGGGGCCCAAACAGGAGCTGCGTACTCGAGAATGCTTCTGACAATCGAGCAATAAAGAGCTTTGTAAGCATAAATATCGTTGAAATGAACAGTGTTTCGACGAAGAAAGCCAAGCATTGCGTACGCCTTTGCGATTGTGGTGGCAACGTGTGTGTGGAATCTCATCCGACTGTCAAAAATTACACCTAGGTCCTTAATTGTGTCGACCCTTTCCAAAGAGCAATCATTCATGACGTAATTATGGAGAAGCAAGTTGCGTGATCTTGAGAAACTCACTAGTTTACACTTTTCCACATTCACCAACATCCCGTTCAACTTGCACCACCTTAGAACAGCGTCTAGATCATTCTGCAGTAAAATACAGTCAAGTGGTGTCGTGATTTGGCGAAAAAGCTTTAAATCGTCTGCGTAAAATAGCTTTTGTGAGGTCAGCTGATAGCACAAATCGTTCACGAACATGATAAATATAAGTGGCCCAAGATGACTACCTTGGGGAACACCAGAAGGTATCACGAAGTTCACAGAACAGACGGAGTTTACTCGGACGTAAGCTGAGCGGGAGTTTAGATACGACTCCAGCCACTTAATAATCCATTCAGGGAGTCCCAAGTGTCTGAGTTTCTCTATCACAAGTTTATGAGGCACTCGGTCAAATGCTTTAGAGAAATCTATGTAAGCTACGTCAACTTGTTGACGTCTTTCGAGCTTTGGCAAAACGAGATTAGTGAATGACATCAAATTGGAGGTGGTTGACCGTTTTCTCATAAATCCGTGTTGAGCATCGTCAATTAATTGTTTAGCGGATGGGTAAACAGCATTGTACACTAAAATCTCCAGAACTTTTGCTAAACAGTTGAGGATCGAGATTGGCCGATAGTTTTCTATACAATGTGTGCTGCCGCTTTTATGTACTGGTGTAATCGACGCCGTTTTCCAAACTAGCGGGAATGTTCCGGAAGACAGAGATAAATTAAAAATCCTAGTAAGAGGCATCGCTATAGCAGATGCACAATTTTTAAAAAACAACGGTGGCAGATTATCAGGTCCTGGTCCTTTGGAGGAGTTCACTGCAGTCAGTGCATTGTAGACATCAACAACAGATAAAACAAGTGGAGGCATGTTTACGCTGTATGACGGTAAAGATGCTGCAGACGGAGGGAGAAGTCCATTATCATTATGGAAGACCGATCGAAAAAATTCAGCGAACAAATTTGCGCAATCCGTGAGACATTCTGCGGTTTTTTTCCTATCTAAATGAGTTATTATTCAGTACTCGTAGGATGTTAAAATATCTTGAATTATACCAAAAAATCTTTTAAGTTTCTCCAATCCAAATTATATCCTATTCTGATTGACAGACTTGAATGGGGTTGAGCTCATTTTCAATTATCAAGATTTTTTTCGGATTGTCGTAAAATAAAATGATAATATCTTATTTTGACGTAATTTCTTTTGAATTTTAAGTGATGGGTCAAGTGAATTCACTTAAGTGCCGGTCAAGGGAATTACACTATGACGCTCAAGTGAAATTTATTTGAATTTCTAAGTAAGGACTTGAGGGATGTTCTACACACTCCTGAACTCCGTGATAAATCAAACGAACTTTTTTTCCCACCGGTTGGTTCGTTTCCGGATCCGATAGTTGTCCCATTTCGAAAAGATCACGTATAACGTTTCTGGTCATATGAACAAAGCCTTATCTCTAGGGTTTTTTAATAAAAGAACATTTATAGAACACCACTTCGATTTCAAATACTTACATTACACTTTCGCCACAAATTTATTGATTGGAAAATTCCATCTTTATCTCAAGGCAGATCGGTTACTGCGGATAGTGCGGATCACATTACGTTTAACACAATCTACCGCCAAAATCGCCTAGTAAAGAATTGGGAAAATCCAAAACCAGCATCAGCTTTAAACGCTGCTCTTTAGAATTAGCCATTTCGAACTCTGAAAATAAACACAATTACAACTCGACATTAACTTGAAATTCAAGTGATGGGGAAGTGGATATTTTTCTCACTTCAAATTCAAGTGACGACTAAAGTGAATGTGGATGAATTCACTTGAAATTTAAGTGACTGCCAAGTGAAATGTATATGTCTAACTTGAAGAAAATCACTGGATCATTGTTTTTAAGAGAAAAATCATATGTATTTATTTCAAGAGTGAATTTGGGTTCAGTGTAGAGTTCTAACTTATGAATTTTTCTTTAAACCTTTAAATCCAATTAAAGTTCAATTGTATACTTCGCATGAAGAAGAAACTTGAAGATTTTAATATTTTTACAAAAGCAAAATAATTGTAACTGCTTCGGCAAAGAAAAGATTTAAACTAACAAATTATAAAGAAATAAATTTTCATAAAATTATTAAGCTTTTTTAAGACATTCCCTAGATTTAGCTTATCATTTCCAAAATCCAGAAGTATGAAGTAAAATTCAACTAAAATTTATGTCGTCGAAAATTTCAATCTTCAAAAACTATGAACATGAAAACTGGTAGAATATTCATGTCATTAAGCGAACGTGTCTTTAGAATTTTATGCATCTGAAAAATTCTTAAATCTCATTTTATGTCAAGTGTGATTCTTCAGTATTGTGTGTTCAATTGAATGGAAAATGCAGGTGCTGCTGCGTGACCAGTATAATTCTGTAATAATGTGATTTTTTAGCCTTTATAGAAAATTCGTGACAAATAGTAAAGTAAAAGTACACTTTAACTGACAAAATCAGGTCAAGGACACTTTTTAAGTTTCAAATAAAAAATTAATAAAAATAAAATATCGGTGATTAACTCTTAATCAAAAATGATAAAAAAAAATTATGTCCGTTACCGAATCTTTGATCAAAATTTGCGTACTTTTGGTAAATATTGATGGACGCATCACACTTGAAGTTTTAAAAGTGTTCAAGATTCAAAGGTTCACATTTTTATTTTCAATACATACAATATAATTATAAAAAACTGATTTGGGGTCAAGTAAGTTATTGATAACAATTATTTAGCCTGTGATCAAGATTTCATATAGATTTTCAAAATTGAAATTTTAATTCATTCTGAATGCTGATTCGAGTTTGAAAATTTTTTTAACTTAAATTTGTAATTCTGAATTCTTAGTTTTGGAATTTTGTATTTGAATTTCATGTATCTATTTATTTTTTTAACCTGTTATTTATTTAATAAGCTTTCCAGAATATTTCTAAACGTATCCAGGCAGGGCAAATCCGGGCATTGGGTTTCTAAATTTTAAACTCAAAACCGGGTGATGTCCGGGCAAATCCAGCAAAAATCTAGGATTAAAAAAAAGTCAAAAGAAAAGTTGATGAATAAACAAACGAACATTTTTTACCAAAGCACATCATCAGCGTTCAAATCTTATTTCACAATTCAAGCCTTTCTCCTCGATATCTGGACTACCGGACTAGACCTGGCATCTTCCAATTTTTTCTTTGAAAATCTGGGCAGGCCCCGGGTAAATCGGACAATCTGTAATGCTTATGAAGTATCAATATTCAGATACATTAAAGTTGTCGTTTTCAATGCAAATAAATATGATAGGATTGAGGTAGTTTATCCAATATTTTTAAGTTTTTACGCGTCAAAGCTGTAAATATTTTTCGAATTAAGATTTTGGAAATTTCAACTGATTAATTTTCATAGAGGAGAGAAACGTTATTGCAGTGCTTAAAATATAAAATTTGATGAGGTTGTTTGATAAGAAAACAGATACTGTTTAAGAACAACTTTTTTTGTAAATGATAAACTATGATTTTCCTGTGTTTTTGTTGGATTAGTTCAAAAATATACACACGTTTTTTGGGAATAAATCATAGTTTGATTTAAGTTCTGTTGTTTTAGAACAACAGTTATTTTTTGAATTTACGTTAAATGATAAATGAAATCTTGATCTCAAAGCTGATGCTTAGAAAAAAAAGATATTTTGCCATTTGGTCCATCAAAAATCGCTTGAGCACCATTTTAAAGATATTTTATTAAAAATATATAGGTATAATATTAGCACAGTGAACTAAAGAGCCGCAACTTTACATCAAAAGAGCCTTATGCGGCTCGCGAGCCGCATGTTGCCGACCTATGGTCCAACTGAATAATAAAAAGGCCTGACTTCATTTCTGCAAGGTAAAAATGCTGCCCACCGGTAAAATAAACAGAATACAGAAATATTTGAACCCCCAGTGTGTGGAGATATTTTGAAAAATTTCGCAGTTGACAGCTCAACGAACTCTTTAGTGGGCACTTGGTAGGTGTCCAGACAGAAAATTTTCGTTGAAAAGTCGCCTGGATGTTCCGGAGATAAACAAGGAAAAAAAATAGAAATTTTATGTCTAGCAATTGCCATGGCTGACGATCTGTGAAAGCTGCAAATCAGTCAATGTTACAACACGATAGACACAAAGAATACTAAGAATAATTCCTCCAAATGCGATCGTTTGGAATAGAGTAATTACGCAAAAACGGGGTTAAAGTGATAAAGAGTCATATATGTTTTTTTTTACCGAAGCTGAACTATCTGCTAAAATTGTCGTAACGGTGGAAGAAATGGCCGTAACGTTTGATGTTACCACTTTCCACTGTGCAGAAAATGATTAGAAATGTTCGATGAAAAGTTCGAGAATAAATCAGAACAGCAAACATATATTTTTCTTGTATTTTTTCAAAAAGTTAAAAAAAAATACTGCAAAATAATTGTTTATGCAACAAATTGCAAAAAAATGAATTTTCAGCATTAGTAATTTTATCCAACAAGGCTTACTGGGTTGGATACTGGGACAAGTAATTTATAAAAAAAATATCCGCGAAAAACAATTTATTTTACCTTGAATAACGGTTTGCAGTTTTCAATTCATAATTAACATATAGTGTAAAAAATCAGCACGATTTGACACTGTTTTGAGAATTGTTTCGAAAAGCACAAACATTAGTTGCAAAAACATAGATGTAACAGATTTGTAAATTATTTCGTTTCTAAGGAATCAAAAATGAATTGCGATTCTAAATGGTACAAACCTAAGATGAGAATACCAAATACAACTGAATATTGTGTTTTACATAAATCGGAAAAAATCATATTGCTTTCAATTATTCTCTTGAAAAAAAAAATTACTTTTTTGTGCGATAATTTCTCAGAGCATTCCAACTATCAACTAAAATTTAAAGCTCAAATGTAGAATCGATAAAAATAATTTGTAATCTGTAAGTTCTGTAAGTAACATAAAATCAATGTCAAAAAGATTTGCTCTTCCGAAGGAAATTCCTAAAAACCCACTTCAACCATCCTGGGAAGAGTTGAGTTTTTCTGTGGTTTGGTCTTTTCGAAGTATAAGGGCTTATTGCTGAGTTGTTACGTGGCCGTTTGGTTTGAAGATTTTGCAAACGCACTTAGATAAAATCCCACGAGACGCAACAACGATGGTTCTGTTTCGGATCTTTGTCTTTTCACTTGAGTGGCCGTCCCTCTTCAATCAGAAAAACAAATAATATTTAGTCTCAGAAGAAAATTGGAAGGAAAATTATTTTCCAAGATGAACTAGCTGCTTACTCAGGACCCCAGAAACGGACAAAAGCGCCAACAGTGTACGTTTTTCCATACCTTTCCTCCTTCGTTTCTTTTTGTCCACAAATAACAGACACGTACCTAGTTGTATTATTTTTGTATTTGCTTTGGAATTCGAGTGCTATTGAGACTGTTTGTAAAGGCTCGGTATCGATGTTGTGCTGCCGAGTGTTCTTACTTCCTATTCCCTTTTTGGGACGTGGGGATCCTTCAGACGGCAATTGCCATCGGCATGTCGTAAAAGTACACCTCCTCGTACGATTCTTGAAGAGCCTTCCGCATTTCCTGGGAGTGGTTCCAGTCACGAGTTTCACATATAACTTTCACCTGTAGGCGAGGTGCAAGAATACAGACAATTAGTAGAGAGAAAATTCAAATCATTGAACCATCACCAATTTAATCTATGTTCTACATTGTATCTCAGGGGCAAGAGCAGAAAGATGAAATTGTAATTATTGGGAATGTTCCGTTAACGCGATACGGTTGCAGAGATAAATAAGTAACTTTATCACAACGGGATGTACCCGGGAGGATGCATCATGTGGTCACGTCTGCACATCGACTGACGATTTTCATCTATTTTCCCATTAGTTTTATCATTCGCATCTGCTGCGGAGGTTCTGGCTTGCCAATATCCTTTCGCTCCAAACTCACATTTTACGTTAAGGGAAACGGACAAGACGACCTTTCAACGAGGTCAATGAAAAAAAAAAAAACTATATTTAGATTCAATTTTTGACAAAAAACCAACATGAAATGGATAATTGCGTTTGAAGTATAAATAAGAATGTTCAAAAGCTGTCATATTAAAGGGGATTTCCTTCAAGTGGAACGTTCGCTTGTCTATGTTTCCCCGTGTTCATATCGTGTATCGGGAGCAAACCAAGTTTTAACGCGCTTACCTCAACAGTGTGCACATCCCGGATGAAAGCACGTTCATGCATTATATCTTTAATGGAAACGCCAAGTTGCGCCAGCAAATTGCACAGCTTCGCAACGCCACCGGGGCCATCGCTGACGCGTACCGTAAATCTGTGAATGGGAAACGGAAATCAATGAGTGATACTTGCTTGCTAGGAGGAGTGAAGGTGCTTCCTAACCAGTGCATCCCAATGACATTTTAAGACGCGAGGTCAAACTGTAATTTTTCTTTCTATTTTGTGGCCAAAGCAATCCTATTGATCTTTTTGCGTATACATGGAGCTTAATTTTGTTTAACAAAATATGCATAAATGAAATGGGAAAAATTTACCTCACTATATGTAGGGAAGAGTGGGGATACTTGATCCCCTTTTCTTATTTTCACCATATCTTTTTGGAAAAATTTAGCAACTCGCCGTCTTTGACATTTTCTGACAGCTTGTAACTTCAAGTTTCTATGCTTCAAAAATTAGAACGATACTTGAACTCGTAGATGAACTAGAAGCATTTTCGTGGGAGTAAAAAAATTGCGATTTTTCAGAAGTTAGGGGAGACTTGATCCCCTATTGAAAGAGACTTGATCTTTTATTCAGTAAGCCCTTATCCTTGTATAAAAATCAAACAAAACCCCAAGATAGAATGTTAATTGACTATTTTGGTCATGTTTGTTCTCATTTCACAATTTATAGCAGACATAAGAAGAAAATTCTATAACTTTGTCTCAACGCTAAAAACATTGCATACTTAAAGGCGCTATTTTTCATAATTATGAGAAAATTAATTATTTTTGCTCTTTTCTTCATACAATTGTTTGATAAATATTAGTCTTTGGATAAATATTAGTAATCTCGTAATCAGCACTCATAACGATCAATTCAGAAGAAGAATATGCCGTTTGGAAGGGGATCAATTGTACCCATAATCAACATTTTAGAAAACTTTTTCTGAAAAAAGTTGAGATTTTTCCATTGCTTTGAAAATATGGCATTATGAACTTCATTTTACGCTCGAACGATTGATACATTGGAACAAATATTTTTTTCTTAATTTTCCCATGTTAGGAACATTTTAAAGTGATGGAAAAAGATCTTCAAGTTACATTTTGTGAAATTTTTCAAACAAAGTTCAATCACTCAAACAATTATTTTGTTAAAAAAATTTAAACTACAAGCATTGTTATTTTGCTCATTTTGGCACATTTTTCTAGAACATTTGATCTTTGTAAGACATTACAGTTTCGAGATATAACTAAGGAATCAAGTATCCCCAGGGATCAAGTATCCTCATTCTCCCCTATTTGTTTGAGCATTTCATTTATTTTTCTTCAATTGTTGATGAGGTCGGAAAGCTTTGTTCGATATTGATCTAGGAGATGAATCGTTTATGACCTTTCATTTATCCTGAGAATTAATAAGTATTTAAAATGGATGCATCGAATTTTCAGCTCAACAACAACATAATTCTTAATGTTACAAGTTCGAACTACCAAAACTTTCTCAAAAACATAATTTATCTTGATCTTTCACGCCATTTACGGTTAAAAAGAGAAAAAGTTTGAAATGATTGGTCGGTTGATTTGAAATAAAAAAAAAAATACTGCCAGGGTGCGTGTTGCAGATAAAAAATGAAAGCAGTTCTTTATCTTAACTTAAAGTAATTTTGATTTTGTCAGTAAAATTGTTTTTAAAAATCATAAAATAATCATGAAAGTAAATGTATTCTATACAGAACAGAATTATTTGAGGCTAGGTTTAAGGGGAACGGATATTGTTACAAGTTTTGAAAATACCTTAAATACCGCTAATTAAGAAAAAGGGCTTAACAAAAAGTATTATTTTTAACACATAAAAGTAACTCAGTATCATTGAACTGATCAATTACAGAACAAAATCAAAATGTCATGGTTGGTTGGCAGTTGGTTGTTTATCAATTCGAGTCTTACAGGTATAAAGGGTATGGAATGGTTTATTAAAAGCATTACATATTACCCGATTTTATCCGGGCTTGTCCGGATTTTCAAAGAAGAAATGAGAAAAGCCCGGTCATGCCCGTTTGCCCGGATATCGAAGAAAAAAGCTCGGATATTTCCCGGATTTATCTACTATACTACCAAAATCTGACTAGCAAAAAATTATGTTGACTATTTTTCCTAAATTACCTAACTACCGAGTAGAGATGTACCGAATATTCGGTTGGCCGAATATTCGGCACCGAATACCGCCTAAAAACCGTTAAGCCGAATATTCGGCTCAACGAATAGTTGAGCTGAGTATTCGGCCGAATATTTATTTTTAAAATTTATACAACAACAGATTTGTCAATTTTTTTTAATAAATTTGGATAAATAACAAAATATTCCAAAGTAATATTAAAAAATCTAAATAACCATCAAAAACTTATGGTTTCAGTAAAATATCTTTGTTGTATCCGGTTATTTTTCACTGTAGATCATACAGAAGAAGTATCACTTCATCCTTTGGTCATCGTTTGTTCCGGATTTTCTTGATATATACAGACTTGCCCATAAATCAAATAAGGAATTTAAAATAAGCCAAATCTGTACGTGATGCCCAGGTATTGTTAAAAGCTACCCGGACTTTACCCGGGTTCTAAATCAAATAAAAAACTCAAATTTCTCTTAGAAATTTTTTAAATTTTATGTTCAAGAACGACTTTAAAATTAACATAAATATTCGTTGAATCCTTAAATACAATTTTAACGCTGCTGTGATTCAATGAAAGCTATACATTTTATGTGATTTTAGTACCTTGTATGTTTTAAAATATTGCCTAGATTTTGTTAAGACCCCCCCCCCCCTTTTTTACAATTTTATTCAAAAATTATCCGGAATTGCCCGACCGTGTGGATGCATGTGGTTGAAAATATGGTATGCGTAAGATCGTTGTTTTAAACAACTGTTTTAAAGATGCATCATATTCATCTATTTCTATATCAAATAAGCAATTTCAAGTTCATTGGCACCTGTTCCGACATATTTTGTCCAATATTTCACAGAAACCCAATCTATTTGATGATAACCACCCTAAAAGCGACAAGTCATCTGATGTCCTTTCAGTTAAACAGATGACTCAGTAAAATTTTGAAAATCAGAGACCCCTACTTGAGAAAGACCTTTTATTTCATCATCTGGAAATATTATCTGGTTGAAGTTAATCGGCTCAAAAACATGAGGGGCATTAAAATGGAAGGAATAGAAGGAAATTGAAATAATCGCTTATGTTTTTTCATTAAAAATGCAATAGAATATTCGACCGAATATTCGGCCGAATATTCGTTTGGCCGAATAGTTGAAAAGGTCACTATTCGGTATTCGGCCGTTCGCCGAATACCACTATTCGGTACATCTCTACTACCGAGGCTAAGGAACTTAACTTTCAGTACTTTTTCGGTGGTAATTTGTATACACTTCAGCAATTTTTTTCCTAAATTTTGGAACAAATTAACACTGAGCCATATGAAGTTTTAGTTAACATTAGTCAACAAATAACTTAGATATTTCAACGTACATGAATAGTAAATTTTGTGCATATTTTTAGAATAGTTGTCGTATTTTCCCAAACCCGCCTTTAAAGGGGGTTTATGTTTCATCTTTCCCTCCTAACCAGAAGTGCGAAGAGATCTTTACATGTAGCATGCAGCGCACGACTTTTAGCCGATTCTAACAGACCGACGTCAGCCACGAAAGAATCGTCTTGCAAAGTTGCAAACTGATTCTTTCTCCCTTATGTGCAGAACGTCGAACGTGTCTGCAAGTAAAAGTCAACCGCGTAACACTTTCCCGGTTTGGGGATCGAACCCAACCTTTTTGGTAAGAATCGAACACGCTACCATATGAAAACACCTAGATGTTGTTCTAACCCAAACTAAAACTCGAAGAAATGATATAATTTTATAGCATACCTGCAGGGGCATCCGCCCAGCCAGACAGCCAACCAGCCGGTATGTGATTTAAGTCCCTTACAACGTACATATAAATCATTTTTGCGACTTTCAAGATCATTAATGAGAACATATTGTTCACTAATGAAAATAGGGCAACTCAAGTCACATACATCGTACATATTAATCACTTTTGCAACTTTCAAGATAAAAAATGAGTACATTAAGTTCACTCAAGGAAATTGGACAGTTGATTCTCTTTGTCAGCCAATATGTAACTCTCAAAGCCTTCATTTAAGTGAATATGTGACTTTTCGTTGTTGGGAATATTACGATTCGAGTTTCTGGAAATATTAAAATAATTTATTCTCCTTTCATGACATCAAAGTTGTTAGTTTTATAGCGTAACAGTCAATAAGAATTGTTGCTAAATAATAGAAAAATATTTAGTGTATACTCAAAAAATTCGAAAGTGTTGCCTGAAAACGCTACACAAACTGATGTTCCATTTCTGCAAGCTTCATTAACAGTGAAGCATACATGATTTTGGCGAAATAAGAAACCCAGAAAAAAAAATTAAATTCCTTTGATAATTTTTGCCCCTGGAGTTAGGCTCCATTACACTGTGGTCCAGAACGGAACTTTATCGTGATAAATTAATTACGAAGATACTATAAGAGATATTCAAACGATGTCTTCAGCAGAAATGCTCATCAACCATGCGCTTTAATAATCTTAAATCAATTATTAGGGCGTGTTATTTTTGAATGATTTACACAAAAAATCTTTTTCCTGTGAATAGATAGAGCCAAACTATTTTCATTCAACTAAATGTGAATCGAAGAGACACTTTGTAAATCTCGCTTCCATGTGCTGGAATATGAATGTTTTGCATCACGCATTTGCCAACATCGAAATTTCATTCATCTATACTTTTATTTTTATGATTTCAGCTAGTTGAATTTTTTGTAGTATTTTTTTTAACACCTAAATGTATGCAGGATCGATACGTTCAGAAAAAATGCAAAAATTAGTTTCAACAGATCCAAAAATTAATGCAATTGGTGTTTTTATGCGTCATTATTTTATGGCATCAAAAGTTTATCAAATACTATAAATTTATGTACGTTTTCTTTAGATTAACGACTAATTTTGTTGTAAGTTACCCCTTTTTCTATACAGTGAAAATCGCATGTTTTTTAAGTTCATTGTGATGCTAAAATAAGCGAAACACGCGTTTACTCTTATAACTGACTATATAATAAGAACGTTCAATCAGTTACCAGCTGGCCAGGTGTATACACAGATGTCGGAATACCTGTAAGTAAAATAGCCCACCCGATTAGCTTGTACATACATACTTAAATACATCAACACACGCAGTACATTAACTCCGTAACCGATCATACGACGCCATAAAGTCTAGGTAAATTTTAAGAAACTGCGGTGAATCCGTGCACCCATGTTGGATAATCAACATGCATACATTCAGTAGTGGTAAAAAATACTTGCGATTTTTTGTAATAATAATAAGTTCACAATCTAAATCAAATAGAGGAATAATAGAGTTGAATATGACGGAAATATTACGAAAATGGTACGAAAACTGTCCCGGTTCACATGATTTTACGGTACTATTAAACTTATTTGTTAATCATGAGAAGTTAAATGTAGATAGGTTGAACACAAAGAAAAACATCTTTCGAAGCCATATTTTAAGGAATTGAGGGAATGCACCATTTGACGCTGAAGCTTTTTATGAATATTTTCATCACCTATTATTTTTTTCTTTTGTTTTTTTTTTTAGTTCTGAATAAGCGCATGGGGTTTTAGTTCAATTACATGAATTAAAGAAATTTTGTACTACTGTTCCAAAGAACATTAGTCGTTGGTCATTCAAAGCTTAACATTTTTCTTAATGAATCTTTGAAAATCAACATGATAGTTTTTTATACGACATGGATAAGCGAACGTTCAAGTGTATAAGTACTGAGTAGGCATACCTATTTGAATAGAAAAGCATGCATATGCTTGACAGTTTTTCATTTTCAATCGCATTGTTTTAAATTTTGAAGAAGAGGAACAGGTTGGTTTTGTTGTTGTTATAAATTATAAAAAATGAAAAACATTCATTGACAAGATAGTAATTCTAGTGTAGAATACGACATTGTTATTGAGTGATTTAAGTTGTTTTTTTTTACTTGAATTGTAACTTTTAGTAAGCATTTTTTAAGGAAAATAGGAGAATAGGATGCTCAGAATCAGATCACACCAGTCAAAAGTGTCTCCAGATCACATCCTTTTACCAACTTCCCAGAAAAAAAATTATTTGCTAGGATGCAGAGGTGTCCTCGGTCCTAAAGCACGACTATTTTCTTTCATCCCTTTCTCTCTTTTCCAAACTGTCTATTGACTACGAGGACGTGGCCGGCGCCGTTATTGATGATTAAAGAGAGAGCATCAGTTTTGGGCATTGTGAATGTGCTGTCAGTCCCAGACACTATTCATTTGACCTTTGAACAAAATTGGTGGCCTCGGTCAATCACGGAGTAGCAACCATTGGCGATATGGAATTCGTTCTACTGAGCCACGCCTGCGATCATTTGATTCGAAATGCATTTGATTGAATATCATTGTTTAAACAATAACGAGTTAAAAAGCATACTGAGGAATTTCAATGGAATTGTTCAATGTGTATTTATTACTAAAAAAAATAATTATAAAGCATTTCGGGTTCAATGTTTAAAGGTGAATGTGAGAAGTCAATCAAGCTAAGCTAAAATTTTAGGTTAAAAAATTATGGTGCGCCCTACACACCAAAATAAACTCAAATTGGTATTTTCTCTAAAAAATTCACAGAAGCCAAGTTTTATAATTACAAACAACTTCTGTTCTACGAAAAACTTTATACGTAAAGAAACTTATTTTACAAATTTTTATAAAATAAGATAACCACATGAGGCTAAAAAAATTGACTTTAAGTACTTTAACGATTTCAGTACACATTCCAACCGCTGTTTCATGAATCTTTAAACATTTTAAGTCTGACTCATAGTTATACATTTATAGAATTTCTGTTAAAATTGTTCCACAAAAAACTCAAATATTTCAACTGATTTTTCCAAATTTTGTCGCTGTTCTTCAATTCCGCCTTTAGTTGGGCATTATGTTTCATCTCTTTCACTTAACTTAAGATGTTTTTCATGTTGTTAATTTTTTTAGCTGTAGGACTGAAGCTTTGGACTACTGCTTGTCAAACAGTTTCCATCAGTCGATGCGTGAATGCAGTTATCAATCAAATCATCTCATATTTTACACTGACGCTGGTTGACCCAAAATGTTACAAAGGATCATATTGGATCTAAACGCCAATTTTTGCAGTAGTCTAATGGACCTTCTTACCCTGCTGATGCATCTTATTCTTCCCTAAATCTTTTTTTTTCTGTTCGAAAATTTTACCACAATCAAACCCCTGTGTGCAATTTTTTTGAACTATTCAATTCATTTGGGCGCCCCTGGGATTGCTCTATGAACAAGAAGATTTTCCGATTTACCTCTGAAGTCGACCTTCTGCGGCCATGCCTCGTTCCAAGCAGCGGCCAAACATTGTGGTGTCGATGTTTCCTCCGCACACGAGTAGCACGACTCTATTATTGAGAATGAAATAAAAGAATTTAATTATCTGAGCTAGCGGAATGTTGTTCATTGGTCATTGAATTTCTAAAACCGACCTTTTCCCTTTGAACTCGTCCAGATGCCCGGCCAGGATGGCGGCCAAACCGGAAGCACCGGCACCTTCCACAACGCATTTCTCCAGCTCGACCAGTCGAAGAATGGCAAGGGCAATCCACTCTTCTTTCACCACTATCATCTTGTCCAGAAGAGGAACAGTAGTGGCAAAGGCATTGTAGCCAACCTGGGGCACTGCCAAGCCATCGGCCAAGGTTTCCTTGTTCGGAACGTAGATGGGAGCTTTGTTCTCCAGTGCCTTTGAAAAACTAGGACACTTTTCCGATTCCACACCCTGAAATTTGACACAAGGCAAACATGCAGCAGAATTGCAGCACAGCACAGCACATATATGCAAAAAAGGAGAAAGGATGGGGCTAGATTAGTGATTTTGTCGTTTCAAACGTTCAAACGAGCCGTACGATGTTGTTGGAAACATAACGGATCACTCACAATGATTTTCGTCTGGGGGCTGAGATTTTTTATGGCCGTCGCGACGCCCGCAATAAGGCCTCCACCTCCGACCGGAACGACGACGGCATCGATATTGCTCACTTGTTCCACGATTTCCAGTCCAATAGTGCCCTGGCCGGCCATGATGTGCGGATGATCGTAGCCGTTGATGTACGTCAATCCGGTATCGTGCGCCATTTTCAGCGCAATCTTTTTTGCTGCTCCCATGTCCGAACCCTGTAAAAATCGAAGCAAAAACAAACTGTTTGATAGGATTTCTCGAAGCTCGCATCAACTACTACACATTCCGTGGACCGACCGTACCGGAATCATTTCCGCTTATTAGTATTTGCATGATTCGTTAGATTAATGAATGAGCAAAGAAGCATCCTGTTCTGGCGAAATCCATTGATTCAGTGTTCATGATTATATGCACTAGGCGTAGCTAAACAAAAAAAAAAGCTTTCAATGTGGTGCCTTTCTATACATTTTTGTTAGAAATGGAAAAAAAAGAAAACATCTGGCAAGGCAGAATCAAAAGATCCTATTTTCGGAGTATTGCAGGCAACACGTATGAATGTGAGTTAAATTTTTGAAGTACAGTTTGATATACAGTTTGATATACCATGAAAACGCGGGTTTCAGTGGTGGAATAGAGTTATCTTTATTCATGTTTCGTCAGTCCAGTCATTACATAACTACACTTTTGGTTTGCAATTGCTTTTGCCGCACTCTCAACTTATCATATTCCCTATCCGGAAGAGAATGCACATATGCGGTGACGACGCGAAAACTTCAAGTTTTTGTGAATCGCTGCCTGCGGAACATCATCCGCGCTTGGTGGCCTGGCAACTGGATCTCAAACGTTGAACTTCATCGCCGGTGTCATCAAAAGGCGCTTGAAATCGAGATTCGGGAACGTAAGTGGAGATGAAAACGAGATTTGCAGAGAGGCGCTTGACTGGAATCCAGATGGGCATCGAAGAAGAGGCTGGCCCAAAAGCCGGCGGCGAAGTCTAGCCGCTGAAATCCGCACAGTTGACGAGAACCTTGGCTGGCAGCAAGTGAAGACGCTGGCTCCGGATCGCCAGCAGTGGAGATCTTTTATCTCAGCCCTATGCGCCGGTCAATCGGCGCTGGACCCTTAGGTAGGTAGGTAGGAAGACAATTCATTCCTGAATGAGTAAATAAAAAACTACTCATTTCTCATTTCACCTCTTATCAAGAGTGATCGATTTATTGTTCCATTGCGAATCGATCAATGTGGAGCAAAGCCAACTCAATCTGTAATTAGCAGTTACACTGCAGTGTTGGCAGGTGATAATGAGTAGTGACCTCATTTTACTCATTGAGGAATGAGTAGTTTTCCGGTTAGCGAGCCCTGGTGTGTAAAAGTTAGAAATAGTTATCGCTTTTCAAGAAAGTAGTTATTTAAGGACACGATAATGATTACGAATAAATATGAACTCTATTCCACCACCGAAACCTGCGTTGAATCTTTCTTTTCAACATTTCCGAATGTTGACGAGTTCAAAATATTAACTCAGGAGCAGAATTATAGGTCATTAGTTTTCCCGGATTGTCTAAAGATTTCGACAGTTATTCCTGTTTTGAAGGCTGGCGATTCGATTGACGTCAATAACTATCGTGCTATCTAAACCTTGCGCGATTTCAGTAGGGGGGAGTGGGGATACTTGATCCCCTTTTCTTATTTTCACCATATCTTTTTGGAAAAATTTAGCAACTCGCAGTCTTTGACATTTTCTGACAGCTTGTAACTTCAAGTTTATATGCTCCAAAAATTAGAACGATAATTTAACCCGTTGATGAACTAGAAGCATTTTCGTGGGAGTAAAAAAATTGAGATTTTTCTGAAATTAGGGGAGACTTGATCCCCTATTGAAGGAGACTTGATCTTTTATTAAGGAAGCCCTAATCCTTGTATAAAAATCAAACAAAACCCCAAGATAGAGTGTTAATTGACTATTTTGGTCATGTTTGTTCTAATTTCACAATTTATAGCAGACATAAGAAGAAAATTCTATAACTTTGTCTCAACGCTAAAAACATTGCATATTTAAAGGCGCTATTTTATATAATTAAGAGAAAATTAATTATTTTTGCTCTTTACTTCAGACAATTGTTTGATAAATATTAGTTTTTGGATAAATATAAGTAATTTCGTAATCAGCAATCATAACGATCCATTCAGAAGAAGAATATGCCGTTTGGAAGAGGGATCAATTGTACCCAACTCTAGGGGATCAATTGTACCTATAATCAACATTTTAGAAAACTTTTTCTGAAAAAAAAGTTGAAAGTTTTCCATTACTTTGAAAATATGGCATTATGAAGTTCATTTTTGCTCGAACGATTGATACATTGGAACAAATATTTTTTTTCATAATTTTACCATGTAAGGAACATTTTAAAGTGATGAAAAAAGATCTTCAAGTTACATTTTGTGAAAGTTTTCTAACAAAGTTCAATTACTCAAAAAATTGTTTTGTTAAAAATTTTTAAACTGCAAGCATTGTTATTTTGCTCATTTTGGCACATTTTTCTAGAACATTTGATCTTTGTAAGACATTCCAGTTTCGAGATATAGCTAAGGAATCAAGTAACCCAAGGAATCAAGTATCCTCATTCTTCCCTAAAGTTTTCTTGTTAGAAGAATTGTAGAATATATTCATCGGAACAATATACTCTGTAGAGAGCATTGTGAGTTTAGATCAGGTTCGAGCTTTTAAATTGCCATCTCAGAATAAGTTGACTCCATCGCATATAAAAATGAGTCGAAAAATATTGTTAGTGCATTAGTTTTGGATCCCAGAACAGCCTTCGAGATCCTAGCTGATGACATATAATTGTCGAAATTGTATAAATACGGAATAAGAGGAACAGCTAATAATATCGATCGTAGTTACCGTAAAACGGGGTAACATTAATTACCAGGGTATTTTTGATCAACATGAAATTTTTCCACATAATCATCAATAACTAAGTCTTAAGTTCAAATACCTCAAAACTTTTTTTCTACGTTCAAAAACTAATAAGTTGAACTTCAAAGTGGAAAAAAACTAGGTTTGTTTTTGAAAATTTCAATTGTAAGTAAAAATGTTATTTCAAAATCTTGAAATATCTGTTTTTTCAAAGGATCCCAAACAAACACCCTTTCTGATAATATCAAAGCGTTTAGAAGCAGCAGGTTGATTTATGTAAGAGTTTTACTTTTTTTCTCAGTAAATGAAGGGGAGAGTGGGGATACTTGATCGCCTTTTCTTATTTTCACCATATCTATTTTGAAAAAATTAGCAACTCGCCGTCTTTGATATTTTCTGACAGCTTGTAACTTCAAGTTTGTATGCTCCAAAAATTAGAACGATACTTGAACCCGTTGATGAACTAGAAGCATTTTCGTGGGAGTAAAAAAAATTGCGATTTTTCTGAAGTTAGGGGAGACTTGATCCCCTATTGAAGGAGACTTGATATTTTATTCAAGAAGCCCTAATCCTTGTATAAAAATCAAACAAAACCCCAAGATAGAATGTTAATTTACTGTTTTGGTCATGTTTGTTCTCATTTCACAACTTATAGCAGACATAAGAAAAAAATTCCATAACTTTGTCTCAACGCTAAAAACATTGCATACTTAAAGGCGCTATTTTATATAATTAAGAGAAAATTAATTATTTTTGCTCTTTTCTTCAGACAATTGTTCGATAAATATTAGTTTTTGGATAAATATTAGTAATTTCGTAATCAGCAATCATAACGATCAATTCAGAAGAAGAATATGCCGTTTGGAAGGGGGATCAATTATACCCAACTCTAGGGGATGAATTGTACCCATAATCAACATTTTAGAAAACTTTTTCTGAAAAAAGTTGAGAGTTTTCCATTACTTTGAAAATATGGCATTATGAAGTTCATTTTACGCTCGAGCGATTGATACATTGGAACAAATATTTTTTTTCATAATTTTCCCAAGTAAGGAACACTTTAAAGTGATGAAAAAAGATCTTCAAGTTACATTTTGTGAAATTTTTCAAACAAAGTTCAATTACTCAAACAATTATTTTGTTAAAAAATTTTAAACTACAAACATTGTTATGTTGCTCATTTTGGCACATTTTTCTAGAACATTTGATCTTTGTAAGACATTCCAGTTTCGAGATATAGCTAAGGAATGTTGCTTGCTACAATGGCACTCGTATACTTATATTATTATTCCACCCTATCTTTATCGCATGACTGTTTCATTCAAAGAAAATCCAACTCTTAATTATTTGATCTACCGTTTAGATACGTTACGGTTATCGTATATTATTCATAGCAATAATCAAAAGACATGAATAGTTTGAAATAGCATTTTACACGTCAATACTTTTTATAAACGATCATAACAAATAATTATATTGTTGACACAATTGCAAGGATTTCTAATTGAATATTCCCTTGCAGAGATAGGTTAAACAGATTTTCTCATCATTACCTTGCCTTCTGCTACCTACTGCCGCCTCTGCTCTCAGCACGCCGTCTGATGATCCAGTCACGATTGTATCGCCTCAATCAGCTGATGCCCTTCTAGATTCGGTCCTACTTAGGGTAAATGTACCCGAACTTGGCCCCTAAGGCATGGTTGACTATATTTCCCATGATTGTAGTCTTCCTGTAATATGTACCTTCAAAAGTCCTTAGACAAATATGATTGCTTACAAGCCTGAAATGTAGTTAAAATATATCCTAGCTTTAAAGCGGTGGATAATTTGAGATAAACCTGATCAAACTATTGATTGAAATGCTCCTTATTGTGGCCCCCGTTCCGAATTGTGGCCCTTTATGAGTTCCTTAAATTGGCCGCCTCTAGAAGAAATTTGCCTCACTAATACAACAACAGCCCCCACGAATTCGTTGATAATATCCTGGAAGGAAGCAAACAATGTTCTGTGTTGTTTTCAAAAAGTCGAAAGTACGAAATGTCAACCAATTTTTAGAATCGATATTTGCGTGCAGAATTATAATCTTACGTAAAAAAGTTTCACTTGTTTGTTCCAGTTTTTGGTGTGTTTAAAATTTCTATCATCAGAATGACAATCTAGAACAAATAGGTTCCACAATATTGCATTGGTTAACATAAATATGTTTATTAACCGAGCAAACAAATCGTTTGTTCATTTTTTTAAAATGAAATCTTGATGGATCTGTTCCCATTGAAGTTAACATACGATAGTGAATGTTCATGTTTTTTTTTATTCCACTCCCATAAAAGAAGGAGAGACATTTTAAAAACCATTATGACCGAGGCAAGGAGCAAGCTAAAGCTAAAACTCAAGTAAGCGAACGATTCTTTGAATCATACCTACATATTTAAAATGTCGCCCTTAGGAATTTTCTAGCAATCGTTTGAGTACACCCGGATAGCAAAACAAGACAAACTATCGCTCACTCCAGCCGGCCTGATAGAAATAGATTGCATCTCACTCGTTCGTTTGGGGACTATAGCCAATGGAAGCGAACAACAAATTTACAAGCTGGGTGAAATTCAAGCTGCATCCCACTCGCACTCATGCAAAATCATCATCCAAACTCGGCAGCGCTTCCTTCGCATATTCCTTTCCTAAGGAAAACAAACGTCGTCACCTCTGCTGATGCACAGTGATCCATAATATAAAACAAACTTGGTCAAAATATTATTTTTGATTCACATGAAATTGAAAACAATAAAATTTAGCTCTTATTAATATAGTTTTTCAACATTGTAATGCAATTACTTTTTTTTAATCAACATAATATTTACAATGTCATAATTTGAACTTTGTAACCATTCCTTTCAAAGCGACACATATACAGCAAATGTTTATCTCCAGGACAAATAAAATGAAATCAAAATACGTTGAACCTTATTTCCAATTGTAGATGTTTTTTTGGGTATGGATAAAGTTACTTCAACGTTGAGATCCAAGATATCGATTCGGATCCGAATCCTGTTGATTTCGTGCTCAGAAGTTGAGAGAAAAAGTTCTAGAAATTTACCAAAAAAAGGCAGCTAAACTTTTAGTATTATAATTCCAAGAAAGATGCCAAATACGCTTGAGAGATAAATAAATTGATTATAGTCCAAAATACATTTATGGTATTTTTAAGTTATTTCAATTATTCTTTTTAATTTCGACCGGTTTTAAATTTCCAGACCACTGTGCACTAACGGCCGACGATTCGGCTGCCGGCTGCCGGCTACCGTCTGCCTGCTGATTTCGTTCTCACACATACATACAAACCTCAATTAGTGGAATTTCATGCCAAGATTAGGCGAAAAAAATGTTTATATTTTCTTCAATTTTAGATCAAATATGTACGTTGTTTGGAGTAGGTTATAATTTTATATTTTTTGCCACGTTTTGCTGTAACCAACGGTATTTTTTAGTGATTTTTTCATAGGGAAGTGTGTTTTTAAAATCGATCCGAAGGTGGCAGATGCACTAGCAAGGTAGGTTCATTTCAGATTTTTTCGGAAAATCGTAATTTTACTTCCAGTTCGTCATGTGAAAAAAAATTATTACGCAGTAATTTGGATTCGATTGCGGACAAATGCTATGCAGAATGTAGACAAATGCGATTTTCTTTTATGTTTGATTTATTTTGTATTTTTAGGCATATGTTTGACATATAAATTTCCAAAATGCATTTTGGCATGCCAAGATAAGGAGCATGCCAAGTTAAGGCTCACTTTCCCTATACCGTATTTTTTTTCACCTGGAGGCAAACTAGAGGCAACCTAGGTTCGCTCTAACTGCTGTCATCGTGCTCATTTATTGCTCGAGAGGCAACCTAGGTTCGCTCGAAAATCGGACGGAGTCGCCCTGAGAAGAAAGTCAGTTTTGCGAGAAGTTCACCAATACTCTCAACGTTGTTGTCAAAACATTAAACAGCTGTTGGTGGCTGAAAGCAAAACAGTTGAAATAATGAACGGCAAAATGATTATTGCCGCGATTTTGAACCTCTCAGCCAAGCAAAATCGTACTATCTGCTGTCCAGTGCAATCCGGACACGAAAAAAGGCAATCCGGATGTGAAGAACCAAATGAAGAAATCTATAAGGGAGAACAAAATGACAGCTGCATGTAAACATTGCGCTCGTTCTCACGCACACCTACGTATGGAATAACTCGAAACCCGAAAATCATTTTTTTATTCTGACGGTTCCATAGCCAAATCCGGAATCAAAAAACCCGATTTAATACACTTAACAGTGGATTGGAGCCTTTCTAACAGAGTTTAAATTATATTTGGAAATATATAAAATAATATAGAATAGGGGAGAATGAGGATACTTGATCCCTGGGGATACTTGATTCCTTAGCTATATCTCGAAACTGGAATGTCTTACAAAAATCAAATGTTCTAGAAAAATGTGCCAAAATGAGCAAAATAACAATTCTTGTAGTTTAAAATTTTTTAACAAAATAATTGTTTGAGTGATTGAACTTTGTTTGAAAAATTTCACAAAATGTAACTTGAAGATCTTTTTCCTTCACTTTAAAATGTTCCTTACATGGGAATATTTTGAAAAAAATATTTGTTCCAATGTATCAATCATTCGAGCGTAAAATGAACTTCATAATTCCATATTTTCAAAGCAATGGAAAACTCTCAACTTTTTTCAGAAAATGTTTTCTAAAATGTTGATTATGGGTATAATTGATCCCCTAGAGTTGGGTACAATTGATCCCCCTTCCAAACGGCATATTCTTCTTCTGAATTGATCGTTATGATTGCTGATTACGAAATTACTAATATTTATCCAAAAACTAATATTTATCAAACAATTGTCTGAAGAAAAGAGCAAAAATAATTAATTTTCTCTTAATTATAAAAAATAGCGCCTTTAAGTATGCAATGATATAAGCGTTGAGACAAAGTTATAGAATGTTCTTTTTATGTCTGCTATAAATTGTGAAATGAGAACAAACATGACCAAAATAGTCAATTAACATTCTATTTTGGGGTTTTGTTTGATTTTTATACAAGGATTAAGGCTTCCTGAATAAAAGATCAAGTCTCTTCAATAGGGGATCAAGTCTCCCCTAACTTCAGAAAAATCGCACTTTTTTTACTCCCACGAAAATGCTTCTAGTTCTTCAACGGTTTCAAGTATCGTTCTAATTTTTGGAGCATAGAAACTTGAAGTTACAAGCTGTCAGAAAATGTCAAAGACGGCGAGTTGCTACATTTTTCCAAAAAGATATGGTGGAAATAAGAAAAAGGGATCAAGTATCCCCACTCTCCCCTATACATGATAGATTCCTTCCCTCTGAATCATATAAGTATGATTTCAGATATTCAAACACGAAAAATTCCAATCTCAATATAAAAAAATGATGCCTGATACGTTTTTTTGGGGAAAAGCGAACTGGTATGTAAGGAGCTCATTTTATGTATGGAAAGAATGGTATTTAAACAGTAGAATTTCCAAGATTTATAACACGCTGAAATGGTGCCGTGGTAGCAACCAGAACTTTCACGTTGCTGGTCACGGTTCGAATCTTACTGTTTTTTTATGCTTTTTTTTACTGAATAAGTAAAACCAACTACAATATTGATGGATAGCCGTGACGCGTGCCCTAGCATGATACCTTTTTTAGAGCTCAACCATGCATAGAGGAAAAATTCCCACAAAAGGAGGGGAAAGTAATATGACTATTAAATGATTAATCTAATTCTGAAAACTAAATCTGAAATCTTATTCTGATTCTAAAGTTTGAATTTTGAGTTACAACACTTAGTCTAATATTTGAATATAAGTTCCAATTTCAAATTCCAGGTTGATCTTTAATCCAAATTCTTAATCAGAATTCTAAATCTGAATTCTCAATCTGAATTCTGAATTTGAACTCTGAATTTGAATTCTAAATCTGTATTCTGAATCTGAATTCTGAATCTGAATTCTGAATCTGAATTCTGAATCTGAATTCTGAATCTGAGTTCTGAATCTGAATTCTGAATCTGAATTCTGAATCTGAATTCTGAATCTGAATTCTGAATCTGAATTCTGAATCTGAATTCTGAATCTGAACTCTGAATCTGAATTCTGAATCTGAATTCTGAATCTGAACTCTGAATCTGAATTCTGAATCTGAATTCTGAATCTGAATTCTGAATCTGAATTCTGAATCTGAATTCTGAATCTAAATTCTGAATCTGAATTCTGAATCTGAATTCTGAATCTGAATTCTGAATCTGAATTCTGAATCTGAATTCTGAATCTGAATTCTGAATCTGAATTCTGAATCTGAATTCTGAATCTGAATTCTGAATCTGAATTCTGAATCTGAATTCTGAATCTGAATTCTGAATCTGAATTCTGAATCTGAATTCTGAATCTGAATTCTGAATCTGAATTCTGAATCTGAATTCTGAATCTGAATTCTGAATCTGAATTCTGAATCTGAATTCTGAATCTGAATTCTGAATCTGAATTCTGAATCTGAATTCTGAATCTGAATTCTGAATCGGAATTCTGAATCTGAATTCTGAATCTGAATTCTGAATCTGAATTCTGATTCTGAATTCTGGATCTGAATTCTGAATCTGAATTCTGAATCTGAATTCTGAATTTGAATTCTGAATCTGAATTCTGAATCTGAATTCTGAATCTGAATTCTGAATCTGAATTCTGAATCTGAATTCTGAATCTGAATTCTGAATCTGAATTCTGAATCTGAATTCTGAATCTGAATTCTGAATTCTGAATCTGAATTCTGAATCTGAATTCTGAATTCTGAATCTGAATTCTGAATCTGAATTCTGAATCTGAATTCTGAATCTGAATTCTTAATCTTGTAAATCTCATTTTGATTGTTTTGCATCACGCGGTTTTCAACATTGAAATTTCTTTCATCCAAAATTTTTTTTATGATTTCGGATTTTACAACTTTTAATAGTATGGTTTTACCCCTAAAAGTATGCAGCAAACTTAATTTCAGAAAAATTGTGAATAAAAGTTTTCACAAAACAAAATCGTGTTTTCATGCGTAATAATTTTTAAGTCATCGCAAATTTATCAAAAACTGTGAAAATTGGTATTCTTGGAGAAACAATTCCAGAATTGAAAATTGATAAAGTGAGGAGAAATTTTACGGATGATGAAAAGAGCGAAAGAACATTTTTGCAAGGAAAATTTATTAACGTACACCATACTTTACCTCGCAACATCCAGCTTCATTAATTTTTAATTCTGATATTCTTTCTCCATGAATCTAAATTTTTCACCGATATGCCGAAAATAAATTTACAAAAATTCTGAATCTGAATTCTGAATCTGAATTCTGATTCTGAATTCTGAATCTGAAATCTGAATCTGAATTCTGAATCTGAATTCTGAATCTGAATTCTGAATTTGAATTCTGAATCTGAATTCTGAATCTGAATTCTGAATCTGAATTCTGAATCTGAATTCTGAATCTGAATTCTGAATCTGAATTCTGAATCTGAATTCTGAATCTGAATTCTGAATTCTGAATCTGAATTCTGAATCTGAATTCTGAATCTGAATTCTGAATCTGAATTCTGAATCTGAATACTGAATCTGAATTCTGAATCTGAATTCTGAATCTGAATTCTGAATCTGAATTCTGAATCTGAATTCTGAATCTGAATTCTGAATCTGAATTCTGAATCTGAATTCTGAATCTGAATTCTGAATCTGAATTCTGAATCTGAATTCTGAATCTGAATTCTGAATCTGAATTCTGAATCTGAATTCTGAATCTGAATTCTGAATCTGAATTCTGAATCTGAATTCTGAATTTGAATTCTGAATCTGAATTCTGAATCTGAATTCTGAATCTGAATTCTGAATCTGAATTCTGAATCTGAATTCTGAATCTGAATTCTGAATCTGAATTCTGAATCTGAATTCTGAATCTGAATTCTGAATCTGAATTCTGAATCTGAATTCTGAATCTGAATTCTGAATCTGAACTCTGAATCTGAATTCTGAATCTGAATTCTGAATCTGAATTCTGAATCTGAATTCTGAATCTGAATTCTGAATCTGAATTCTGAATCTAAATTCTGAATCTGAATTCTGAATCTGAATTCTGAATCTGAATTCTGAATCTGAATTCTGAATCTGAATTCTGAATCTGAATTCTGAATCTGAATTCTGAATCTGAATTCTGAATCTGAATTCTGAATCTGAATTCTGAATCTGAATTCTGAATCTGAATTCTGAATCTGAATTCTGAATCTGAATTCTGAATCTGAATTCTGAATCTGAATTCTGAATCTGAATTCTGAATCTGAATTCTGAATCGGAATTCTGAATCTGAATTCTGAATCTGAATTCTGAATCTGAATTCTGATTCTGAATTCTGGATCTGAATTCTGAATCTGAATTCTGAATCTGAATTCTGAATTTGAATTCTGAATCTGAATTCTGAATCTGAATTCTGAATCTGAATTCTGAATCTGAATTCTGAATCTGAATTCTGAATCTGAATTCTGAATCTGAATTCTGAATCTGAATTCTGAATCTGAATTCTGAATTCTGAATCTGAATTCTGAATCTGAATTCTGAATTCTGAATCTGAATTCTGAATCTGAATTCTGAATCTGAATTCTGAATCTGAATTCTTAATCTTGTAAATCTCATTTTGATTGTTTTGCATCACGCGGTTTTCAACATTGAAATTTCTTTCATCCAAAATTTTTTTTATGATTTCGGATTTTACAACTTTTAATAGTATGGTTTTACCCCTAAAAGTATGCAGCAAACTTAATTTCAGAAAAATTGTGAATAAAAGTTTTCACAAAACAAAATCGTGTTTTCATGCGTAATAATTTTTAAGTCATCGCAAATTTATCAAAAACTGTGAAAATTGGTATTCTTGGAGAAACAATTCCAGAATTGAAAATTGATAAAGTGAGGAGAAATTTTACGGATGATGAAAAGAGCGAAAGAACATTTTTGCAAGGAAAATTTATTAACGTACACCATACTTTACCTCGCAACATCCAGCTTCATCAATTTTTAATTCTGATATTCTTTCTCCATGAATCTAAATTTTTCACCGATATGCCGAAAATAAATTTACAAAAATTCTGAATCTGAATTCTGAATCTGAATTCTGATTCTGAATTCTGAATCTGAAATCTGAATCTGAATTCTGAATCTGAATTCTGAATTTGAATTCTGAATCTGAATTCTGAATCTGAATTCTGAATCTGAATTCTGAATCTGAATTCTGAATCTGAATTCTGAATCTGAATTCTGAATCTGAATTCTGAATCTGAATTCTGAATCTGAATTCTGAATCTGAATTCTGAATTCTGAATCTGAATTCTGAATCTGAATTCTGAATCTGAATTCTGAATCTGAATTCTGAATCTGAATTCTGAATCTGAATTCTGAATCTGAATTCTGAATCTGAATTCTGAATCTGAATTCTTAATCTGAATTCTGAATCTGAATTCTGAATCTAAATTCTGAATCTGAATATGAGTTCTGAATCTGAATTTTGAATTCTGAATTTTGAATCCTGAATTCTGATTCTTAAACCTGTATCCTGAATTTGAAAACTGAATCTGAATTCTGCATCTGAAATTGAATCTAAATTATGTATGAGTATGTAGAAATGAAAAAAAAAAAACATAAATTCATTCTTCAACACGGGTAAAAAAAAACGAGGGTCATAAGATCTTCATATAAATTCCCCCCCAACGCAGTTTCCTGTACGGCTCTGCATTTTGTTGACACCCGGCATGGCTTTAGACACTATAATTTCATAAATGAAATTATAATGTCTATAGGCATGGCGGACTCTGAAGGAAACGCCCATCCGCCATTTGCTGCATTGAAAAGCAAGAAGTGTAAGATATAAACACTGTTGCCGTATTTGCCCCAGCAGACTGAGAAACTGCCCAGACCACGGTGCGTCTTAGTAATGCCTTTTACATATTTGAGTTTGAGCCGCTCTCTATCAAGCGTGCCGATGGTTTATTGGATAGCGCTTGAAACTTTGAATCTGAAGGGTTTTGGTTCAAGTCTCGAGTTAATAAATATTATTTTTTTATTTTGATTATCTCCAATTTATAAATGATTGCTGGTGCTGCTGCTTCGAGGCGCCACTAGCAACTTTTTTATATGCCATAATAAGTATGATATGTATTTGGTAAAGAAAACGGTTTCAACTATTTTGTTTTTTTCCCGTTTTTGAAAGGGTTGTGTAGAAAAAAAAATGCATTCTTTTGAGACTAAAATCATTTTAATTGTGCAGCCCAGTTTCGCAAAAACGTTCTTGACATTTTTAAAATGGCACATACAAATCCACGGACATCAACAGAACTCGTCGAGCTGAGTCGATAGGTACCTATAAAGGTATGTCTAAGACCCATAATTAATGATCTCTCAAATCGACCGATAACCAAACCTTTCTGTTAGAAAGGCAAAAAAATACGCCATTAGGTATGCTTCAAAGAAGGACGAACCAAAACAAACAACGGTGATTACACCGTTCGGGTACGTGCGGAATCTTCTTGCTCTCACGAACACCACTGACGGGTAATGAAAATAAGATATGGAGATTACACCGTCCGGACGTGTGAGCAATCTTCTTCCTCTCACAAATACTACTGATGGCAATGAACACAAACTTCTACGATGCCAGCTTTCAAACGTATAGCTGCTTTTCCTTTCTCACACACGCACACTATTGACGGGGAATGATCATTCACCCACGTCGCTTTGCAGCACTGATCCACCCCTTGAGGGCCACTATGATTTACTCGGATTCTTCAGCACATTGGTGTGCTCACACACGCGCCACCGCGAAGATAATTTCGTTCGGACTCGTAGACCTTCGTTGATAACAATGCGGCGGCACGCCGTCTTCCCGCGGCGATGGGAATTCCCGTTCAACTGAGCACTATCCGACTGAGCTGCTAGCTGTACTGCTGCACGTACACATTGATGAATGTTCATCCAGTATATCTGGTTCGACTGATTTGTGATCCGAGCTCTGCGCGCACACCAGCATGAATGTTCACTTGGAGGTTCGAATGGGTGTGAGCCGAATTGGTGAGTTCGATTCTACGACCACTCCGTCACCGATGCAAGATTGGACCTACACAAAAGCCCTCCAGTGAGGGCTTGTTTACGTTTCCTTTCCAGATCCAATTGGGTGAGGCATGGCAAAATCCAATTGGAATTTTTTTAGCGAACTTTGTACGCCTGTCTTAATTCCTTCAGTAGTTTTCCTTATTTTGCTTATCAAATCCAGCTGAACAGCATGTGAGCTCTCCTTTCGAGTGCCTCTTCGAACTCTGGTTGCCTGCACGACAGTTCTATGATTAGGTTGAGCTTACTCTGAGCGAATGTAAGAATTTTACCTTTCTTATCTCGTTACTTTGCTTAGCAGCTTTTCGGTCGCACCTAGCGGATCTTGGACCGTTCGCGGAAATCGCTTTATCGAAGTATGTTCGCCTGCGTGTGAATTGTTTGATTTAGGTTAGGCTCAATTATTACAGAATAAATCATACCCTTATTCTCCTGTGTCAACTCTACCTAGACTCGATCCCGATCATGCACATTTGGGGCTTGAGTGAGGAGAGATTCTTAACCCGTGTCCTAGCTGTTTCGCTACCGTCCTATCGCATGCTTCTGGCATGCCTCCACTCGCCTTGGATGGTTGGTTCCGGACGTGGTAGCACTTTCAACGCGCCGTATCGACCTTCCTTAAGGTTGGGGTTATTCGTATGATTATTTTCCATCACATATGATTGATTTCATTCGAAAACCTTTAACACAGGAATCACTCTGTTTGCGTGGAACCGAATTTCTCTAATCATGCAGAGAAGTTGCTTAGGATCGGATTGACTAATTGGTTTTACGACAATCTGCATGCAAGATGTCGATCATAGACTAGGAATACGAGAAATGAAAGTTACTAAGCGGAAATGCTGCTTCTTGGTTTTGACAACTTGACAAGTGTCAGGGCTGCTTTCAGTAGATGGTGATGTCATTACAGGCTGAGTTCGATTTCTTGAACGAGTGATCCTAATTTGTAACAAATTGTGTTATTTGTTCTGCATAATTTGATCTCGCTCAAGATACGGTAATAGGAATCAAGTATCCCCAGGGATCAAGTATCCTCATTCTCCCCTATAGTTTTGGTGTAGTTTTTGTTGTATTTTGAGGTAAATTTTTGAAAAATTAGGACATTTTCCATAAATAAGCCAGTCTAGCACAAAAGGTTACAAACCCTAGCAAATGGTAAAGTTTGAAGGAAAAAAATAAAGGAGAATATTTAGTGCGGCGCCTAGAGAATCGAATGAAGGCAAAATTTAATTTCCATTTTGGAGTTAAAATTCTACAAGTAATGTTAATAAATTTAGCTTCTTGATTTATGCCGTAGCATTGTCCATCTTTCGATTTTAATTATTGTTCGGCCATAACACATTAAAGACCACGATATTGTTTTCTTTGGACCGCGAAGAAATCTGCACCACGGAACACTGAAATTCAGCACGGTTTATTTCAGAATTCACTGGACCAAAACTTTCATATTTAGTATCTTTGAGCCACCGACAGTGTTGTGTTCAGTTTTGTGAAGTTTCATGATAAATTATAAATCAATTGAGTGTGTTCCGAACTGCCTTAGCAATTGTTAAACTAGCATTTGTAAATATTATGAAGGAGTTTTGTATCGTTGATGATCAAGAAAAATCGTTAAAACCGTCGAAATAGAGACTGACCAATGCTACCCCAAAGCATCAAACCTTAAGCTAAGACGAAATCGGTTTTAAAATAAAATTTTAAGTAGTCTTATAAATTTCTGCAACCATGTTTTACGTTTATAGGAGTCCAGTACTGGTTTTAAAAATATGAAGCTTGCCACATTCCCCTTAACAAAAAAATATTCGAAAAATATTGAAAAAAGTGATCAATCGTACCACGAATTACGGTACTTAAAAGGTCGCAAGCAGTTTGTGGCAATTTAAAATACAAAAAAAGCGAATAAAGAAATATCGATATCAAGCTAACACAAGGATGCAATATTGGGCCATCACTATGTACCCAGACCATTCGGTGGGTATTTCGAATTTTCAACGCAAATATACGTGCAAATATACGCGTAAAAATATCGTATATAATGCAGCAAAACCAGTTTATACGTATCATTTTGGAGGCAATATAGGTACATTAGCACGCATATTCTTGATTTTGATTGTATTGAATTACGATTTACACGATTTGTCATGCGCATCATTTACGACTATACCCTGATTCTTTTTGGAATATACTATGCCAATTTACATCATCATATAGATGAGAGAGGTTGTAATCTTGCAGGTCATCGCTCAATACGCGATTGGGAATATCTTTATATACGAAAATTTTCGTAACAATATGGAAAGTTTGACGTCTTATTTGGTCGTCTTTTGCGACTTGAGTACAGGGCTCTCATTTTCCGTCAGTTGAATAAAAATAAGATTTTTTTTTTGGGATTTTAAACTAATTGGTTTATTCATCCGAAAAAATAATAAAAATAAGATTATTTCAAAGAAATGCGTTTTAGCTGTCAAATTCAAGTTTATATCGTACAAATTTATTATTTGCCAGATTGCTGATTTTTTTAACGTTCATGAAGTTATTGTCAGTACCTGGACTTGATCCCCTGACGATACAATCTGCAGCTCATGATGGTTCCTCGACGCTATCTGGAATATATAAATTCGAGGGGATTTGCTTGAAAGGCATTAAACCAAAAGCAAATCGTTTATTTCTATAACTAAGATCTTTTAAATCGTAGAACACGTCATCGATGATCCAAAAATAGACCAACATTTTGAAGCCTCCTTAAATCTTATTCTAATAATCGATGTCTTATTATCATAAACGATTTTATGGAACTTATTTGTATTCTTTTACGATTGCCAGCAAATACGTTTTACGAAAATCAGACATGCGAATAAATTTGCAGAGGTATACGATTGCATGCACATTGTTACGAATCAATGCAGTTATATACGATTTTATTGCATACTAGCTGATCCCATACGAACTCCGTTTCGCTTCCAACTTGAAATATGTCATGAACAGTTTGTATGAAAGTCAATTGCCAAGCATTTTCTAGATGTACTTAGAAATTCATTGTGAGGTCATAATTGCAAAAATATTGGACGATCACTTTTTCTGTCGTCTGCTACTAAATTTGAAATCAGGAATAAATTGACCGTGTCAAAAGCCTCCGTGTATAAATTTCGACTCGATCGTTGCATAACAATGCAATTATTGCCAAAAAGTTAAACTACTTTCGGTGGCATTTTATAAAATCATTAATATCTGAAATCGGTTGCCCTTCCCTCAAACCTCCCGTGTGCAAATTTTAAAAGCAATCCATTGCATAATAATGTCAATATTGCTAAAAACAGTGAAAAATTAACTAATATGGATGACCCTTTCGTCGACCCCTGGAAAAACATTTTACATCTCGAACCGATTGCTCATCCCTGAAAACTACCGTGTGCAAATTTTCATCCATATCCGATGTATAATAACGACGATATTGCAAAAATATTGAAAGGTTAATATGGACGACCCCTTTTGCCGGCCCCTTACACTGAATTTGATACCTCAAATTGACTGCTTGTCACTAAAAACTGTCGTGTACGAATTTTCATCTTAATACGATGTATAATAACGTCAACATCGCAAAAACAGCGAACAGTTAATATGGACGACCCCATTGGATGACCCCTTACACAAAATTTGATACCAGAAATCGATTGCTCGTCTTTCAAAACACTCATGTGCAAATTTTCAACACAATCCAACGAAAAGTAATGTCAATATTGCGAAAACAATATTTGTCTTGTATGGACGACCCCCTTCAGAAAGGGTCATCCGAAAATGTGAAAACATTTTTCATCATTCCTGGTCCTAATGAGCTCCATGCCAAATTTCAGACCTCTGGCTCTTAAGACGGCTGAGTCTATAGAGGACAAACAAACAAACATACAGAAATTGCTTTTGGGAGAGTTGGGATACTTGATCCCCTTTTCTTATTTTCAACATATCTTTTTGGAAAAATTTAGCAACTCGCCGTCTTTGACATTTTCTGACAGCTTGTAACTTCAAGTTTCTATGCTCCAAAAATTAGAACGATAATTTAACCCGTTGATGAACTAGAAGCATTTTTGTGGGAGTAAAAAAATTGCGATTTTTCTGAAGTTAGGGGAGACTTGATCCCCTATTGAAGGAGACTTGATCTTTTATTCAGGAAGCCCTAATCCTTTTATAAAAATCAAACAAAACCCGAAGATAGAATGTTAATTTACTATTTTGGTCATGTTTGTTCTCATTTCACAATTGATAGCAGACATAAGAAGAAAATTCTATAACTTTGTCTCAACGCTAAAAACATTGCATACTTAAAGGCGCTATTTTTTATAATTAAGAGAAAATTAATTATTTTTGCTATTTTCTTCAGACAATTGTTTGATAAATATTAGTTTTTGGATAAATATAAGTAATTTCGTGATCAGCAATCATAACGATCAATTCAGAAGAAAAATATGCCGTTTGGAAGGGGGATCAATTGTACCAACTCATGGGGATTAATTATACCCACAATCAACATTTTAGAAAACTTTTTCTGAAAAAGTTGAGAGATTTTCATCGCTTTCAAAATATGGCATTATGAAGTTCATTCTACGCTCGAACGATTGATACATTGGAATAAATATTTTTTTCATAATTTTCCCATGTAAGGAACATTTTAAAGTGATGAAAAAAGATCTTCAAGTTACATTTTGTGAAATTTTTCAAACAAAAATCAATTACTCAAACAATTATTTTGTTTAAAAATTTTAAACTACAAGCATTGTTATTTTGCTCATTTTGGCACATTTTTCTAGAACATTTGTTCTTTGTAAGATATTCCAGTTTCGAGATATAGCTAAGGAATCAAGTATCCCCAGGGATCAAGTATCCTCATTCTCCCCTACATATCTCCAAGCGGCAAGCAAAGTTGCGAGCTTACTTTCTTTCTACTAAGATCTAACATCTGGTTGTTATGATAATATATATCGTATTCCATGTTGAAAAAATCTTAATTTCGAATTATTTTATGCATAGCACGACAAACTCTGTCAATCATGGCTGGTCATCGTCCCAGACAACCATTTGGTGGGTATTTCGAATTTGCAACACAAATATACGTGTAATTTGCATTACATATCGTATATAATGCAGCAAAACCAGTATATACGTGATATTTTGGAGGCCACTAGCACACATTTTCTTGATTTGGATTGTATTGTCGTAATAAAATCATGCAATGTATTCAAATACGATAAAGAATATGCATTGGCCGCACATTGTAGGTGCAGATATACGAAAATGAGATTAAATAAAACTCTATACGATATAAAATTCGACTCCTGGTTGTATGGGGTATATCGGTCGTTTCACAGATTTTTTTTTGCGAATTGTTGTACACGAAGGTCGAGTTCATATGCACATGAATACGTGTCTGTTCTTGTCGTAATAAAATTATGCAATGCATTTAAATACGATAAAGAATATGCATGGTCCGCACATTGTAGGTGCAGATATACGAAAATCAGTTTAAATAACATTCTATACGATATAATCTGTAAAATAAGATACGACTTCTGGTTGTCTGTGTAATAAAATGTAATGAAAAATTTTTACACCTTGTAAACGCTTCAAATAAACATTTGAATACCCGTTCTGAGTATTTAAAACTTACAATCCCTGTCAGTATTGCCAGCAGCACAATGATGAGAACTTTTTTGTATTTATACAAGTATATGCTTGAAGCTTCCAAAAATGTTTAAATTCTCAACATAGGGTTTAAGTTATGAAAATTGGCCCCCTTTTTGATTGGTTATAATTGAAACAAATGTTTTGGTAAGGTCGGGTCTGAAAACGTTAAAGTCGAAAGTTTTCTACTTTTGGTCTCTTTCCGTTTTTTTTTTTTGGAATTATTGAAAGATATTCCATTATTTTGGTAAAAAAGGTATATTGTTCATATTCTTCACAGCGATAATGGCTTCTTTTTCTCTTTTATCACTTAGAACGCCTCTCACTGAATTAGCTGTTTTTTGCCACTGAAGTTTTTTTTAAACAATGTACCGCCTCATAGTAAAAAACGTTGAGAACTTTATAAGAGTAACTCCTTATGGACATACGTGGTATGTAGGAAGATTAAAACTTCATTGTTTGCATAAAAGTATCTAAAATCTTTATCAGTGTAAAAAGTCTAAAGGCTCTAGCTCCAAAGTAATTCACCCTAAATTAATCATAAGTTAAAAAGAAATGTTCGCGTTTAACCAACCTCATTCAAACATGCTAAGGTTTTATCTCTTGAGGATTTCAAATGTTATCCAAAAACTTTTCCCAGTTCGAAACCTTTTCCGACTGCGGTCGTTCAAATCAATCTGTTTAATGGAGGAACTTTAGGTTACAGTTTGTGCAATTTCCCGTGGTTTAGGTTATTCATTGAGGCGGAAAAATATATTGACAGAATTAATTAAATTGCCTATGCCAAATCTGTTACTGCTCAAGGAATGGCAAAGTTCAAACTGAATCAAAATCTGTTTGCACAGAAAACAATTTGAAGCGACGCGAAACATTCCGATCCCATTTCAGCCGAATTCGAAAAGGGTAACAACATTCAAAACAAAGATGTAACTTCCGCGAAACAAAATGTTTTACAGTGGGAAAACAATCCTCAGCCCTCCGGCATAGGTACATGCCATGTTGCCACAATCCCAGCCAACCTTCAGACAGCATCAGAACAGGATGGCCTAGCTAATGGGTGCCACTGACCTTCCGCATGGCTCACGATTCGAGTCTTGCCGGTTTTTGGAAAAGCGAGAAAACTCGAAAATGGTAGCAGCTGTTTATGGCGTTACAGTATCAATCCGGTAGGCTGTTCAACAAACTTAATAGACAACGTTCTAATCAAGGTATTTCTCGAAATTGCCAAACCAACCGACCCAAACTGTGGGACAAAATACGGATTCATTCGTTATGTTCTATCTAGGATGAAAATCACTTCCACTCACCTGGACAATCACATTTGCGTGGTAATCACGGCACTTCTGGATCTTCATGAGCGAAGCCTTCAGCGGCATAACAACTGTTACCGGGATGCCCAACTTCCAACCATGATAGCTCAGGCCCTGTTTGAAAAAAAAAAAACAAAATAAAGCAAGATAGAAAATGGAAAATTACAGCACGTTTCCAGGTAAAAGAGACTCGGCAAGTCATGTCTACGGTCGGTTGAAGCTTTCATGACACGTGGCGAAATGGGTTTGTTAGTATTATTGCTCGGATAGGTGAAAGTTGAAATTATTTTGAAATTAACTGGCGGTTTTTGGCTTCCCCGTTTACACTTTTTGTGCCCGCGTTTTACAGAACAATTTATGGTCGAGCGAGGGAAAAATTTAGATCTTCATTTTGATTGTTGAATTTGATTGAGATTCTAAAACAAAAGAATTAAAAATTCCGGAAAAAGACACTACATCTATATATACATAACAGGGAGAGAGACAGATTAAACAGAAATGTACGAACACGCAAAACTCTTCGCTGGATCATCCGATTTGCATGCGATTTTTTTTTTGTTGTGTTCGTCTTCACGCGAAGAATAACAAAACGGAGAGATAATTTCAAAAATGCATTTGTGGAATTTGAAAATTAATTTTTAGTTTTTATTCGTATCAAATAAAAGTCATGGCACCCAATTTCCATTTTTTTCCCATTCGAATCACCCAGAGTAGGAAGGCGCCAAAAGCAATCAAGGCTTATTGATGTGCATTCATCTCTCTATCTATAGGAAGTTTTGGGGCCCATTTTCGTTGCAAGTGTACTTTTCACGTGGCTCCAGTAAAATGGATACTTGGATGTGATTTTCCCTATGGGGTTCCGCAACTACGAAGCATAGTAAAGCCTGTACGAAGAATATTGACAAAATTTGTAATTTTTTGCATCAGAATCAAGCCAATTCTAAGATTTTTTTAGATGTTTGTTCATTCACCGTTAATTTTTTTTGAAATGTCATATTCTTTTAGCAACTCAAGTAATATGGCAGTAAAATTTTCAAGAGACTCAAAACAACTTAATGAGATTGAATTGAAACATTCCATTATCAAATCATTTTTTATAAGTCTTGGTAACACCAATGGAAAGTCATATAACTGGTAAAAGATCACCTTAATTTATTTTTTGTTGATTTTATCCAGTTAGTTTGAGAATTGAAGGTAATTAATTTTGTGATTACAAGTAAATTGAATCATTATCATAAAAACGGATTGGAGGATCAGGAAACATTGGAAAATCCACACTACCTTTCATGCTCAGAGGTTAATCGGAACTTTTGAAAATTTTAGCTATATAGGACTTTATCTTGATATAAGATCCAACTATCGAATCGTAATCAATAATATCATCAAGTACTAAAAATTTTAAAGAATATAAAAATTAAATTTTAAGTAAAAAGCATGCCACTTAAAATTTCGAACATTTAAGTATAGAGAAAAATCTGAACCAATACACAAAAATACACGTACCAGATAGGTAAGATCTAAAAAAACAATCTGTCAAGCATAAGTAAATTAAAGAATATAAACACTTCAATTCGACCAAAAAAAAAATAAAATCAAGATCAACGAAAATCCAGCTTTTAAATTAACGTTTTAATATAACTGAAAACCTAGATTCATAATGCCAAATTTAGAATATTGATTCAAATCAACAATAAAATTTAGAATTAAATTTAACTGGCTGGATTATAGTTTTTTATCTTACGATCATAAACTATAAATTTAAGTAATTTGTGAATATTTTGAATTTTTATTCCAAATACTCAAAATAGATTTGCTTTCATTCAAGGTTTGCCTGTTAAGAGAAAAATAATCTAAATACAAGAAAGTTTGAATTCTTTTTTTTTCTAAACTCTTTAATTCTTAGTGCAATTTGCCAATCCCTAACTGAAAATAAAAAAAAAGATAATGATGATGCAAATTTCGAAGACATTTTCAAACATTATATTGATTAGAAAAGTGTTGCTGTAAAATGAAATGAATAGTAATTTTTTCTGAATTGATAAATATTTGTCAAATTCAGCTCTGTAAATTCACAATAAGATTCAATTAGTGTATTTAGAGCAAAGTCCGAAAAAAAGGCATTTGAAATAATTAAAAAAATTAAAAATTAATTTTATATTCATTATTCTTTAAATGTTCTGGGTCCATTTTTTAATTTTTCTATTCTGACGACCATGTTTAAAGAAAACTGTAATGTATTTAAATACAGAGGTTAACACAAATCGAAAATACAACTCTATTTATGACTCCAGAAAAAAAGATCCATTTTCTGTTGAAATCAATCTTCAACATTTTTAAAATACTTTATCAGATAGGAGTTTTTGAATAGGAATGATGACTAAACTAAATTGAAACTTGATAGATTAAGCGTTCTTAAGTTACCGGAACTAATCATTAGCAGAACTTTATTATACGCTACCTCAACAAGAAAATAAGTTCGCTAAACAAAGGTTAGCGAACTTATTAAAGCAAATCGTATGGGCGTTTTTGTGTCACGAACTGCCGGATTTGAATATAAATTTATGTATGATATTTTCCATTCCATTAGCGGTTTTTGAATGAACTTAAAATAATGAAATTCGAGTAACAAACCATAATTCTGGATTTTTTCTCCAAAGCAAAGGTATCCACTAGATTTTAAACACTTAAAAGAAAGGCTGACTAAGGAACAGTGCTGAAATATAAAAAAATACTCAAAAATTACAGGCTTAACAAAATTTGCCGGGTTTATAACCAATATAAATGATGAAAAAATGGTTTTTCACCTCAATTTCGATAAAAACAATGTACAGGCATTTCTTACTGACAATTAATTTGACCTTTCGACAAATGTGGTTTGAAAAAACTTCAAACTTTTTTTTTTTTGCCACTCCAACTAGACACCATCGATAACCTTTTTCGGATTCAAGCTTATGTGATGAAAAATGTTTAGAGAGATGAGGAAAACCAGGAGGATTCATAGACCAAAAAAGAATTAATGAGAAAAAACAAAACGAAAATACTAAACGAAAAATAACGCACTAAATACATTTTAAGTTATGTAAGTAGGTATAAGGTTTGTTCCAATTAGTTTTCGGCCGCATTAAATTAAGGATTTCTAAATGAGGGCATATTTAATTTACAAAATTGATAAAAACATGTTTTTGCAAGGTTTTTTTTTATCGAATTTTAGGAATTCATTGTCTACTATTTTGATGAACTCTCGAACTTTTCGTCAAATACCTACAATTAATTTCTGCACAGTGGCAAAATCAACCGTATCGATGTCACGATAATTAGAGCTTGTAGTAAATAAATGAAAACGGTCAAATACTAATTGAAACGAACCTTTTTGAAGATGTCCTGTTACACCTTTCAAGTAATGGTAGATTTTTTTTTAAAAGAACATTTTTATCGTTTTTTTTACTTAGCTGTAAAGTTGCGACTTCCACCATTTCAGCCTAGACTTTAAATATTTAACCGAGAGTCCCCCCCTCCCCATGAGGGTCCAAAAAGCCAGCGAGGTATTCTACTCCAGACTCAAAATTTTAAAATCATAATCAAACTATGATGATGGAACAAAGATATTCAAGAGAAACTATCTGGACTAAAAACTAATGCAAAAACCTCAAAACCCCATCCCATCAGCACGTATCTGGGTCGGAAAAATCCGGGCTGTTTTATATAAAAACCTGGCGAAGTCCGGGAGTTTGATTTCTAAATTGTCGACTGAAATCCAGGCAATACCGTGCAATTTTGGTCAAAACCTAGGAATTGCTCAACGAAAATCTTGAAAAAAATTAAAGAAAAACCTTTCATGATTATTTTTTTTTAAACTTGTTGCAAAAATTGGGGTTGCATAAATAAACAAAATTACAACACAATTTGTTTTTTTTTTGTTTGATTTAAGAATGAGAATGAGAACAAACCCGGGCCAAATCCGGGTTTTTCCAATGAAATCCAAGCAACCGGGTCGGCCGGACTTTTCCCAAATTTTATATTAAATATCCGGGCCAATCCGTTTAAAACTGGGCAATCTGGCAACCATATCACAGAAATCCAGGTCTGAAAATTAAGTTTTAAATTAAACCCATTTTGGAGATTCTGGTTCCATATTCCCATAACCAAAATTGTATTTCGACATATTTTCGTATTTCTGATTCTGTATCAAGTTTAGGGTTCTTGATATTCAGTTCGCATAATTATAAGAAATAAGAAATGAAAAGCTGCTTTGAAATCCTTATTCAAATTCGGTTTTGCATTTCATATCAAATTTGAGTCATGTTTTTCAAAAATCACATGCAATTTCAATAATTTGATAAAAGTTTTGTTGAAGAACACTGTTTTGTATTCAAGTTCGAAGTTATTAATTTTTTTCTAACGTAAAATTTAAATATTTAAAGCTTCTAAGTGGCGATCCAAAATTGAAAATTGAGATTCAAATTTAAAGTTCAGAAAAAAAATTAAGCTTGTGAATAAATTTTCAATCAACAAAAAATTCTTGAGAAATTTAAGAGAACATGAACTTCAAAATTTGCTCGTCAATTAAATTTCCAGATTTCAGAATTAGTTAGTACATACAATTAATCTGAAAATCACAAATGAAAAGTAGAATTTGAGTTAATTTTCTTAGTTTTGATTCATGCAAAATATCTCAAATTTTATTTAGAAAATATTATCCACAGGATTTTTGTTATGGAATTGATTCTTTATGAAAAATAATTCCTGTTAAAGGAACATGTACCTGATCTCCACCTACAAAATCTGCACAAAAATCTTTTTTTTTCTCAGTGTATTGTTTAACATTATAAATATTGTAGTTTTTTTTTAACTCAAATTTCATACTTAAATCATATATTTAGTTCAAGTTTGCATCAAGCAAATTTGATCCGATTTTTTTATCTATTGCTGTTTTTTGGAAAATTTTATTTATTTTCATCAAAGGGTTGAATCCTGGAATTTGCAAAAGAGTTCAGAAGATTGGGCTTTTTTTATTTGATTATAGAATAAGTTTTTTTTAAGAAATTAAAGGCTTCCCTAAAAATAACTTGTTTTTGCTCAAATCAAATGACTTTGATCTACCAAACACAACAAAAAAATCAACTAATTCAAAAAATTGACCCAATAATGAAAGCAAATTTCATATTTAGTTTCTAGAGGTTTCATTTAAAAAAATTTAGCTCATCCTTTAAGGTAAAGACCACTGTTCCAAAGTTACTATTTTTAAGGTTTTGTTAATGACACTATACCATCTTTGTGGCATTCGTGTTTTCTCAAAAGTTACGATTTCATACGAAAACCGAAAACTATTAAAGAGTACTTTAAATTGAATATTCATATAGTTACTAACATACTTTGTTTTAATTTTTTTTTTCATTCGTGTGTTGTTGGGCAAGACACCCCCCCCCCCCCCCATGAGTCGGTTCTTCCTACGGCCCTGGTCTAGACCATAATTTTATAATACTTCAGGTGAATGACTTCGATGTGTTCGAGTTATTTGTAGCAAAGGCTTTTTTCCTACAAGATCAAGATAATAAATTTGTTGTGATGCTTGAAGAAAACACATCTAGAATAGAAAATGTAGAAATTTTCAAACAATTTTTGCAATTTTCCGAGTGGCATATTAGGCTAAAATCCTTAAATAGAAATGTGATTTCAGAATATGGCAAGGTATTTCTAAACTTTCAAGAAATAAAGTTTTTTTTTACAAAAATAAAGAAATTTTTTGAAACGTTTTTCCTTTTCTTGAATAATTGTTCAAGTTGTTTTCATGATTGTAAAAATATTTCTCTCTTGATCGAAGAAATAGAAATCATGAAAATATTTTCAACTCAATTCATGTATTACATGTAGCTATTACAAATTTCGATTATATATAATTGTAAAATCAGTGTCAATTCTACCTATCCAAATCAGTAATATCCCAAGCAACCAAAAGTCAAAACGCTACAAAAACGCTTACTCAGCCCCATCATTGATATGAAGTACGTTCTATGCAGCTCAAAATTTAAGTTCTTATTGATGCTTTAAAGTTCCAAAACAAGTCTTAACGATCTTTTATTCAGCTTCCAGCGGCCTCTTAATTCAGCTTCCAAAAAATCGCAAAATGAGCAAAAAAATTTCTCTCTATCTCAACTGAACCGTTGGTTTCGGTTCATATCACCTTCTCTTGATTATTTACTGTATTCTGTACCGGTGCCGCCATGATGCCACGCGCCGGATTTCAAACTCGCCAAATTGCTCAATTGCCTCTTTCCTACATTTCCTACATTTATCGCATCAGAATGGTCACTCAAGTACAAAATTACTTATTGAAAAAAAAACTTGCCCGGCTTGGGGATCGAACCCCGACCTTCGTGGTGAGAATCGAGCACGCTACCACGAGACCACGCCTAGATGTTGTTCTAACTGAAACTAAAACTCGAAGAGGTGATTTAATTTTTAAAGCACTTTTTGTGACTTATCAAATCCCGTTTGAGCACTTTTGTGCCCTTTATGTGACTTACCAAATCCCGTATTGAGCGCTTTTGTGCCCTTAATGTGACTTAAGTCCCGTATAACGTACGTATAGATCACTTTTGCAGCTTTCAAGTTCGTTAATGAGCACATAAAGTTCACTAATGGGAATTGGGCAAAACAAGTCACATACAGCGTACATATTAATCACTTTTGCAACTTTCAAGTTCATTAATGAGTACATAAAGTTCACTAAAGGGAATTGGGCAGTTGATTCTCTTTGTCAGCCAATATGTAACTATCAATGCCTTCAGTCAAGTAAATATGTGACTTTTGGTTGCTTGGGATGTATCTATTACACTACTACCCTCTTAAAATCATATAATTTCCCCATTTTTTTTATTTTAACCTTCCTTAACGGGTAAAAAAGGGACAACTAGCCGGTTAGGGTCATATAGACCCTAATTTTTTGGCAGTACCTTCAAAACTTCTGAATCGATTTTCAAAAATTATATCAATTTGGAATTCTCTACGTGTTTATTATCTATTCATAAAAAAAATTTATAGGGGAAAGTGTTACTTAAATGCGCCTAGAGGATTAAACGCGCCTAGAGGATTAAACGCGCCTGCGGCCGTTTCTCGAAATGGCTGACAAGACAATATATTTAATAAAAGCATTTTGAGGGTGATACGCTTGAAAATAAGGTAAGAAATAATTTAATTTTATGAATTTAACAAATCGTACCATTTGATGTAACATTTTGACTTTCAAAAATTATACCTACAGAAATTTGGGTGGTTTTTGTTTCTTATTCAAACAAATTTAGGCTTATATGAAAGTTTCATAATAATTAGAAAGTGGAATAAGAGAGTGTTTTTGTATGTCCCCATCATGTTTGTAAAATGCCTCTATCCTAAAATAATAGGTTAAATAGAATAAATATATGATTTTCATCATTAAAACTTCGAATCTAATCAATTCTTAACATGTTAAGAGAAAATTTAAGATCTCAAAACAGATTTGATAAAGTTTTTCTTATCGATGAACTGCCTTCATAATATGGCAACAAAAACTTTTGTTTTGTTCCATTAAATTATTTAATAGGCATGGATTTTTATAAAATTACAGCTTTGTCGTATGGCAGTTAATAATTTCTAGCATTTTCAATCAAATTATAAATACGGAGAAAATTTGCCCAAAATACAAATAGGAGCATTCAGCCCGCACGGTTTGACGTTTAACGTTTTGAACAACAGTTATAATAAAATCGATTTCTCGAAAACTGAAGGAGGTATCAACATAAAAATTACTCCAGTGTATAGAAACAGATGCCTGCTCATTAGACCGCTGCAAAAAAATGACGTTTTGCTCCCATATGTTTTTTCGAAACCTTTTGGGTCACCAAGCATCAGTGTAAAATTTGAGATGATTTGGTTGATTCCTGAGTTAGCGCAACGCGTTTCAATTTTGTATAGAAATTTGTATGGAAGTAGAAATTTTTGCACATTAAATCATCCAGAAAATTCAAATAAACTTGAATTGAAGTCGGTCTTTGATTTTTTATTTTGACTATTCTGAAGCTCCATTTTTTGCAGCTAAGCAGCTAAGAATTTCATGAAAAAAGTTGCCGTTTCAAAATAAAAAATCTGAATCCATTGAAAAGTATTTAAAAATTGCATACTTTGCTTGCTAGAGCTTTTAATAATTTCATGAAATGTTTTTGTAAATGTTATATAAATAAATAAATTTCCTGATTTTTTATACTCATCCTACGGTTTCACAGCTTTCAAACAAGCAGTCAAAAACGCCAAAAAATTATAATTTTGAAAACAAAAATTTTGTATAACATCGAATATCTTTCCTGGGGTAAAAATTAGGTTTGTGGTTTGTTCACATGAATTGTACTGCAAGAATCAAGAAATATTTGTCATTCTAAGTTATATTTTTTGAAACTTTCAGTACAGGTTTGGCGAATTTTGAATGAAAAATTTTGATTGCCCATACAAATTTTCATACTAAATTAAAACTCTTTTTTCAAATTCAGGACTGGATGGATCGCTTAGAAAATTTTTATTGCTAATTTTAGCAGCAAAAACAACCAAAAAAGTTCAGGTATCAGGTATCAGAAAAAGGGTAGGCTTGATAGCGGCACGTTATCCAAACAAACGGGAAAATTGTGCCTAGCCTTTTTTTTACAGATTTCATCATATACCTGAGAAACCTGAAAACCATAAAAGGATTAGAAAATAAATAAATATTAAGGGCATAAAGCCGATCCACGTAGGGATTTTGAAGCATTGAAGCTTATAACCACATTGGGTGAAAATGACAGATTGTTATTTTAGTTTAAATTCTTAGAATTAGATACACTTATCACAGGATAGGCGAGAGTACATAAAAGCTTTCTAGCAAACGAAAAACTGGCGTATATGAGCTAAAAAGAATCACACATTATTGATTCACAACTACAAAATTCAGGAGATTTGAGTTTACAATGATCAGAAAATGTTCTAACCAGGAAGCTACAATGAGGGCAAATAAACGATTTTATAATGGCAAAGTTGGCATTTAGCCTATCCACATAGGGATTTTTAAGTAATGAAGCTTTTTTTTTTTAATCATAATATTGGGAATAAGGACTTTTTTAAATTTCTTTGTTAAATTCTGACATACATAAAAAAAAATGAAGTCGGGCAAAAGAGGGTCATGTACACACTAAGTGGAAGGTAATAATAGGTACAATAGTACTTCTGAATCATAGCTTGACCATACAGGAGGTTCAGAGCACAAAGTCTTGATTTTATATATTTTTATTTAACTGACCAGTTAGCGCTCTGGTTAGACGACTACAATGAGCTTCTGTGACGCCAAATTTGAAACAAGCGATATTAACACTGCACGAAGCTGTAACAGTGATTGACGATTGACGTATGATACGAAATATCAGAGTACGATATTAAAGGAGCTTTGAACTTTCCTAACACTATAACCATTCTAAAGCTAAGGGAACATATGTCAATTCAAGAGAAATGACATAAATTAGATGAAACAGATATGACTGTCGACATGCGATACAAGTTTTGATCAAGAACTTGATTTAATAGGGAATATTGAAGCCTTTTGGCAACCCTTAAAAAATATATATATATTTTTTTGAAATTTTTTCCACGGAAACGAATTGAAGATAAGTTACCTTCACCAAATTCTGTTACCAATCCAAAGATAGAAGGGACTTAATACTTGTCCATTATAAGGAAAATACAAATATTTTGCACTTGCCGTAACAGATATAACTGATGTAATTTAGATCATATTCTTCTATGATTTCAAATCAATTAATATTAACAGATAGCCAAAAGCAATGGGACCATAAGCGATGCGTTTGCGATTCACATTTGAACACTTTTGAATAGATTTTATTGAACGGAGTTACTAGAAGAGCAAAGAGATTAGTTAAATGAAAAATCATATTCCAAATTGGTAAAACGAGAAAATATGGAAGAATACAGCTTGTGCAAATGCATGTACTACATATGCACTATTGGCATACCCTTCTCGAGAGAAAATACGTACAAAGGTTGAAAAATACTAGCAAGAATTTAAAACTGATTCAGATTCAAAACATTTTCTTCCAATGTTTTGAACTTGAAAAACTTCTGAACTCTGCATGTTATAATTGACCTTGACCTATTTTCTCCCCCGCCCAGATACAGCCTCATTGATTTCCAATAGACAGAAATATGAGATAAACGTATCTGGGAAGTACTGGAAAAGTCGCCTCGTACGACATGGACCAGTATCCCAGTGGCAGTATTCTTTAGGCCGCTGCCACTCAGCCAAATGGATCGCTTAGAAAATTTTTATTGCTAATTTTAGCAGCAAAAACAACCAAAAAAGTTATGGGAGGTATAAAAATTTAAGAATTTGAATTTTTTATACAAAGCTTGCAGCGGTCTACTGTCCACGTGGACATGACCCAAACCCCCCCCCCCCCCCCCCTAAGTTGTCCACGTGGTATGTGAACGGCCCCTAGATGTTCAACTGAAACCTTGAGTTTTTGATGATTGTGTAGCTTTTTCAACATAACTTTTGGATATTTTATAAATTATCCAAAATCACTTTAAAAAAAATTTAAAAGTCATTTTGGAATAAATTTAAAAAATATATTCGGTCTATTTGGCTTATTCGGCCAAATACTTAGCTCAACTAACGGTTTTTGGGAAGTTTTCAGCGGTACATCTCTAGTTCTAAATCTGCAGCTATGGAAGTTTAAACTCAATTTATTCGAAATCAGCCGATGGTGTTACGGAGCTGAAAAAGTTCATGGCTTGTTTGGGCTATTTGAATCCCAACATGCGAATTTCCGATTAGGCAACAAAAACCAAGTGCAACTTATACATTTTCCCAAAGCCCAAAAAGTAATACTCAGTGAGACATTATAAGTCAGATGGTTGGTTTTTTTTATTTATTAGAGTAGCTAAGTGGGAATACCTGGTGGTTATTATTGCCACCTAAATTGTCACCTTAATTGCCAACTAAATTGTCACCTAATTATTACCACGTTGTTGGCGGCGTACCACTCCATGGCCTTTTTACCGTAATGGCAAGATGCCAAATCCGGCTAAAACAGTACGGAACAACCGTGTTCCTTCAGGAAAGGCAGCAGACATATATTCAAACACTCCTTCACGTAAATTTTTTGGTTGACAGTCCCGGAAACTATGAAAATGCTGCTTTTCAAGCCACAATTACAGATGGCTCGCCAAACCAGATATTTCTTCGCGAACTTTGACAGTTTCATGTGCTTGAAAATATCGCTACCTTTCCCCTTCTTTTGCCGTATAAAACTCCTGTCCCGGATGCTGCTTGTAGTCGGCTTTGACGTAGGTTTCGTCGTCCATTACCACGCAGTCAAACTTCGTCAGCATCGTCGTGTACAGCCTCCGGGATCGCGCTTTGGCCGTCGTATTTTGTTTATCATCGCGATTTGGAGTCACTACCTTCTTGTAAGTCGATAGTCCGGCTCGTTTTTTGGCTCGATGCACGGTTGTAGACGATACACCCAGCTTATTTGCAGCATCTCGGAGAGAGAGGTTAGGGTTTCGCTTGAAACTACCGGCAAATCTCTTTGTCGTCTCAGCGGCTTCCGGTTTTCGATTTCCTCCCGATCCAGACTTCCTGGCTGTCGACAAACGTTCCCCAAACACTTAAATTACATTTGTAATGGTTGATTTGGCAACTTTTAGCGATTTTGCTAGCTTTGCGTGCGAGTAGCTTGGATTTTCGCGATGCGCGAGCAAAATTTTGATACGCTGCTCTTCTTCCTTGGACGGCATTTTGACAACTGAAGAGTGAATTCCAAAATCAAAATAAGAGCAACATTCTACACACACATACCTTCCAAATGAGGGGTGTTCAGGTTTTTTAAATGCAAAACTGAAAGAAATACGTCAAGTTGATATTGACCAAATTTTGACCGTATCACCCTTTAAGTGTTATTTTCATGATCATTTGTTGATAATTTTTGGATATTGGAAAAAACGGCGATTTTCCATGAGAAAGCGCGTATAGTAAAAATGGCTAAAACAAATGGTTCAATTTGAAGAAAAAAAGGACATGGGAACAGCGAGGACCTAAGGAATTGCATGAAGGCAAAATTTCATTTGTTTTTGAGGCCGAAAAAAATTGAGAAATGTTTATAATTTTTACCCCTAGATGTATGCAGCAACATAGTCCATCTTTTGATTATAAATGTGTTTGAAAAAACAAAAACGTTGATAAACCTAGTCTTAACAAAAATAACTGTTCTTTATAATTATGATTTTTGTGCTAAATGGCACCATAAAAATAATTTTGAAGATGTTGAGGTACGTAAAAACAATAGTGATCAAAGGGGTAACTTTGAACTCAACTCTGGTTTTGTAACAAACATTTAATTATAACCACCAATGTTTTTGAATTTACTTCAGTCAATGATCATGTTTTATACTCCTCACCTCAGTAAGTGTTTTAAAACTTTTAGGTATTACGAAAAAGTAGCCCCTTCCAAAATATTCAAAAATGAATGAAAAAAGTGATCAAAGTTCCCCCAGTTTACGGTATCTGAACAAAAATAATCTGCCACCATCCCATGTTTCAAAACTATTAAGGCTTCCCTCCCGTGAAATCTATTCATTGAGCTCCCGTACAAAACGTTTTCCCTGGAAAAATGGGAAAATGATTTTGTTCAACCGAAAATTTCATAATGATTAAAGTAACAAAGTACTCTAATTTATTTATAGATAGACATGTCAAGTCGCGGAATAGTTTTGGATTCGTTTGATAAATGAATGCATCAGGAAACCTTTCCATGAGGGGGTGTAAAATATTTTCTGCTCAGAGTGGAAAATTTTCGCATCATTTTGACAGCATAAATTCAGGTGCTTTCTCGCATCATCTGTCACGTCACCCACACAGCAAACGACGAACATCCCATATCAATTTCCAGTGTGGTGTGAATTTGCTCAAATTTCGTGATTGTCAAAGCAATTGCAGCAAACAATTAGGCTAAAAATGAATTAACAGGGAAAGCTGTAGCTGTTTGTGCTCAATGAAGTGCCTACGTTTTCTGCGAAATAATCCTTATATTTGTGGGTAGGTATAAATTACCTGTGCAATGAATGATAAGATATCGAATGAAGGATATTGATTGGTTTTTAACTATGCTGTTCCCATATGTTTTTATAGTGTAATTTAAAGTAGTGTTCTCTCGATTTGAACAACACTACAAACTAATTTCATTAAGTGCGTATCAGAAAATCCGAAGACTACAATTAAAAAAAAAAACTTTTCCGTCAGTATTAATGAATCCAGAAGAGCATCATAAACTCTAGCTGAAATGTGAGAGTTTTATCCATAAATTGAAAGTAACAACCAAAAGAAGCTCCAAAAAGAAAACGGCGGAAACTCGCGAATCGAACAAAAAATATTTCACCCTCGGGCAAACCAACAAAGTGAAAAAAAAGAAAAGGACTACGATATGATATCCTTACCTGAGCGTGATTTCCCAGCGATGCCGAAATAACTCCCTTCTTCCGCTGCTCCTCGGAAAGCATAATCAGGGCGTATCGGGCCCCACGTTCTTTGAAGCTACCGGTGAACTGGAGGAACTCCTTTTTCAAGTAAATATCCATGTCGGCCATCTCCGAGAGATGAGATTTCTGTGCGGGCCGCAAAAAGGCAAAAGTTATGGTCAGTTAAGAAAACACCTGTCAATTAGTGTCGGTATCATTTATCATCAGCATGGCATACAGTCTCGGGCAAAGTTGTGAAATCATTCCTATTTTCTAGAATTGATAGAATTTTTGTTTTTAGTCAATTTTTATTTCAAAACTCAAAATTCTTATATTAGGTGTAGTGAGATTTTTTATTCTAACGGAAAATTCCATCAATTTTGAAGGTTTAAATTTTAAATCAGAGTCAAAAAGTTACTAGTTACTGTGAAATCATCGCAAAGTACGTTTAAATACAGCACACAATAAAAGAAACAGACGAAACATTTTTGAAAAGAAATTCCAAGAAAATAGAACAATTGAATTGTATCATTGATATACGATAATTCCTAACTTTATATCTAAATAGGAATAGTGAAAAAAAAATATGCCTCATACTTTTGCCAGGAAGCGTAAAATGGCAAAATGTATTAAAAAGACCCTTTTCGTTTCGCCTGGAAAAAATATTGTAGGTAGCACGTCCACGTTTTGAATGATGCAAGAAAATGCAATTCCCTTGTATGGAACGACACGATTAAAGTTCGTTATTATGTATGATACAGTAAATAATTCACATAGCAGAATGTTTCAAAAAAGAACAAATTGTGACCAACCATTCATGATCAAGATAGTAAGATACCTATGTATAGTAACTTACCGGGCATGGTGTGTACTCGATTCCCTTCTTGATCCTGAATGCCGCTGACGTCACGTCTTGGAAGGAAATTATCTGTGGACTATCGGCACTGCAAAAAGGATCCGTAATTTCGACTTCCGGTGTACCGGTGCTGATTTGAGCTTCCATCAGCTGACTTGTTATCGACGTCACCGTCTGACTCATTCTGTTATCTGTAATGAGTGGAAAGAAGTTGAAATGAGATTGAAACAGTTGTAGCACCAGGGAAAAAAGTACATTTTTTTCAAGCTCTTGGTCGACATGACAAACTAGTCTGGTTTTTGCGAGAAAAATCATTCGGCAGATTGAATCAAATTGATGCTGCACAATGTTTTGTTTGTACATCAAGCCAAGACATCGCAAAAGCTTTTCTTCCCCAGAAAATTAATTGCACCATCTCGCTGCTGTTTTGTAGGAAAGAAAAGTTTTTTCAATTGTTTTTTGTGTCTTCACGTTATCAAGTTTTCCTTCCTGCCAATGAATGTCAGCATGACAAAACACATTTAAGATTGCTGCTTCTTGAATCATGGACTTTACGACAAAGAACAAATTTCTCGGAAAGACTTTTTGTGGAATTTTTGACGAGCAATAAACAAAATGCTGACTTCAGTTTTTGTGACGTCCATGTTTTACCCCGCAAATTAAGAGCAGAGATATAACTTCCTACATGATGGCAGAAGAGGCAGAAGCTTAAAATAAGATTTTTAATCCCACTTAAGCGTTCTCTTATAAGACTGTTGTTTCCATATTTTCCAGGGTTACACAATTCCTGGTAAAGATTCATCTAGTCTTATTTACAAGTTTAACTTAAACGAGTTTTTTGAGTAATTCTGGCCAACAATTCACAACAATTCAAAAACTTTTCGTGCTTTTTCTCTACTGCATTGGTACCTATTTAATCTACTTGTTTACGTCATAATCCGATGAGCAAAATACGTTTAAAATAGGTGCTCCAATGGTAGAATAGAATCTGATGATTTTTCTACTGTCCGAGGCCTCTTATATGTCGGAATGTTGACATTCCTGGTTAAATTCAACAGTTCGGGCAAGCATCCGCAATCTACTTTTTTCTGGTTTACCACAGTTTTCTAACCCATCAAACAGGATTTTTGATGTTGCATTGCAGACTGAATTCCATCCTTCTTGTGGTAGGTCAGAACTAACAGAAACTCTAGCAGAGGTGAGATTTAAAAATCCAAGTGTGTTGTGTTTCAATCAGCGATATAAATGTTTCTTGAACCTTAAATAGGTATTATCAATCAATACGCTGTTAAAAATGTTACAACCGATTTCATCAAAACATTTTTTTTTTTAATTTCATAATATTTTCTTAACCAGTTTTATCTCATCAATCGAGATGTGTACCTTTATCGGAATAAAGAAGATATATTGATTCAGAAATTCGTATCCCATCATTTCGTTTTTTTTTAATTTTTTATTTAATTTTACTTTATAACCATTGAAACTATTCGACATGTGAATAGAAAAACTGTTTTGGGACCATTCAAATATTACGTAATGCGTTGAGGGGGTGGAGAGGGTATTGAAAATGATCGAAAATTTCGTTACGTAATATTTGAATGGCCCTTTTACACTATTTTCAAACAAAATCTTTTACAATTTTTTTACTTAAAAAAACGGATGGTTAACGTAACTTCCGAAACATAACAAAAATGGTCGTTTCTCTATCACCACCAGCGTAGCCAGATCTACGGATTTTAAGCACATCTACGGATCAATGCTCAAAATCTATGGATTTACGGATTTTCGAAAAAATAGAGAGATTTCGCGGATAAAAGAAAATTCTATCTAATGAAAATAAAAGGTCATCGAGTTTTATTTTACCCAAATCAGTAGGGGAGAATGGAGATACTTGATTCCCACTTCTCATTTCCATCATTTCATTTTTGCAAAATTTTGCAACTTGCCGTCTTTAGCATTTTCTGACAGCGTATAATATCAAAAATTAGAAAAAACACACGAACTCGCAGATGAGCTAGAAGCATTTTCGTGAGACCAAAAAAATTGCGATTTTTTTTAAGTTGCAGGAGACTCGATCCTTTACTAGAGGAAACTTGACCAAAAGGATTGCTCTGCTCAGTTCGAAAAGTGCGTAAATTGTGTTAACTTCAATCGCACAACGAATGTAGGCATAATAGAACAGTTAGATACTTGCCATTCCGCATGGAGTTATGATTGCGAGCTTTATAAGCGAAAAGTTTCAAAGGCAAGAAAATTCATCGACTACGGGAAATAGCAATCACATAATGATATTTTGTATTTTAATATTTGTGGATTGAGTAACAATTTTGACGAGGTATGCTTAGTAGCTCAAGAGCTTAAACCGTACGTTATAGTTTTGGTCGAAACTCACCTTACGGTAGACTCGAACTCAAAAATGTTGGATATAAAAGATTACACTATGATTAACTGTTTTTCGCACACAAGACATACTGGAGGAGTTACAATGTATGTACAGAGTATTCTTAAAATTGAAATTTTGCTTAATTTATTTGATGAAATGAACTGGGTTCTGGCAGTAAAATTAAAAAAAGGAAAAAAAACAATTCGTTATTGGCGGAATATACCATTCTCCGAGTGCAAGCAAAGCTCGTTTTCTGGATATCTTGGAAAATACTTGGTTAAGTGAAATTGTTATAGATGAATTCGATAACTTTGTTTGTGGAGACTTCAATATCAACTACAATAGCGAAGCAGAGTGCAGAAACCTTAAACGTGTTATGGAGGCAAACGGATTAAGACAAATTGTTAATGAAGACACTCGAATAACTCCTTCCAGCAGCACTAGAATTGATTTGGTTTTCACGAATGTGAACGGAGCTGAAGCGTCTGCAATTCCAGATTTTCGCATATCGGATCATGAGACAATAAATATTTATGCTGGATTTGAACTGGACAATTTCATATCAGAAATTCAAGAGACTGTAAATGATTGGAGTCGGTATAATGCCAATGTTTTCGCCAGCTTCTTGAGGCAGGTATGTCAACCTTGAGAAACACAGACTTTAATGAGTCAGTAAAATGTTTCGATTTATTAATAAAGGATAGTGTTAATGCACTTGTAGTTCAAAAAAAAATTCGTACTTAATGGTACAGGTTCGGGTGCTAAATGGTACTCCAGAAACCTCAGGGATATGAAAAAACAAAGAGACAATCTGTATAAACAATTTTTAAGAACTAAAAGCGAAAGAAGTTGGCGAAAATACAAAACTGTAAGAAATGAATACTCGCGTAAAATAAAACAAGCGAAAAACCAATCGATTCAAGATGAACTGGAAAGAAACCAAACAAATGGTAAAGTACTATGGAAAACGATCAAACGATTAACAAGTTCAAATGCTGCCAGAGAAGACTCCGTCTTCTTCGACGGGGTTGAAATCACGGATGAATCAGAAATTGCAGAGAAGTTTAATGACTTCTTCATTGACAGTGTCATGGAAATCCATGACAGCATTCCGACTGGTTCTAATTTCTACTCAGATCATGTGATTTACAATAGTGGAAGTTTAAGTTCATTTGAAACAGTAAGTAATGAAGAGTTCTATGAAATCGTAAAAAATATGAAGTCCACTGCTTGTATCGACAATGTTTCTTTGAATGTATTTAAAGATTCTCTACCGGTAATAGCAAATCAGTTGAGACATATTATAAATACCAGTCTACATTTAGGGAAAATACCTTATACGTGGAAGCGTTCGACTGTTATTCCTATTCAGAAAGAGAAAAATGCGAGAGATGCTAAATTATATCGACCGATAAACATGTTGGAAATACAAGAGAAGGTACCTGAACTGGCAGTTAAAAAGCAATTTCTACTTTTTATTGAGTCAGAAGGAATATTGATCGACGAGCAATCTGGATTTAGAAAGCAGCACTCAACGGAGTCCGCAGTAAATTTGATACTTCGAAATTGGAAGATCAATATGGAAAACGGTAGTTACACAGTTGCAGTATTTCTGGACTTCAAAAGAGCTTTTGAAACAATTGATCGGCTAAAGCTGGTAGAACTATTGGAAAGAATAGGTATCAACGGAACGGCTCTAAACTGGTTTAAGGACTACTTAAATAGCCGAATGCAAAGAACAAAATATGGTTCATCTTATTCGAGATTTCGAGAAAATAAACTAGGTGTCCCACAAGGAAGTGTCCTGGGTCCCTTGTTATTCATATTGTATATTAATGATATGAAAAACTGCCTAAGATATGGTCGTCTTAAACTGTTTGCTGATGATTCCGTCTCATACTGGAATGGTAATGACTTAGAGCTTGTCATTCAAGAGGCAAATGCCGATTTGAAAAATATCGCAGAATTTCTGAAACGTAGAAAATTATGTCTAAATATAAACAAAACCAACTGGATGGTTATTGGTAACCGGAAGATTGGAGTTTGTCCAGATTTGCTCATTGATGGTTGTGCCATCGAAAGAGTGCGCCAAGTCAAATATTTGGGAATACAAGTCGATGAAAAGCTTAATTTCATAGCCCATATCGATTATACAATTAAGAAAATCGCCGTGAAATATGGTATACTCTGCCGAATTAGCCGATACATGACTTTCTGGTCAAAAATAATTTATGTGAAATCAGTTATAATGCCACACTTCGACTATTGCGCCACAATATTGCTCAATGCATCTGATACACAAACAAATCGACTGCAAAGAATACAAAATAAAATAATGCGAGTAGTAATACGTTGTAATCGATACACTCCTAGTGTTTTAATGCTGGATATTCTTCAATGGTTGTCAGTTAAACAAAGGATTGCATACAACAGTTTAATTTTTATATACAAAATGAAAAATGGAATGTTACCATCTTATTTGATGGAAGGCCTGCAGTACGGGATCGACATACACAGATACAATACCAGAAGAGCACAAGACTTCAGACTGCCCAACACTAAAAAGGAGATTAGCAAACGCTCTCTTTTCTACAACGGACTGAAAATGTTCAACAATTTACCGCAGAGCATCAAAGACAGTGTCAATATAAGCACCTTTAAGAAACTAACAATACAACACATAAAACAGACTATTTGATAAAAGGACCAATCCTAAAAAGGATCATAAGAAAGTGATGAAGATCTGAAAAAAATCAGATATGAAATTGTACGGTGATGGACATACGCGGGAGTAAGACGAAAAAGTCGTACAGAATAAGAAAATAAATGTTAAATTTAAATATCCAAAGGATAAAATGTCCCTCCCACTTCTAAAGCAGCGTATGGGGTGGAGGAAGGACCCAAATGGGCCTAAGGGACCATCACAAAAAAATTCAGGGTGCCCTGACCATTGGCAAAAGTTTTTTGCCATATTAGTTCTCATTTCACAGTTTGTAAGTACAAGACAAAGAGAATTCTAAAAGTTGGTCTACTACCCTAAAGTCATTGCATACCTTAAGGCGCAATTTTTTAGTTTTAGATAAATACAGTGTTTTCGTCATTTTTAACAGATAATTACTGGATAAACATTAGTTATTGGACAGATATTAGTAATTTCATGATAACCAGATCACGATCCATTCAGAAGATAAATATATCATTTAGGACTATAGGGTTCAATTATACCCATATAATACATTTTGGAAAACTTCTTCTTAAAAAAATTGAGAGTTTTGAAAATATGGAATTGTGAAGTTTATATTTAACTCATACGATTGACATATTAGAATAAATATTTTTTCATGTAAGAAACATTTTAAGCGATTAAAAAATATCTTCAAATAACATTTTGTAAAATTTTTCAAACAAAGTTCAATAACTCTAAAAATAATTTTTTTAAAATTTGTTGGAATAACTGCACTGATGTTTTATTATAGTTGGCGCATTTTTCTGGAACATTTGATATTGTAAGACATTCCTGTTTCAAGATACAGTGAAGAGATCAAGTATCCCCAGGCAGGGACGGGATAATGTCATAGTCATGAGCCAAAAACTGCGACTAGTGACCCATTCTTTTTCTCACATGTCGTTAGTTTAAGATTTTTTTGAAATGAAAGCATGCTATGAATGATTATTTTGGTAAAGAAAGATTTTTCCATTCTGTCATTGATCATTGAAATCTCCAATATATCGGTCATGACATGATAGTTAAAATGGTTCATGAGAAATATCACCAATGTAATTTTTTGCAATTTTGTTTGCCAAACAGATTTTCAAATATACTACGGCAAATTCTAACTAACCATAGTGTGTGGCCGAAGATTAATTCTCGGTTAAACGAAGTGAGATGACGCCCATTCGGCATTCGGTTATACATTCGGCAGGCACAGCATCACCACCAGCCAGTCGAGTTGTACCGTCGGACAGTGAGGACAAGAAGTGATTTAGGCTCAATACACATGGTCTCCCGATGCCCCATTGAGGCAGACCTGCATAAAAAGTATAAAAAAATGACCTTCCTAGACGCCTTTTATTATTTCCATTTGGTTCCCAAATTTCATTCATTGCCCACTCTTCTCATACGTGACATATATTTACATCACGTGAATATGAATGGTATTTACATTCACATTATCGGAATATTTCTGTCATGACATGACCCATGACTGATCATATTTTCTTGGCTATAGTGATCCAAAATAAATTTCACCGTCAACGTGAATGAATGAAAATTTCCATGCCTGTCTCCAGGGATCAAGTATCCTCATTCTCCCTTTCATTTTTCGTTTTTTGTCAAAGTTACGGATTTGACTCGGGATTTTAGCTGAGCGCGCACATGTCCGATTGCTTCGGGTTTGCCGCTACTTACGGTCATATGAAGAAGAAACCAGTACAGCTCAAGGTTCCGAGAATTAGATATTTTTAAAATCCTTAATTATATTAAAAAGCTTATTCTTTGACCAAATCAAATAAGGTAAATCTTCAAAACTCTTGAGTAAATTAAATAATAAAACTATTGCGCTTTGGCAAAAATATAACTAATTTTCAAAAGTGAAAGTAAGAGATATAAATTTTACGTTAAAATCGGATTTTTGGGAACTCGATCCAAAACTAAAATTTTGGCTTGAAATTTTGTTCTTTATTTTAATTTTATTATAAGTTGAACTTGCAAATATGAATTTCAAATTATGAATCTGATTATGATTTTTTTTTTATTTTGGATCGCAATTTCGAAGCATTGTTGTGTTTGAATTCTGCATAACAATTAGGTTTAAGAACTTTGAATCTGAATATGAAACCAATTTTCATAGTGGTTTTTTATTTTCATACTTAACTCGGAAAATACTTTTCATAATGAAAAAATAAAAATCATATTTTGAATGAAATTCAAAATCAAATCCCAACCAGTCTTTCAAAACGGCTATACATTTCTAATTTTTAAATTATGATGATTCGAACTATCAATCAAATATTTTAAACTGGATAAAGAATCGCAAATAAAAACAGAAACACGAATTTAATTGAAGTAATATGGAATCAGAACTTCCGGAATGATTTTAATGTCATTTGGAATCTATAATTAAGAACTTGATTTCTATTAACAAGTTAGAAAATTCTTGAAAAACTGTAGCAGAATGCTGAATTTTTTATTAGTTTTCTAGGGTTTCGCATGGGTTCGCATGGGAGTCAAGATGGTTACTCTTAAATATCGTATCAAAATTTGATAATAATTTAAGATTTTGAGTGTAGAGTAGAAAACCACGCTTGCTTATTCTGGTCCCTCATGGGATGCCATACGTACTCTTCCCTTCGTTTCATGATTTTTTATTTTTCCTTTAAAATTATTTTAAACAGTTGGAATTGATGGTGATCAGGAAAAAAAATAAAATAAAATACGATTTTTCAATTTTTTCATACATTAATTGTTGCAAATTTGTATCTTTATGAAACGAAGGGTTAAGAGAACATGTACTCTTTTTCGATCGAGAAACGGATGTAATCTTCTTTTAGTGACATTTTACCAAATGTATTCTTTTTTGTTGATCTTTTTTGTTTTATCAGAAAAATCTATGATTCACTTCCATTTCATAAGGTTGTTTAACATCTAAAAAACTACGGAATGAACACAGTTTACAAAAAATTACTTTTACATGTTGTTTTCATTAACATGCATTTTTAGTCGTAATAAAGTGAGCGCTATAAACGCCTTTGAGTATGCAAACAGTAATTCATATGTACACAGTTTAAATAATATGCTTAAATGCTCACACATCTAAAATAATGATTGTTAAGAAAATGTACACGTCAATAAAAAATGCTCGGTTATCACGGTTTCGAATTACAGTAGAACCCCGCTCATTCGAGGTATTAGAGGCATCTTTAGAAAATACGAGTTTGTGCATCGTTTTCCTTCTGTTTTGCATACTATCCAAGCGCAAAGCTCAATAATAAAATTGATCTTTTTTTTTGTTTGCGCATATATTACACGACTTATGCCTAAGACAAATAGGTCCAACTTGGCGAAATGGATCTTGTATCAACTTGATGGCTAGTTATGTAGTTTCTCCGGACTTTTGGGTAAATGAGCTCAATGTACCTTTTTAGGTGTTGCAGGATTTGGTAACCCTAGTTAAACCCCCAAACCTCCCCTCGCTCCTATGGCCATGGCCCGACAGACTTTTAAAATCAGCCGGTTTCATTAATGGGCACTAGAAATCGAGATTCAGGAACGTAAGTGGAGATGGATTGGGCACACGCTGCGAAAAGATGAAAGCGAGATTTGCAGAGAGGCGCTAGATTGGAATCCATAACGACATCGAAGAAAAGGCAGACCCAGAAACTCGTGGCGGCGAAGCCTGGCCGCTGAAATGCGAGCTGTTGACGAGAATCTTGACTAGGACCAGGTGAAGATGCTGGCTCCGGATCGTCAACAGTGGAGGTCTTTTACCACGGCCCTATGCACCGGAGGATCGGCGAGGGATCATTAAGTAAGTAAGTAAGTTTTAAAAATGCAATTTCAGAATCCTAAAATATCTATTTTTCCAAAGCTCGCAAACAAACAGCTCTCCTGATGATGCCAAAAAGCAAACGGGTTGTTGAATTGGATAGAACTACTTTTTTTCTTTGTATAGTTAGAGTGCTATTTTTATAGTCATTTAATGATAAATTTGTGATATTTAAAAAATAAGGACATTTTCATTTAGTAAGCCCGTATTGGACAAATGGATGGGAACACTATCAAATGGTTAACTTTGAAGATGGAAATAATGGGAGGGCCTAGGGGAATGGGTGAAGGTAAAATTTCATTTTGTATTTTTAGGCTAAATTTATTTAGCAATTGTTATAATTTTTGCCCCTAAATGTATGCAGTATCTTTGTTCTTTTTTCGATTATAAATGTTATTGAATGAAAACGTTAAAAAGCAAGGTAAAATTGATAAACTACCATTCGTTAATATTATGAAGGTGTTTTGTATCCTTTATGATCAAGAAAACTCGTTAAAACCGTCCAATATTACCCCAAAGCATCAAATTCTGAACAGATAGGAAATCGATTTTTAAATCAAATTTAAAATAGTCCAATAAATCTCTTCAACCATGATTTACATTCAAAGGAGTCCAGTACTGGTTTAAAAATATGAAACATTCCACATTCCCCATAACAGAAAAAATGATCGAAAAATATTGAAAAAAGTTATCAATATTACCCTTGATTACAATACATTAAATATATTGAAATTCTTCAAATTAATAAATATTTTGTTGTGGAAGCATCATCATAAGGAAAAATAATGTAAGTAGTTGGGAAAGAAAACTGTACAAAATATAAAATTAATTTACAGCTTTGAGCTGACTGCAACTAAAACCATACGGGAGTTTGCCCAAAAGAGCTCCGAAAAATAATATCCCAACAGAGCTGTTATTTGATGATTAAAATGAATTTATAATGAAATACACCTTTTGTAACGATTTTTCTCCTGGCTTCTAATTCCGGAAATATTTTATTATGAAAATGATGAATTTGACTAATCGTGAAAAATAGAAAGTACTTGAAGGAACGAGGGTCGTCGAATCATTCTCAAATTTGAGGATTTGATTGGGTTCACTTGAGAAGCCGTTTGACCAAGTTTGGCGACATTCAAGTTTTCGTCCAAACAAGATTTTACGCTATGCCTTCACGCATGTTTTTTTAAGTAACACCTGTTGCCTATCAGGAGTAAAAATAAATAAGAATTCACCCTAAAAATGAGTGTGTCCACTAGATTATATGGTTAAAATGTGTATTAATTTGAAGGTATATAAATGAACAAGCGCATTGTTCTTCGTTGTATAAATTTGAATAGTATGTATTTTTCACTGTCACACTTCCAGAAACTATTCAGTATGGTTGTTTATCCAAGTCTTATTTGTCGAGGATTATAATAGTTTATTGACAATGATTTTTAACAAACCTTTAGAAAAAACTCAGCGTATTTTTTTAACTCATGGGAAAGAAATCTAAATAACGTCAAGACTTGACAATCTGTTTTCATGACATCGCAACCATTTTTAAATTTTTTTATTCACTTGTGTTTTTATTGCTGATAATTTTTCTTTTTGGTTAGGTTTGAATTCACGTCGTTGAATATATTTATCAGTTGAATATCAGTTGCTGTTTCAGGAAATTGTTAGGTGATATCTATATTATTTTTCATCCTATTTTTGTGTACCATAACTGTTATATTTCATACAAAAGTCCAAGGAAACCTATGAAATATGAATGTCAGCACAGTATATTCGCGTTTCCCAATAACGTCAAAATTCTGGTGAAACGTTAATAGATCGTATCACTGCGCGTGCACTTCCTCGAAAATATCCGAGCCGCACATTTAATACTTACGATTGATGAATATGAAGCAGTTGGAAAGCATTGCAATTCATCAATTCGCGTTCTGATGTTTTCGAGAGGCTCCAATAACGTTCAATCGTCGAGATCGTTGTTTACTTTATATACATATTAAAAAATGGAAAATTTCGGCCGGGAGAGAGTTTGGGAACCCTGGATCGAGAAGAACGTGTTTTTTAATCGAACTAATTTTAAGTTGAATTTTGTACGTTAAAACTGTATCTTTGTTAGTATCATTGGGGTGAAATAACGTGTGAAGTGTGGGTGCATCCGGATATAATGGAGTTTTAGTGTTTGGTTCAGCAGATTGCAGGTAATTTATGTTTTTATTTTGTATTTTGGCATACTTTGGATCAACGATGACGACGTTTGTTTGGATTTTCGAGTTCGAGCTATCTAGATAAGCTCGAAATTTAAAAACAAATAGAGATGGCGCGATTCAAACTTTGAAAAGCTCATCACATTTACCGATATCATTACAATGCGTTACATCATTCGACATTCGCTTATACCGACATCTGGTGAGTAAAAATATATTTTTGTTTAACGACATCTGGTGGATAATTGAAAATAAGTTTTGAATTTCTAATCGACTAATAACATTTTGAAAATTATGTGATTCTAGATAAAAAGTATACGGTTAACCATTTTCGACTTAATTATATTTATAACAAAAAGTGTGATTACAAAAATATGACAGTTTATTAAAGCTAATATACCTGGCAGATACTTTAATTTCAAAATATTAGTCTTCGGTTTTTGGTAATGAGTAGAAACTTTCTGATGATAACAGCTTTCCGAAATATATATTGGCAAAACTTAAAGAACGAATCATATTTTAAAACGGATACACCGTACTATTCTGTTGACAATTTCTTATACTGTCGGAAAACCTGTTTCGAAAATGTTTTGCTAACAGCAAACCTAAAAAGCTATAGTTTATCGGTTGCGTCGTTTTACTTAAATGTAAGATTGCATTCTATGTTACATCGTGCACGGCTAAAGTGAACATTACTTCAGCTTAATCATTTTAATTAAATAGTTTAAAATTTTGGGGTTTAATTTGAATTTAGGTTTACATATGTTTGTAAGATCTCTCCAAAAATAGAATATCCCACTCCCTATCAAAATCTATTACTGTTTACTTTCCAATAAGATTTTTTTCCATACACATAGTAGGTAGCATGACGAAAAAATGTCACGATTGTGTGCAGCCACGGAGAATAGTTGGATCTACAGATTGAGGAATATACAGAGGACAGGTAGCAAAACCATACTCCAGGTGAGTGATTTTTAATTTTTGTCCTTATCAATATTAGGTAAATTGTAATGATTGTGAACAAAAATATCCACAGTTTATGACAGTTTTTTAATTGAAAATACGTTAATATGACGCGATTATTTGTCCAATATAATATTTAGTATCATGTCATGATCATATTGCTCTTAATGTTTCCCAAGTAACAATTTTAGCTTTATTATGGTCAGCAAAATATCGTTTGGACTATCGCATTAATCTTCATAAAAAGCTAAAGCGCATTCTATAACATCACCTGGACTCTAATAAAGCCAAAATCAGGCTATTTGGCCCTACCCTAGAAACGTCATCAAGACATATAATTGTTGGTCATAAATGTTGGTCGCCAAAGCTTTTAAAAAGCTATTATAAAACATGCTAGAATTTTTTGTTTTTTTCGGTTCTGTCAGTTCTCGGAGTTTTTTTTTTATTTTTTCCAGCAACCATAATGGTTGATGAATGATGATTGCATTATTCAGATATGATTTGGTAAAATTAATAGCTAAAAATCCAATGTTTTAACCATATATTGAGCTTCTTTTCTACTGCCAGTCAAGATTTTAGGTAAAATGTATATGAAATAGTATCTTAAAATAAATGCGCCTCGTCAAATCTGATGGTCAATCATGATGGAATTCATGGAAAAAGGCCTGAAAAAATATTTTTCAATGCTTGCATTGTGAATCCATCAACATGGCGTCATTTTGTGCCCTTCGATTTTGCAACCAACATGGCGTGAGTCAATTCATAGTTTTATTATGGTTTAATGATGACCCCAAAAAAAGCTACGATTTGACGTTTCTCTCGCAAGCCAACCAATTACACGCTTAGGATGAGTTCCTCATTTCTGAGTTGTTAATCATTAGTACAGTAAATGAGGACAGACTTTTTTAATAAATAGGGATTGGTTGTGAATGACCCGTGGAATAAATCATGAGTTGAAGTCAAATTTCGTTGTCTGACGCCATCTTGAAATCCAAGATGGCGGCTTCTGCTGAACTTTAAAATGTTGTAAATGACTTTAAATCGCATGAAACCCCAACAATATGGGTATTGAGTGAAAGGGCTTAACGAGTAGAAGTCGAATTTCGCTTTGAGACGCCATTTTGAAATTCAAGATGGCGGCATCCGCTCATCTTTTAATGCTGTAAATGACAAAAAGTCGCATTAAACCACCTCTATGCGGGTATTAGGTGAACGGGCTAAACTAGAAGAAGTCGATTTTTTTTCTTTCCGACGCCATCTTGAAATCCAAGATGGTGGGTTCCGATAAACTTTGAAATGCTGGTAATCACTGGAAATCGCATGAAAGACCCACAATATTGGTATTTGGAGAAAGGGCTAAACTAGAAGTCGTATTTTGCTATCGGACGTCATCTTGAAATCCAAGATGGCGGCTTCCACTGAACTTTAAAATTCTGTTAATCACTGAAAATCACATGAAACTCCCCCAATATGGATATAAATTGAAAAGGATCAACGAGTAGAATACAAATTTCGATATCAGGCGTCATCTTGAAATCCAAGATGGCGGCTTCCACTAAACATTAAAATGATTGAAATCACTGAAAGTCACTTGAAATTCCCACAATATGGTCATTGGCTAAAATGGATTAACCAGTTTAAGAGGAATTTCTCTATCAGACGCCATCTTGAAATCCAAGATGGTGACTTTCGCTGAACCTTAAAATGCAGGATTAACTAAAAATTGCATGAAACCCCCACAATATGGGTATTGGCTAAAGGGCTTAACTAGAAAAGTAAAATTTCGCAATCAAGTGCATCTCGAAATCCAAGATGGCGGCTTCCACTGAATTTGAAAATGTTGTTAATTACTAAAAATAGCATGAAGCTCCTACAATATGGGTATTGGGTTAAAGGGCCAAACGAGTAGAAGTCGAAGTTTGCTATCAAACGCCATCTTGAATTGGGGTATTGGGTGAAAGGGCAACACTTAAAGCATTTCAGAGAAACGCGAAATAAGATATTCGACTTCTATCGTTTAGCCTTATTATCGAATACAATATATTTTGGGGGTTTCATACCTTTTTCATTCATTTACAGTATTTTTGAGTTCTGCTGAAGCCACCATCTTGGATTTCAATATAGCGCCAAAAAGCAAAAATTAACTTCTTATAGCTTATCCCAATTCAAAAATATCCATATTTTGAAGGTTTCATGCGATATTCAATGATTTATAGCATTTTAAAAGTTTATCGTAAGCCGCCATCTTGGATTTCAAGATGGCGTCAGATAGCGAAATTCGACTTCTACTCGTATAGCCCTTTTACCCAATACCAATATTGTTTGGGTTTCATATCATTTTTAGTCATTTTCTACATTTCAAAGTGCAGCGGAAGCCGCCATCTTGGATTTTAAGATGGCGTCAGACAACGAAATTTTACTTCTACCGGTTGATCTCTTTCAACTTATACCCATATTGTAAGGGTTTTATGCAATTTCCAGTCATATACAGTATTTTCAAGTTGAGTGGTAGCCGCCATCTTGGAATTTAAGATGGCGACGGACAACGAAATTCGACTTCTACTCGTTTATTACTTTCTCCGAATAACAATATTAAAAAGGTTTCATGATATTTTCAGTTATTTACAACTTTGAAAATAAAAGCGGAAGCCGCCATCTTGTATTAATGATGGCGTCAAGCAACAAATTTTGTCCCTCCTATTTGAACCCTTTCACTCAATACTCATATTGTAGAGTTTCATTCCACTTCCGGTAATTCGAAGTTTTCTTAGATTTTTATAATTTTTTATTATTTCAACTCAAAATCAACACACAGAACTTATCAAAAATTTGTAAAAATGGGAATTCCTATTCAAATATGTGCTATCTAATCTGAGCGTGTCCTGTTTTGACGTCTTGATCGAGAACTGTCACTAAGTTTTATGGCGGTTTAATAATCAGGCACTGAGTGCTATTATAGAACATGCAAAAAAAAGCTTGGAGCAAACTTCTAAGTTTGTGTTTTATTATAGTTTAAACGTAGCATTCCTAACTCTTTCTAAATAACTAAAACAGTATGTTTAATGGAAGGTTTATGAGAGTTTTCAGAACTATCTAAAAACAGATGATCGATTCAAGAATATAAGCATTTTGCATGACCATAATAAAACCGTCATAAAACGAGCTGCACAAAAAAAGCCATAATAAAACCATAATAAAACATCGAAATGCTAGTTGGCTGAATCTGTGTTACTTGGGTTCTGTTGATGTAATCTTACTCAATTTTAAACACAGAGTTGTTTGAAATGCTTGAAAAATAATACATAGATGAAGGTTTTTTTTCTTTCTTGAAATATCTCCTCGCGTTGATTCAAGAAACATAATCGGATGATATTTTCCGAGATATATTCTTTTCCTTTTTATTCACGATTCGATTCAGTCTAGCCACAGCTGTCTTGCTTAAAATCCTTAAATATCAAAGGAAGTGACTTAAACAATTAGATATCTGTATTCGGCCACTCGGTTAAAATCTTTGTCGGTACACTGAATGGGATCAGTTAACAATCAATATTAAAAAATTGGATATGAGTTTTTTTTAGTACGTTGTAGTAACAGTAAAACATTAGTTTGATAAACGCCGCAAAGTAGGCAAGATTTTTATTTTACATTAACTTTCGAATCTCCCTTTCGGGCGCTTAAAGCAATGAAAATATTTATTAGTCTCCTGAGATCTGGTTATCTATCATTATTTATATCAATATCGTTATATTGTTCAAATATAACCAACTATGATTTTAATTGCAGTTCAAGGTTTTTTAGCTGAATAATGCGAAGTCATCATGAAAACGAATTATCTATTGGTCTTAGTTTAGCAATGTCAAACAAGTCTTGTGATTGCCAAATGGAGAAAAAAATTGAAAATAGTTAAATTGATTTTCATTTCAATTTTAAATGGAGCTTAAAAATTAACAACGAAAGTCAGTTTACTGTCTTGATTAAAGTTTAAAAAAAAGATCAATGCTTTAAGGAAAAAATGCCTTTTTTTAGATATTTCGTTTGGTTAAAATAATGATAGTTTTCACTTCAATAACATAGCTCAGATTCTTTTTATTTAATTTAGAGCCTAGCAGTAGAAGAAAATTATAACATAAGATCACAACACAGTCAAAAGTGTCTCCATGATCATATCCTTTAACCCCTATTCCCAACAAAAATTGATTTGCTAGGATGCAGAGGTGACCTCGGTCCTAAAGCATGATTTATTCTATCATCCTTTTTTCTCTTTTCAATTCTATCTATTGACTACTAGGACGTGGCCGGCGCCGTTATTGATGCTTAAAGAGAGAGCATCAATTTTGGGCATTGTGAATGTGCTGTCAGTCCCAGACACCATTCATTTGACCCTTGAACAAAATTGGTGGCCTCGGTCAATCACGGAGTAGCAACCATTGGCGATGTGGAATTCGTTCTACTGAGCCACGCCTGCGATCATGGGATTCGAAATGTATTTGATTCAATATAATCGTACTACCAATAAACAGTTTTTATGAAGTATACTGAGGAAATTCAACGGAATTGTTCAATATTAATTTATTACTAAAAAATATAATGAAGCATTTCGGGTTCAATGTTTAAAGGTGGATGTGAGTAGTCAATCAAGCTAAGCTAAGCTATGCTATTAGAAAATGGAAAATTTCGGTCGGCTAAAATAAATAAGAAACCCCAAAAGATGACTGATTTATTGATGTGATTTTCTCGGCACGAGGGACTTTGATTTTAGGAATTATGATTAAAAGGGCCATTTCCTTTTCCCGGCCCTTTACAATCATGCTTGACCATCGTTCTATGCCTGACCATTGTTTTTTCCTATTTTTTGACGCTGGGACGTTTAAAACTGAACCCAAAACGACGTCACGAATAGAAAACTTTTCAAAGCAAATTTCTTCTTCTATATTACTTGGATAAACGTTTTAATAATTTCACGTCGAAAAGCATAATTGTCGCTGTTTTTGGTGGTTGAAGAAATAGAATAAAAGACAAATGGTAATTTTCTATGTTGAATCCTGAATCAAAAATCAGCAAGCGGAAGAGGACCGAAAAAAGGTTTTCTACAAAGCCGGCCGAATGAACCTCATCCAGAAAGCGAGACCCTTCCAGGAATCCGTTCGGTGTTCTGGTGTTTTTCATACTCCGGATTCAAGTCAAGCTTCTATTTTTTAAACGAATAGCTCTCAATCTAGATTCTTTGTATGATTAGGAAAATATCACATAGCTACCGTAGGAAGAATAAAATAAGATTAATTAAAATTGTTCTAGTTGAAATTGTTTCCGCAGATCTTCTTAACAATCAAATTGTCATGGTTGCATAAAAAACTGAGCCATAATTGGTCCTTACTGTTAATAACATTAAATCAGTTTATTAGTGAAAGGAAACTTTTCTCAGCGATTATGCAGTGAACGAAACGAATAGCGAAATAAAGATAACTGTTTCAATTCTTGAAATAATGTCTTCAAAACCCTGAAATGGTCTTCGTGTTGCATTTGTGGCAATTGCGTTTTAGACAGTCAACTTTTTTCATTCAATTTTCGTCCAAAAATCTCTTTCCTGAATTGGTTTCAATACTTCTAACAAGTGAGTGCTCATACCATTAGCAATTCACGTAACCATTAAGCTTCGAATCAGCGAAAAGGCTTTTGAAATTCCTCAGTGCCGTTTAACGCCTCCACGTATCAGTGAGCATTCGGCAACGTAATGGCATATTAGGCAGGGTAATCAATTGCAGACTCTCTGCGCCGTGAGTCCAATCAATTGCAAAATTGATGATGTGTTCTCCGATAGCGACATTATCCAAGCATGAATCAATTGCAGCGGGGTGTGCTCATGTAGCCGCTAATTAGCAAGCAATAAAACTTTACCCGGAAAGCTGAATGAAATTTCTATGAATGAACATGTTATGTATGTATATTTTATCATCATACAGTCCGTAATTTATTCACAATGCCAATCAGGAACATTTTAACTCATCAATACGTACTTTCGCCCGCACTAATTGGCAGCAATTTCATATTTCAGTGAGTTGCGGAGTTCGACATTTGTGCCCGACATTGGCAACAACCATCATTCGGATGTTTTTAAGAATTTGTTTTTTATATTAGCCTTTTCTGAATCGTTTCGTGCATTCAAATGGAAAAAGTTAGCGAGCATTTGTTGCATTGGTACTTCGCTGCTGATGTCCGCTTTTGTTCAATTTTTTTCATGCGAAATTAGTTCAAATGATAAAATAGCAAATAATGAATTTCCAGTAATCCACTGTTTTGAAAGAATTCTGGGTAGTAATAAGTTGATTTGATTAATTCAAAAGATCATTTCAAAAATCCCATATTTTCTCCCGCTTTGGAAATTACATTTTGGCTGAACAAGAGAAACAACTATAGGGTGTCCCAATATGTCCAAGCGCGATTTTGATACAACCCTGCTTTTGTGGAAGACGTTTAAACAGCTGATTTCTGCTGGGTGTTGTTTTTTTACAGTTTAATTTAAACTCTGTGTATCGTGAGCTCCAGTTTTGATAGTTTTCGAGAAAATGAGAAGCATTTTTCCGGAAAAGCGCAAAATTTTTTCTCTAAATTTTACTTAGTCACTTGGCGAAAATAAAAGAAGTACGAATTGGCGCGGTCCAAATTCCATTCAGAAGTATGAAGAGAAAGCAGCATCGTGGGTCGTGGACAAAAAAAAATGGGTGAAGATCGGGTCCGGTGAACAAAACTTTGGACCGGAATGTCACGCGTGCAAACGCCAGTAAGAAAACTGTCTCAGTTGAGGGTGTGGCGAAAAAGTGGAATTCTCTCGCAGCACCGTCCATCGTGCCAAGGTAAGATTGCGTCTAAAGACATATAAGAAACAGAATAACCAGAAGTGGAGTCAAAAAAAGCTGCTTCTGTCAACGACGAAACCTATTGCAAGTTTTATTCCGGGTGACAAATACTACACTGTTCGGGATGGCCAAATTGTTCTACAGACGGAGACATCAACTATTACGGAAAAATTAGTCAAAAATTCCGTATGCAAGTGCGAAATCAGACCGAGTCGATTTGGAGTAATTTTTGTAGTTCTCAAACCCTGGGGTCTCAAAAGCCTCATCTTGGTCCAAAACTCGTCCATGATTTTCTACAGAATTTTTCAGTATTGTTTACACGAGTAAATTTGAACGTTTAGGTTTGTATGGGAAAATTCAATATCTTGTACTGAAAAATCAACATCATTTTTATTTCTTTTGTGGAACCAAGCCAGCTGATGGTTTTTGTGCCAATTTATAAATTCTTAAAGGAAATTTTCCGCTTAACAACTTGTATCTTATTAGGCAAACAAGTTATTAGCTATTTAACAGGGGTTTGTCTTTTGGCATTGATAAACAATCAATTCAATTGATATCACTGCTGGGTTCCTAACGAAATATTGCATGACTACTTACAATGCAATACTTCGCAAGGCACAAGCAGTTGTGTCAATTGAATTTATTGTTCAACAATTCCAAAAAACATACCCCTTTTGAACAGCTAATAACTTTTTGCCTAATAAGATAGTTATACTCTTCGACAAAGCTGTTCAGCGGTGAATTTCCTTTGAAGAATTAATAAATTGGCAGAGAAATAATTGACCGTATAGGTTCCACAGAAGAAACAAAAATCATATTGATTTTTCAGCACAAAATATTCAGTTTTTCCATTCAAGCTTTAAAGTTCACGTTACTTAAAAATTCTGCAAAAAATCATGGATCAGTTTTGAACCAAAACAAGTCCCCAGGGTTTGAGAAATTCGAAAATAATCCTAAATCGACTCAGTCTAGTGCGGCATGCTTTTCGAGCTATTGACGTCCTATAGTGCCTGAACCATAGTCTGCCGTCCATGATCCGCAAACATGATCACCCAGTACTGTTTTGGCCTAATTTTTCATCAGTCCACTATCCAAACGACACGAAGGATTCCCAAGCAACCAAAATTCACATATTTACTTGAATGATTCCTTTGAAAGTTACATATTGGCTGACAAAGAGAATCAACAGCCCTATTCTCATGAGTGAACATTATGTACTCATTAATGAACTTGAAAGTTGCAAAAGTTATTAAAAAGTACGTTGTATGTGACTTATTTTGCCGAATTCCCATAAGTGAACTATATGCACTCATTAATGAACTTGAAAGTTGCAAAAGTGTATGTACGTTGCATTATATGTACGTTGTAAGGGACTTAAGTCACATAGAAGGGCGCAAAAGTGCTCAAAACGGGATTTACTAAGTCACATAAAGAGCATTGAGGTGCTTTCAAAATCACATCACACTTCGAGCTTTTGTTTCGGTTAGAACAACATCTAGGCGTGGTCTGGTGGTAGCGTGTTTGATTCTCACCACGAAGTTCGAGGTTCGATTTCCAAGTCAGACAAGTTTTTTTTTCAAGAGGTAATTTGATACTTGAGTGACCATTCTGATGCGATATATGTAGGAAAAAAGCAATTGAGCAAATAATCGAGTTTGGAATCCGGCGCCTGGAATCCTGGCGGCACCATATACTGAACATAGTAAATAATCAAGAAAAGGTGATATGAACCAATGCCAAGGATGCAGTTGAGATAAAGAGATAATTGTTTGCTTAGTTGCGATTATTTGGAAGCTGAATTAAAAGGTCGCTGGAAGCTGAATAAAACTTGAACTGAACTGACTTGAAAGTATCAATAAGAACTTAAATTTTGAGCTGCTTGCTTGGGAAGCAACCAAAAATCCCATAAAACAGGTACAAAAAAGCTTACTCAGCCCCATCATTGATATGAAGTACGTTCTATGCAGCTCCCTTACAAGAATCGCAAAATGAGCAAAAATCTCTCTCTATCTCCACTGAACCCTTGGCTTCGGTTTATATCACCTTCTCTTGATTATTTACTGTGTTCTGTACAGCGGTGCGTAAACTCGCTTCGAAAAGAATCATTCGGCTGATTTCTTCTGAGTTTAACTTGTTGTGTGCAGATTGATTTTATCTTCGTTCCAATCATTACGTGATTGCACATAAAACGAAGAGAACAGTTCTGCATTGATGTTTTCCATGCCTCGCAGGAATAAAATCACACCAACGAAACAACAGAACGAAGCTTACCGTACACGAATGCACACTAGAGTGCCCCAAATGGCCCGACTTTTAAAAAAGTTATGCGCTGCAGGCTAAAATTGAACCTTGGCCTAGTTCAAGATCTCATGCCAAATTTGGGCCAGATCGGATCACGGGTAGGGGTCGCTCAACGAGCCTGAAGTTTGTATGGGATTTCGAGACATTTTGTTCGGGAGAAACATGAAAAACCAGTTTTTCATCAATAACTTTGGTTCCCGTCGGCCGATTTCTTTCAAAAACGGGTTTTCTTAAAGCCTAAATTATGAACAATATTTCATTCGAAGACTGCATTTCGATAAGAGTTAAGATGAAAAAGTTATTAAGCATCTAAAATGCGCTAACTTTTTTAACGGTGGTATTCATCACTGTTAATTAGGCGTCAATATGTTCGACCGCCTCGACTCATTAACAGTGATGAATACCATCCTTAAAAAAGTTAGCCCATTATCGAAGCTTAATAACTTTTTTATCTTAACTCTAATTGAAATGCAGTCTTCAGATGAAATATTTTTCATAATTTAGGCTTTAAGAATACCCGTTTTTGAAAGAAATCGGTCGAAGAAGACAAAAGTTATTTACGAAAAACTGGTTTTTCATGTTCCTCTCGAACAAAATGTCTCAAAATCCCATACAAACTTCAGGCTCGTTGAACGACCCCTTTCCGTGGTCCGATCTGGCCCAAATTTGGCATGAGATCTTGTACTCGGCCCAAGATCAATTTTAGCCTGCAGCGTAGGACACTTCACAGGTTTTAAATTTCCCATACAAATTTGAGGCAGTCTAATTTACATGCAAAAAACCGATGATTCTCAGGTTGTGCAGAATACTATGGCCGGGGTTAAGGCCAAAGTACGGGCGCTAATAGACTGTAAATAAGATACGAGTAACATGGTAAAATGAAGTTTAATAGTTATTTTTCAAACCCTGGAAATTTGATGGCAATCGGATGAAAACTAGAATTAATTTTGTGTATGGCAATTTCATCGTGTCACCCTTTTAGCAGCCAATCATAGGCTTTCGATCGAATTTTTGATCGAAGACTTCTTATTAGCTTCAGACTGATTTGCTATGATTTTAACCACTTTTTTCAGTCTTTTGCAAAGTTTTCGATAGCAACTGCAGGCTTCACATGTTTTCTTAAATACGATTTAATATGATGCCAATAAAATGATAATTTTTCGAAACGAGGTCCTTTTAAATTTTTCTCACGTTTTTATTAGCTGTAGCTTTCTTTTGATAGAGAATGAGGGTGAATCTTTTGATTGGCATCACAAATCGTCCAGTCATGTTCCTAAGCCCCTGTTGTTATGCTATTTTTATTTTAAATTGTCAAGCATTTTTCCACCCTTACTTCTTTCCGAACTATCAAGTGAATATCATCCAAACTCAAATATTAGAAAAACATCAAAAATTGGTCATTATTTAACGAAACGGCATGTATTTCACATTGAGTGCTCTGGTCGGACATTTAGTCGCCTCATTAAAACAGTGATGAATATCACCCTTAAAAAAGTTAGCCAATTTTTGAAGCTTAATAACTTTTTTATCTTAATTTTAATTCAAATGAAACCTTCGGATGAAATATTTGTCATAATTCAGGCTTTAAGAAAACCCGTTTTTGAAAGAAATCGGTCGAAGAAGACAAAAGTACGAAAAACTGGTTTTTCATGTTCCTCTCGGACAAAATGTCTCAAAATCCCATACAAACTTCAGGCTCGTTGAGCGACCCCTTTCCGTGGTCCGATCTGGCCCAAATTTGGCATGAGATCTTGTACTAGACCCAGGATCAATTTTAGACCGCAGCGTATAACTTTTCCAAAAGTCGGGTCATTTGGGGCAGTCTAATGTAAACCCATACTTTCTTCAGTTCCTCGACTGTCTTCACTACCTTAGGTTGTTTAAGAAGGTGCTGCTTCATAATCGCCCAGTACTTCTCGGTGTAGCGAAGCTCCGGAGTGTTGAGAGGGTTGTGGGACGTTGTGGGTCTTCAGGAGAGAAAGCAGCCGCTTCTGGAGGCACTCTTTCATGCACACCTGTTCGTTCATCGTGTCCTGGGTCACGAGAGGTGCACTACGCTAGATGGCTTGCCAAATCAGGAATTTATTCGCAAATTTAAAGATCTTCTAAGTGCGGACATGCTCTGGAACGCTGAACTTATCCTTGGCCGTGAAAAACATGTTGCCGGGGATCTGTTTGAAGTCGGCCTTCACATATGTTTTGTAGTTCATGTGCAGCATTCAACTTTCGGCAGCATGTTGAGGTACAACTTCCTGGCACGGGTTTTGGCGGACTTGTTGCATCTCGTCGCCATTAGGGGCCTTTTGTACTTTGATCGTTCGAAGTACAGCCCTAGTTTTGGCCTTCTGGACAAACTTCGGCTTTAGTGAAGCGTCTTAGCCACATCCCGAACGAAGGCGTTCGAGTTTCAGATGAAGGCCCCAACTACGCGGTTGTGATTTTTGGTGTTGTACGGAATACTTTTTCCTTCACTTCTGGGCTTCCGATCGGTGGTCAATCGTTCCCCGAACCGCTTAATCACTCGCGACACCGTGGAATTCGCGATTCTCAACGTTTTAGCGATGGAACGATGCGATAGATCCTTGTTCTCGTGATGAATACGCAAGATTTCATCACGAACGAGCTGTTCTTTCGAATCCACTCCTTTCCGTTCCAGTTTTGATCACAGGTCTTTAAAACTTGCAGGATGTAAACAGTGCACTATGAACTTAATTCACCCAAATTGATGCTCCAAATTGGAGCATCAAAGTTGAACTTAATTTTGATCAATGATGGAGCTGAGTTAGCTTTTTCGGAAAGTTGCTTGAGTAGTTTTAGTCATTGGGCGACAAAACTCTCTAAAAAATTACGTCAGCGTGATGTACATATATGCTAATGTCTTAAATGTATGAAAATAATGATTATTCAACTGCATATTTCGACAGAGAATTTTTCAGTCAAAACTATGATAAAACACAACTACGAAGACATAGGAGCACTGGTATAATTTCTCATAACTGTACATAGCTTTCCGGATAGGTACTTATTGATGTCTAGCGCGAGGAAACAAATCTCATTTATTGGATTGTTCACAATCGCCTACAACGTGCTTTCCAATACTGATTTACATTACAGCTCAACTAGATTACAACTTAACAACAGTTAATCATCAGGATTAGATTTCAACTTGCATGCCATGCTGATGCTTCGATAATTCGTATGCCTATTATTACTGCCTATTCTTTATGCCAGAGGTGTACGAAGTGAACGTTATAGTTAAACTTTACACGTCTGTCTTTATGGGAAAAACTTTTATCTTTAAATCAATATGTAGAATCTAATTCAAGAATGCAGGGTAGATAAGGGCATAACGAGCACTCCTCTTTTCTACAAAAGTACGTATCATCTTAAATAAATTTTCATAAGGATTTGTTTCGCACTTCCTATAGTATTATTTTCCACCAAAAAGGAATCTCTTTATAATCTCTACAGGGATATTTAAAAAAACCAGCTGGGTTTTCAAGGGACTAAAATATTATACATTTTGAGCACCACGAAATAAGCTCTTATGATCTATAAATCACCTTGATCTTTAATGTACGCACTGCAACATGATGTACGCACTGTTTCTCAACTTTCACCATCATAAACGTTATGATTTTTCACTTTAATCAAATCCGAATAAATGTTAACAAACATGTTAGAAAATTGGGTATGGAATTAAATCCTTATTTTAATTGGAATTACATTGTTCATAATTTTAGACCCAAGGCATAATATGTTACGACAAAATATGACACTAACAAATCGAAATTTGATTTATATTCTATAGAACTAAGTATAATACTCATACTCAAATCTTAACACTCCGAAACTCTACCTAGAATCGAAAACAAGTTCAGAATTCCAAACAACCAACCGAACAACAACCTTCACAAATTCACTCACCAAGTCGAAATTTAACACATCGACAAGGTTGTAACTAAATACCAGATATTTACTATACGTGACAGTCATAAGAATGTCCAAACCGAAGTCAAAATCCCAGCATCAAATATTTGGTCACTTATCACCTTCTGTAATTAAAAATCCGATAATGTTATAACAAATTTTCTTTTCATTCAAAATATTCTTGAAAAATCCGTTTTCAGCCTCAAATTGTTTTTTTTTGTTCTTCTCTATGCTCATATCTCCATTTAAAGGGTTCTGATAAATTATCAATTTAATTTTATACATGTACTAGCCGCCCCGGTGTGCTTTGCTACACCTTCTTAACAACAATAAATTGCGTGAAAATAAATTACCCATAAATAAGTTTTTGATATATTTATAATGAGAGCTTTCACATTAAATTATTATTGGAATGCACAGAAGATTAGACAAATGGCATATTAAATGAGCGTGAAATAGTAGAATCATGTCACCAATAAGGTGATTTTTGAATATTAAAATCTCGTTTAAATGTATTTTACAGACATTTTAAAACCCTAGGCTTTTAGAGAAAATATTTTTCAAGACGTGAATTCAGTTAAAAAAAAGTGTTGATTAAACCGTGTAAATTTAGGTCAGAAATTAAGTGATGTGTTTTTTTTTCATTTATCAACAATAATTTTCAATTATTTCACCTTGATATTTCATTTAAAAGTATTTCTGAATTTTAATTATATACCAGAGGACAAACCAAGAGACAAGACTTATGAAATGTTAGGAACAGAATCAGTAGTTTTGAGTTATTTTTTATTAAACATGTTTTTAGTGTAAATTTAACTTTTTTTTTTCAACTATCTTGGCGCATTGAAGGCATTGAAAATATGAATTGAGCAGCTGTGCCAAAAATTCCCGATTTCTTGGAGGAATTCCTGACTTTTTCCGTTGGATTATAAATCCCGACTTTTCTCCGCATTTCCTGAATGAGTGGCCACCCTGCAGTTCAATCTTGTGGAACTTGCCTAAAACGTGTACTGGTAACGAGTAAGTTAAATTTCAACCATTGGGTAGAAATCAATCAAATTTTGCACACTTTCTCATTGATGTATATTGTTTACATGCTGTCAAACTCGAGGTCGTGTTTTCCGATTAAACGGAAATGAAAGTAAACTAACGTGAGTCGAGAGAACAAATTCTTTCCAAACACCTGGAATTTCCTGACCTTTCGCACTGGCAGTTGGGAAAAATGTTAAACATTCACCATTCAACCGTCTCCAGATTGTTGAAGCGGTTGACGTTGGACCACGGCAAAGAAACTGGAAGAAAACCGGGACCGGAGAATAAGAAAACGGAGGGAAAGGTGGAGCGGATGATTAAAGCAAATCCCAACGTCTCAAGCCGTGATTTGGCTAAAATGATCGGCATGTCGCAGAGCTTCGTCCAGAATGCAAAGAAGGGAACTGGACTACAGACATACAAGGTACAGAACTTCCCAAACCGCGATGAGCGGCAACAATCGACGGCTAAAACTCGGGCACGGAAGCTCTACGAGAAGATGCTGACAAAATATGGCTGCGGTGTGATGTACGAAGAAACGTATAGAAAAGCCGATTTTAAGCAAATTCCGGGGTTGGAGTTTTTCACCGGCAAGAGCAAGTTTGATGTTTACCACAAATTTCGTGTTCGCCCTTCAATACCCAAGGGCCGTTACCTCAAATCAGCTTTAGACACAGTTTTTACAAATCTTGATAGTTCTATCATAATTGATGTTTAACATAATTAAAAGCCAGGCAGAGAAGGATCTTTCTACACTTAGGAATGTAATTGGTTAATACACTTTTCTCGACACCATGCGCGGATCTACGGGGGTGGGGGGGGGGGTTTAATGGGGGTGATCACCCCCCCAAGCGGAAAAAAATTATTAAAATGGTCACAAATTTATCAACTCAATTTAGATGAAATATAACTTTTTCATGTAGCAAAATATCTTCACATTGACATATTGACATTACCATTTTAACGCGTGCATAAGAATTCAATAGCTGCTAAAAAATATGCTTGAATTGAGTATAAACAGTATGCGCATGTAAAACTTCGTGTTGGTTTCGGGCGTGCAAAAAGGATAAAGCTTGCGCCTCACTCTTTAAGGAATTTCCTCAAGCATGACAGCAGATTGGTTTTCTTTATTTATCGATATCCAGAGTTGTTTTAAGAGCCAGTACCAGAAACGTCGGTTGATAGTGAATAATTCTGAATGATTTCTTGAAAAGGCCTGGAAGAAACCAACATTTATTTTCAAGTTGATCATAAAGTGATTTCTTAAATGTTTACCATACTTGATGGTTTTCTTCAAAAAAATATTATTGGGTCCAAAGATGAAAATTTTCAATAATTGTTCTATTTTCGGCTAGAAATATTCGTGACATAATTCTGACCTTTTCAATAACACTTTTTAACTGTGGGAAAGTAACCTCAAAGTGATAATATCCTTGAACGGACATCAACGTTTTGTTAACTTAAATTTTGGAGGTTATTTTTCCTTTTATTATCCATGTATGGGGCAAGTGTGCGTAAGAACTGTCAAAAAAAAAACTCTATAGTTGATATTACTTCCAGATGTAGCAACCGAAAATCTGATCGATCAGATTGCAGACATCCGGATCTGCTACCGTTGGTCTCTGAAACATACATGCCACCGAAGATTATAAGGGGAACCATAAAAGCATCGAAATGTTTTCAAGTTTTAGTCTATGAAATATATAGGTGCTGTTTTAAAGGCTCATCCTAAACCTTACTCAACTATTGATGATATAACAAAGCTTAACGTTTTAACTAGACACTGGGTACCTCCACCACAATTTTCGTTCCCATACTCCGAGCATTTGAAAAGTCGTAGTACTGAAAAAAGAAAAATGATACGCAAGTGCAATGCATTTGGAAACATTCAAAAGTTGGCTAGTTTTTTTTCCAAAATTAAGCAGGGATATTTTTGTAAAGTCTGTCCGCTCTTAGTAGTCAACCTCACTGGTGGAGTTAATAAACCTGTTCAATTGTTCAATCTTGTTACGAAGCCACTGACTTTTTTTCAAAATTCAATGAAAAAAAAGCTGTAAGTATTCGATAAGATATAAAGAAACGAAGCTATTCAGCAAACCTCTTTAAAAAAATTAAATATAATTATAAGAAATCTAAAATTTATTTGTTTAGATACTTGCTTATTTGTGTTTTAAATGTTTATTTGTTTTAGATTGTTTTTTTGATTCACGTCTACAAATTGATATTTTAATGTAACTTCAAGAGAAAAATATGTAAAATTATTGAATAAATACATTGACGGGTTTCGATAAGTAATGAAGCAGCAGATGGTTTAAAATAGAAACTCAAAAGAGAAAATTTTCGATTGAATATAACTGAAACTTATGTGAAAGGCTTTTTTACTCGAATATTGTAATAGTCAAAATGAATAAGACGTAGTTTTAACCATAAAACCAGAGATGCTCATTTGAGTAAGATAAATCATACCATCAGATTTATTTTTGACTGAAAATAAATAAAGTACGATTTTCAAAATTAAATTGCTTATGGATTACTAATTTGATAAAAATAAACAAATGGTCATTCCATATCCCCAACTTGATAAATAAACGTAAATTAAACTTCATACCAGTGAAAAAAAAACCTTTGTCTGCTTTTTGCCTAAGACTAAGCCAGCTACAAACAGATGTACAAAATTCTATGTACAATTTTATAAATTGTTTTTAACATTATTTATATACATAATGCTGAATTCTCTTCATCTTTATCATCAACATTTTTCCTGCCACAGTTTTTATTTTTCCCAATCACTCAAAAAATTTGGACATATTTTTTTGAAAATTTACTAAATCACCCCCCCCTATGAGCAATCTCTAGATCCGCGCCTGCTCGACACTTGTAATTAGAGGAGTGTTCAAACAACTACTCATAGAAGTTGCCCGAGCGCTTGATTTCCATTTATTTGTGACATTTTCCAAACATCCATACACATCTTTTAAAACATTGAATTTTCATTCGTCAGTTTCATATTTAAGATATCACAAAACAGCCACACTTCCTTCCAGCCCACATCCTAGAGTCCTTACGCCACTGGTACGCAATCAGATTAGACGTCATAAAGCACTGTAGGTATTATTTGCACGCACAGAGCATAGTTTTACTCACTGTCTATCTAGCGAAATATCCCGGGTATCCACTGAGTTACTGATTCGCGAAAAGCCTTTTCGCTCGGATCCTATCTGCTATAAATACTGAAAATACTGAATAGTAATTCGCCATCAACCAGTGTGGAATCGTCAACCGATGGCAATTATCAATTACACGCGAAAAATATATTGGATTCAGTTGTTAATCTGATTTTCGTCCAATTGGCTTTATTCTCCAGCGCTGCTGGCACGTAACGCAGTAGGTATCATGTACCTTCACCGAAAATTGTTTCCCATGAGCGAACGAGCGAAAAATTCGAGGCACACATCCACCGGCAGAATAATATTTTCGTTCGGGTAAAGGTGATAATAATTAAATAAATATTGCCCCGGTTCTTCCTACTGACGGCTAACACAGCAAAACAGAATTTAATCCGCACGAGTGTAGTTTATATTTACCAGTACGCTCGCTTTATTGATCACAGTATGCTTTGCGTCTGAACCGTTGCACTCCGTTTTTGCACTGAATGACGTGCTAGTCGTTGTTGATGCTGCGCCCTTTGCAAAGCCTACTGCAACTCCTAGATTCATCGGCCCTAGTTGCATTTACGCCATGACAGTTTAACAATGATGATGCCATCGCCTCTGGGGCACAATTTTCGGTCTGCTTATCGCTCAACTAGATTATAGTACCGATTGTGTATAGTTTTAACCCAAATATTATCTGTGCCGAGTCCCTTTTGTACCGGCCAGCATGATCCAGTAGGTACCTATGTTGGAGATTTTTGTCCGTTCATAAAAGTTCAACTCTATTTTGCTCTAGCACTGGACAATATAACAATACAATGACAATCGGAGATAAGATTGAAGCATAAAATGCAGTGTGGTAGCACATTACAATGACTAATATACATGTAGACTGACGACAAAAGGGAACTTGACTGCATGCTGACAAAATATGAATAAACCCAAAAGTTGTGCCCCGGGAGACACCAATTCGTTGGGATCTGATAACACAATTGACTTTGGCATGTTCCGACAATTTTGTCCTTTTTATCCCCACAGAGTTATTAAATAGTTCTTCAATTGTGAAGCCGCTTCTTCACAACTTATTGGCGTTTCACATGACAGCTGTCTTAATTAAAAATCGTTATTTTGTTTATATTTTTGAAGCCATTACATATTACAAGCATAGTTTTTTTTTTCAGAGACAAAGGCTGAATATTTGTCTTGTGGTTCGTATAAACGTATTCGTTAATCTATTTCAACATCATCGATAAATTATAAATAAGAACATAAAAGAAGTGATATTTTGCTTTGGTCCAGTTACACTATAAAATCGTTCAACAAAAGAACCATTCTAGCAGGAAGTTTAAACTCCCGCCAGATACAAAAGAGGACGTTTGAAGTGTTTTCAGTTTCCTTTGGCATTTTTATTCCGGGCCATTTGCCAGTCATTAAATCCAAACAACTGCGCGGTTTTCGGTGCCATCGCCAATGAAGGTTGCCATTGCCATTGGAATGATTTAAGGCGTAAATAAATGTTTAGTTCCATATCCTATTCGGTGGAAAACGATAAGAACTGCCAGCAGTAGAACCATCGTCGCTGCCAGGCCTGCAACGTTTATGAGCGAGCATCAACGCTGGACAGTTAAATGTTGAACGCTGCATAACCCGCTCATTCTTCTGAAATACCGATAGGTAGCAATCGAAAGCATGGGCGGAGCGATTTTAATTTTAAATCTAACTCAAAAGACACTTTATTTTAGAAAATACCAATATCAATTATAATATATTTTTTTACAGAGAACAAGAAAACTTAAAAATCGTTTATAACAGAATTGGAGATAAACAAAATGAATCAGACGATTTCATTCATTCTTTTGTAACAAATTATTCATGCCTACACACTACCAAAAAAATCTGTAAAATTACATCACATGTGATGTTAATAAAAAGAAGCATCATATATGACGGAATATTCAGTGCTACACAGAAAAAAAATCTGAATCCTTAACAACACTGAAATCGAAAACCTTTATCATTACATGACGTGTAACGCGATTTATTAATGTAAATTTACAAATTCAAAAAAGTTGAATCCTTAACAGCACTGAATTCGTATGACACAAATATTACTTGACACGGAACGCGATTATTTGATATAAATTTACATCACATATGATGTAAATAAAAAGAAGCATCACATACGACGGAATTTTCAGTGCGAATGAAATATTACACGTCTTCAATATTTTACATGTCTTTCAATTTTACACATCTTTCAAAGTTTACAGACGTGGAATATTCATCTCGCACTGAAGATTCCATCATATGGGATGCTTATTTTTCGTTACGTCATATGTGATGTAATTTTACCAATTTTTTTGGTCACACGCAATTCTTAACAACACTGAATAAGAAATTTCTTAAAATTACACGTCATGGAATGTGATGAGGACATTGAATTTTAATTTAATCAATATTACAATACACTGAACGTGATAATGTCATGTAAAATTATGGACTGTCAAGAACAGGATCAGACAAATGAAAACAAAGTGGTAAGTCAAGTCAAGTCATGCACCAAAGTATTTTTTTAAGCAGTTTTCCCGCGAGAAAGGTTCCCAGAGATCTTCGTGAAGCAGGATGTGGTTCTGGAAGCGGCTCCAAGATATTCATCTTTGGATCCGGTACTTAGGGGAAAAAAATTAAAAGTGTGAAAAACATTGTCACTAAATAAAATAAATTAAATTTATTACAAACAGGTTTTATTTTTATTATGAGATGAGATAATTCCATTATTGAATCATAAATACCAATAAATAAAACAAAATAGATTCCAATTGGAATTTTTCCTTCCAATATTCAGTGATTTTATAATTTACATTATTTTTATTTTACATGTTGCCGAATTTTACATCATTTTTTATTTTACACGTTGCAACATTTTACTGTCGTGTAATTTCCAACTAGCACTGAAAATTCCGTCATATATGATGCTTCTTTTTATTTACATCACATGTGATGTGATTTTACAGATTTTTTTCGTAGTGTGTAGTTGGAAATTACACGTCAGTAAAATTTTGCAACGTGTAAAATAAAAAATGATGTAAAATTTAGCAACGTGTAAAATAAAAATGATGTAAATTATAAAATCACTGAATGTTGGAAGGAAAACTTTCCAATTGGAATTTGTTTTGTTTTATTTATTGTTAATATGATTCAATACTGGAATTTTCACGTCTCTTAATAAAAATAAAACTCATCTATAATTAATATGATTCATTTTATTAAGCGGCAAAATTTTTTTTAACACACATTATATTTTATTTCTTTTATTCTTCCGCGAAGTACCGGATCCAATGTTGAACACCGTGGATCCGCTTCCAGAACCGCATCCCTGCTTTTCGGATATCTCCGGGAACCATCAACACCGATTAACTTACTCGCGCGCGGGGAAAATATTTTGGCGCACGACTTGACTTAACAGTTTTTGTCACATATGTCTGGTCTTGTTCTTCACAGTTTATAATTTTACATTACATTATCATGTTCAGTGTATTGTAATATTTCATGTCGTGTAATTTTGAGAAAATTTCCAATTCAGTGTTGTTGAGAATTTCGTGTGACCAAAAAAAATTGTAAAATTACATCACATATGATGTAACGAAAAAGAAGCATCACATATGATGGAATTTTCAGTGCGAGTTGAATATTACACGTCTGCAATCTCAACAGACGTGTAAAATTTGAAAGACATGTAAAATATTAAGACGTGTAATATTTAATTCGCACTGAAAATTCCGTCGTATGTGATGCTTCTTTTTATTTACATCATATGTGATGTAAATTTGCATCAAATAATCGCGTTCCGTGTCAAGTAATATTTGTGTCATTAGAATTCAGTGCTGTTAAGGATTCAACAGTTTTTATTTTGTAAATTTACATCAATAAATCGCGTTCCATGTCATGTAATAATAAAGGTTTTCAATTTCAGTGTCGTTAAGGATTCAGATTTTTTTTTCTGTGTAGCTACTGTTTTTTGTATTTTGAATTGACCGTTTGAAAATTCATATCGAATTTACTCAAATCAAATTCACTATAATTGATCATTGACCACGAGCTTCTTGCCTGCCTTTTTTTTATGCCCATCTGGATTCCAGTCAAGCGCCTCTCTGCAAATCTTGTTCTCATCTCTTCGCAGCGTGTGCCCAATCCATCTCCACTTACGTTCCCGAATCTCGATTTCTAGCGCCTTTTGATGACACCGGCGATGTAGTTCCTCATTTGAGATCCAGTTGCCAGGCCACCAAGCGCGCCAGCGGTTTACAAATACAGTGAGGGGCAAAATAAAGATTCCAAATTATTTATTAATCATTTCTTTTATTTTTTCTGGTTAAAATTCAACGAAAACACATCGTAGTCATTTTTAAAATATTGTTTATTATGTTTTTTTTTAATTTTTGTTAATGTTGCGCTGGTAAAAAAGAAAGTTTTTCTGATAGAAAAAAAACAGTTAATATTAAAAAAAAAATGGGCAAAAAAAGTGTCTCTCTTAAAAATCAATATAATTTCGATAAGTTTCCATCGCGAGGCCCCTCGAATTTGTTTGTTTTGTGTATTTTGTCGTTTCATAAACAACTGGCTTGGCTATGGAGTATTCAAACATGTGTCTACATTCGAATAAGTTGTAAAACAAAGAGAACATCAATTTCTGGTCCCATTACGTTGTTCATCCGGAAACTGGTTGTTCGTGATGTGAATAACGGTCAAACGCACCGGGAAGTGGCCAAGCACTACGAAATCAGCAAGACAGCGGTATCAAAAATCATGAAGAAGATGAAAACGTTCGGATCGGTGGTGGATCGCCCGGGAAGAGGACTGAAACCCAAGACAGATGCCAGAACGGACAAGAAAATCATTCTTGAAGTGAAGAAAAACGCAATAATAACGATCCGGCAGATACAGGTAGAACTCCAATTTTCGGTATTGCGGCGTACTGTCCGTCGTCACATCCATGCAAAGGAGTACCATAGCAAGATCGCAGTGAGAAAGCCTTTCATCAGCCAGGTGAACAAGGCTAAGCGGCTCAAGTTCGCCAAGGAACACGCCGATAAACGGCTCGAGTACTGGAAAACATTGTTGTGGGCCGACGAATCCAAATTCGAGCTATTCAAACGGAAGAAACAGGATCATATGTGGCGTAAGTCGGGTGAGGAGCTCCAAGACCGCCATATCCAAGGAACAGTCAAGCTCGGAAGAGGTAACGTTATGGTGTGGGGGTGTTTTTCTTGGGATGGGGTGGGCAATTTGTTTTGGTGACGGAATCATGACAGCTGAGTCGTATTCCAATATCCTGCGGGAAAACCTCGAGGTATCATTCATCAAGACGGGCTTCGAAGAGCGCTTCGTTTTACAGCAGGATAACGATCCGAAGCATACGGCCCATCCGACGAAAAAATTTTTCCGTTCCTGCCGCATCATACCCCTTGAATGACCCCCACAATGTCCTGATCTGAACCCCATCGAAAATCTGTGGGCCATCCTCGATGCTATGATTGATAAGACTGGTGTGACAAATAAAAATACTTATTTTGATGCCCTGGAGCATGCGTGGGAGGAACTCGACCCACAACACTTGCACAACCTTGTTGAAAGTATGCCGAAGCGCTTGCAGGAGGTGTTGAAGGCTGAAAGAAGGCCATGCCCATTAATAAATTGTTTTTGTTTGCCTTCAGTTTAAATTATTTAAACTATATATATATATATATATATATATATATATATATATATATATATATATATATATATATATATATATATATATATATATATATATATATATATATATATATATATATATATATATATATATATATATATATATATATATATATATATATATATATATATATATATATATATATATATATATATATATATATATATATATATATATATATATATATATATATATATATATATATATATATATATATATATATATATATATATATATATATATATATATATATATATATATATATATATATATATATATATATATATATATATATATATATATATATATATATATATATATATATATATATATATATATATATATATATATATATATATATATATATATATATATATATATATATATATATATATATATATATATATATATATATATATATATATATATATATATATATATATATATATATATATATATATATATATATATATATATATATATATATATATATATATATATATATATATATATATATATATATATATATATATATATATATATATATATATATATGACCCCTTCTGAAGGGGGTCGTCCATAGAAGACAAATAATCTTTTCGCGATATTGACGTTACTTTTCGTCGGATCGTGTTGAAAATTTTGGACATGAGTCTTTTGAAAGACGAGCAATTGATTTCAGGTGTCAAATTTCGTGTAAGGGGTCAGCCAAAGAGGTCGTCCATATTAACTGTTCGCTGTTTTTGCGATATTGACGTGATTATACATCGTATTCAGATGAAAATTGGTACACGATAGTTTTGAGTGACGTGCAATCGATTTGAGGTATCAAATTTAGTGTAAGGGGCCGGCAGAAGGGGTCGTCCATATTAAATTTTCAGTATCTTAGTGATATTGACGTTTTTATACATAGGATTGGGATTAAAATTTGCACATAGGAGTTATTAGGGACAAACAACTGATTTCACTTATCCAAACTAAAATCAGGGGTCGGCCAAAGGGGTTGTCCATATTAACTATTCACTGTTGATGCGATATTGTCGTTATTATACATCGGATTCAGACGAAAATTGGTACACCAGAGTTTTGAGAGATGAGCAATGGATTTCAGGTATTTAATTCAGTGTAAGGGGCCGGCAAAGGGGGTCGTCCATATAAACCTGTCAATATTTTTGCAATACCATCGTTATTTAACATCGGATTGGGATGAAAATTTGCACACGGCAGTTTTCAGGGACGAGCAATCGATTTCAGATTTCAAATGCAGGGGTCGACGAAAGGGGTCGTCCATATAAATTAATTTTTCACTGTTTTTAGAAATATTGACGTTATTATACAATGGATTGCTTTGAAATTTTGCACACGGGAGTTTTGAGGGAAGGGCAATCGATTTCAGTCTTCAAAGATTGTATAAGAGGCTACGAAGGGGGTTTAGATTTTTGGCAATAATTGCGTCGAGCTTTGTACACGTGGTTTTTTGGCACGGTCAAAGGATTTCTGATTTCAAATTTAGTAGCAGACGACAGACAAAGTGATCAACCAAAATTTTTGCAATTATTACTTAACAATGAATTCGAAAGTGCATCTGGAAAATGCTTGGCAATTGGCTTTCATACAAACTGTTCATGACTTATTCCAAGTTGAAAGCGAAACGAAGTTCGTATGGGATCAGCTAGTAAACAATATTTTAAGGATGATTACGATGTGTTTTCGTTAAATTTTAACTAGAAAAATAAAAGAAATTGAAAAAAAATTGGACCTTTATTTTGTCCCTCGCTGTAGTTTCAGACGCCGCACGAGCTTACAAACGGAGTTATAGTTTCTTTTTAACCCCTTACTCCCCTATATTTTGTAAACAATCTGGAAAAAACCTATTAAGAATGCTTCTACAAAATTTAAAATACCGAATCCAAATTGAACAAATTGGAAACTTCACGAAAATCATCGCCGACTACGCCCGAAAATGACAATTTTTCTCCTCAATAACTGACCCACGGCCCCTAAAAACTTGTGAAAGTAAAAGCCTAAAATAAAAGTTATTTGAATTTAAAAACAAAAAAAAACTTCAAACCAAAACTTAATAAAAGTAGTATTCTGTAGAAAAGTTGTATCTTACAATTTGCAATCTAGTAGTTCAACGTTGAGTTAGTTTTACGTATTTGTTGCTTAAATATTCACTGCGTGTACCTGTCATTATCGTCCAGCTCTATTTTTACCTGAATTAAAAAAAAGAAAAAAGCAACAAATTTGTTTTGTTTTTTTGGTTTTGTGACGTTGACGTAGTTTTTTTTATTGTTTTGGTCATTTGTGTTTCTTCCACCACTGCTAGCCGGGAATGAAGCAAAAGAACTTCAACAACTATTTGAAAAATGCAAGGGAATTGAGGGTAAACAGCCATATCTCCTGTTTTCCAATGTGTGCGGTATCGCAAATAGGCTTCGTTGAATTTTTTTTGAAAAAAATTACGCAAGATACATCCAATTTGATTCAAAGTGTTCTAGTCTGAACATGCTTTTTCAGAAATATTTGAAAAATGTTGGGAAATTGAGGGTTATCAGCCATAATTCCAGTTTTCAATCCGTGCGGTGGCTCAAATACGCTTCGTTGGATTTCTCGAAAAAAAAAATCCCATAAGATACGTTCCATTTGGTTCAAAATTTTCAAGTCCCAACATGCGTTTTCTTAACTATTTGAAAAATGTAGAGAAATTGAGGATAAAACGGCCAAAACTCCATTTTTCGCAGCTTCCGATGATTCAAAAAGACTTCCTTCTATTCCTCGGAAAAAATCACACATGATACGTTCCATTTGGTTGAAAATTTGGAAGGCCGAACATGTTTTTCTCTCAAATAATTGAAAAATATAGGGGAATTGAGAGTAAAAAAAGACATAACTCCATTTTCCGAAGCGTGCGGCGACTCAAACAGCCTCCATTTGTTTCACAGAAAAAATTACACAAGATAGGTCTATTTTTGTTCAAAGTTAAGTGTTTTTTTGGATTGTTTACTAAATATAGGGGAATTAGGGGTTAAAAAGGCACTATAACTCCGTTTGTAAGCTTGTGCGGTCACTAAAGGAAATTACTTTTTCATGGATTTATTTTGAGTAAGAGGGAAGATATAGAATTTCTTCGCGGTTCATACACTTTTTCCCCATTGTGGGATGGTGAGCTTTAAAATTTTTAAACAGCGGACCAGTGAATGAAAAAAAATTGTGATCTAGGCTTTCGGCACCATATTGCATAAAAATCTCAAACCCACATTTCTAAAAAGACAGAGACCGACGTCTATGGACTTCCGACACCGGCAAACTCGTTATTGTTGGATAGAGGTGAAAGTCTAAAAATCGAGAAGCAGTCCCCCGTGCAGTTCCAGCCCCATTAGCGCAATTTATGGCTCCGAAATTGAGCAATATTCTCGAAGAAAACGGTTTGCGTATTGACATCGTTTCACTTTGTTGATCGTAAAGCGATGGTTTTATGGGAAACTTTTCACAAAATATGAGAGGAATAAAACCGAGTAAAGCTTTCTTTGCGGCCGAGAAACGACGCTCCAGCTAGAGTTTTGCGAGGCGTTTGTTTTTCTTCCCACGGAGGAATGTTCAACTCTTCTGGGATGGTGGATAAATTGGTTCTCCGACTGCTGTAGGGCCACTTCCCTGCAAATTCTAAGTTACTGGATAGTCTACTGGTAAGACGACGTAATTCTCTCACAGCCCGAAGGCTTACAATAATAATAATAATAAACACTAGCTTCTCGAAATCAATTTAAATGTAAATTGCTAACTTTTCTTCTAACCTGAATAGATATTTCACGAGTCAGAAGAAACAGTTAGGGAAAAGTGTTTTTGTTTGCTTACTTATCCAGCGATTTGCAATATCATGGTGTTATCGATTTATTTAGCTAACACCCGACGAACTCTATATTAGCTTGCGGGAATTCCGGTAAGTATTGCAGACGTAAGAGTAAGTTTGGTGTTGAGAATTGATTCTATCGTAATGAAATTGTAAAAATCTGAATAAATTGCCAACAAAATTAATTAACCATATTATTGACTGGTTGGAAAAGTTCCTATTAGCCATGTTGAAATAAATTGCCAAATATCTCATACTAAGGAGAATACTTTTTTTTTCTCTCATATTTAATAAATAGATGTCTTAAAAATATGTACATGAGCAGACATCTGTTTCCTGTACATTGGAGAGTTTTTTTTTATGTTGGAATCTCTTATAGTTTCTGAGAAAACGATTTTGTAATAAAAGTAGTCAAAATAGCCGAATTCCACAAAAATGCGCATATTTTTGCTTTGGACAATATTTCAGTTCCACTTACAACTTATTTTCTAATAATATAATTGAAAATGGAAGAAACTGATACTATGCATACGAAGCTGAAATTTTGGCAATAATATTGATATCACACATTCTTTTGCATAAAACTTAGTTATAGATGCCATTTAATGATAATATTTCGTTCATATGATTTTTTTGAATCAAATCAGTTTTAAGCTTTTTTTATTACTTTTAGATAATCATAAGAGGTCAGATTACAGGTTTTAATGATGAAAAGCAAGAATTGTATATGGTTAAACTATTTTTGTTTTCTTAATAGAGGCATTAAACGTGCCGGATATGGGCATCCGGCGAAGCCTAGCCGTCGAAAGACGAACTGTCGACGAGAGTCTTAACTGGGACCATGTGAAGACGCTTGCTCCGGATCGTCGACAGTGGAGGTCTTTTACCATGGCCCTTGAATTTGCCTAAATATTAAAACTATGAATTAAAGAGTTTTCTTCCGATTATTGAAAACACAACTATTCGTGTCAACAAACGTCTTAAACTGATCTTTTATTTTCAAAGCCTCCTATGTCTATCAAGAACATTTTCCTCATGCTATCTATCTTCTATTTCATTTTCACTCCTTTTTTGCCTTTCTTTCAGAAAGGTATAGTTATCGGTCGATTTGGGAAATCATTTATTATGGGCCTTAGATATACCTTTATAGGTACCTATCGAATCAGCTCGACGAGTTCAGACGATGTCCTTGTATTTGTGTGTATTGGTGTGATTTTTTGTAAACTTTGTCCACACGTTTTTGCGAAACTGGGATGTACAATAAAAATGATTTTTGTCTTAAAAAATTTGATTTTTTTCGCTCTTCAATGTATAAAAGAGAGAAAAAAAAACAAAATAGCTTGAAAAATAAATTTTTATAGTAATTATCATCAAATCATCACTCTAAAAAACGTATCCATTTGGCTTGCCAGCAATGTCCAACAATCACAGATAAAGATGATCGAAATCATGGAGCGATAAGCGCTGGGTACGCTTCTACTCCGTGTAATTCCCCATAAGGAAAACAGAGGGCGCCTCCGATCGAATGACAAATATTAACAAATGGATGTCAGTCAAACAAAAATGTCTAAATTTTAATTTCACTAGTGAACTTGTAATTTACTTTTGTGTATACCAGTCCACCCTTAGGAAGAACCGGAACCAAAAATTAATTTTGGGATTGAAACCCAAAATTACAGTTCATGATAAGAGATTGCACCATGAGGTACAACCCAGTAATCGAATGACTCAGGCCTAAGGACTAGACCCTCACATCGCATATTTCTATAGTGATGGTAAGTCCCGTCCTTCGCCCAACGATAGATTCTCAAGCACAGATTGCTCTGAGAAGGGGAAAACGATACGGGAACGCGGACGACGTAAGCACACCATCTCATCTTCTCACGTGCCGTTCGTGCTCAGGGAGCACGAACGACAGGAGAGAATTTCGCACGTAGAAGCAAATTGAATCCAATAGGACAAATGCTACTGAATCCTCTCGAGCTTGGTTTTTTTTGTTCCTTTTTCTCTTCCTCTCTCCAGATCTAACGTTGCGCGATGAAAACTTTTCGTTCGCATCGAAAAACCTGTGCAATTGTTGCGTTGTTGTTGTTGGGGTTAGTGTCTTGCAAAAACGAGGACGGCTTGGAAGTCAATCCGAACTTTCACTTGCTGAAATCAGTGGAAAATAACAACCAAACAGTAGCGCCACCAAGCCCTCCATAGTAGAGTTCGAAGCATTTGGGTTTTTTTTGCATATAAAGCTAACAAGCTAATCATCATAATTGACAAAGTTTAAGAAACAGCAAAAAAAACTCCGAATGAACCATTTTGGCCAGGTTGACCAAATACCAAAATAAAAAAAATTGACAAAATTGAAAAAGTGGACAAAACAGAACAATTTCACAAAATTGAAGTAGTTGACAAACTTGACATAATTCACTGATTTGACAAAAACGTCAAAATTGACAAAATTTATAAAATTGACAAAATTGATAAAATTGATAAAATTGGCAAAATTGACAAAATTGACGATGATAAAATCGACAAAATTCACTAAATTGACAAGCTTGATAAAACCGACAAAAATCGACAAAGTTGACAAAATTGACGAAACTGCCCAAATTGAAAAAAATCGACAAAATTCACAAAATTGACGGAATTGACAAAATTGGCAAGATTGATAAAACTGGTTAAATTGACAAAACTGACCAACATGACAAAATCGAATCAAATTGACAAAATTAATAAAATCGAGAAAATTCACAAAATTGACAATGACAAAATTCACTAAATTGACAAAGAATGACAAATTTGATAAAACTGACAAAATTTCCCAAATTAACAAAATTGACAAAATCGACAAAATTGACATAAATGACACAATTTAAATTGACGAAATTTCATAAAATGACTAACTTGACAAGATTGACAAACCTGAAAAAATTGACTAAATTGACCAGATTGATAGTACTGACAAAATTTACTAAGACAAAATCGACAAAAATCAAAACAAAACAAAAAATAGACCAAATTGACAAAATTGACAAAATCGAAAAAGATTTACAGAACTAACAAAATCGTGAAAACTGGTAATATTGACAAAATTTGACAATGACAAAATCGACAAAATTCAATAAATTGACCAAAATGACAAGATTGACGAAATTGACAAAACTGAAAATGTTGACAAACTTGACAATTTTGACAAAATTGACAAAATTGACAAAATTGTCAAAATTTACAAAAGCGACCAAATCGACAAAATTGACATAATCGAAAAAAATCGAAAAAAATGATAATATCAAGAAAATTGGCAAAATTGATAATGACAATATCGACCAAGTTCACTAAATTAACAACATTGACAAGATAGACAGATTCACAGAATTGAAAAAATTAATAAAACTGACAATATTTACAAAATTGATAAAATCGACAAAATTGATAAAATTGACAAAATTAAACAAACTGCCAAAATTGAAAAAAATCGAAAAAATTCACAAAATTGACAAAATTGACAAAATTGCTTAAATTGACAAAATTGCCCAAATTAGAAATTTCAACAAAATTGACATGATTAACAAAATGAACAAAATTGACAAGATTGATAGTACTGACAAAATTGACTAAAGCCGATGACATAGTGAGTGCGATGCGATGCGAACCGGCGAATGCAATTCAATGCGGGGAACCACATTTAAAGAAAATGTATGCGAATCGCTAAAACCTGACATACTCAACGCGGCGAAGCAGATGTCATTTTGTTCCGCCGCTCGAGTTCGCATTGGCCGCGTTCGCCAACTCGCATCGCATCGCTCTCACTATGTCATTGGCCTAAGACAAAATCGACAAAATTCATCAAATTAACAAAATTGACAAAACTATCAAAATTGAAAAAATTGACAAGATTGATAAAACTGGCTAAATTGTCCAAATTGACAAATTTGAAAAAATTGACATAATCGACAATTGATATTGACAATGACAAAATCGACAATTACACTTAATTGACAAAATTGATAAAACTGACAAATTTGACTAGATTGACAAAATGGACAGAATTGATTAAACTGACAAAATTGATCAAATTGGAAAAATGGACAAAATTGACAAAATTAACATAATTGACAAAATTGACCAAATCATGAAAATTGACAAAATCCACAAAATTGACAGAATTGACAAAATTGACAAGATTGATAAAAGCTTTTAGTTGATTTATTTGGTCTGAATTATACACAAGAAGTGGTTTTTACACATTTTTTCACTTTCAATACAAATTGGCCAATTGGAAAAATGATGCTATTTTCAGCATTTTATTGGTGGCGCGTTTTACCGAACGCAAGGGCCGTGATAAAACAAACCCATAAAAAGCATATTTTAGCGAGTTTAGAGTAATTTTTTAACATAAAAACTTTTTTTTTTTTTTTGTTTCGATTATAGTCGTTTTACCATCTTTATGGCATTCGCGACTTTATCAACGTTGCAGTTGGCGGATTGTTATTGAAAAACTTATCCGGTACAACTGCGTTCGATGTTTACTCTTGGGCTCGAACTCGCGGACATCGGCTCAGGAGACAACAAACTTGTCAACTGAGCTATATCACAAGCCCTTTAACATAAAAACGTAATTTAAATTATGTTCATAATTTAAAAAATTTAAAAAATGTGTTTAATCATTTTTCTTCAGTAAATGACAACTGATTGAAAGTGTCTTGAAATATACATCGAGATGAACAAAAAACTAAATTGTGAAATTGTCACGAATCAGGGTCATTTTAAGGATTTTTTCATACTTGCCATGGCCTATCACAGCATTTAGAACAAATTGGTAATATTTTGCAGGCTTGAAATGTTTCGGATTCTTCAAAACACGAGTGGCGCTTACTAGCCACATTGGTCGTTATATGAACTTTTCCCCTACATACATTTCTTTACGAAACGAGTACTGCAAGATTGAACGTTCAATGATTGAAACATGGACGTTTTCTGTGATCCATTGATTGAACAATTTGATTTGCAAAATTTTAAGAAAGTAGAGATAAAAAAGGCTGCTACTCTTCCAGAAATCATCTAAAAAGACTAAGTTGAAAACACTCATATTATTATCTTAGAATTTTATATGTCTTTAATCCAACTTTTCCACTAATCAAAAAAAGGCTGTTTTCTTCATCCAGTCGAAAAACCAAAATTTGAACACATATTCTAGTTTTGGAGATTGAGGCTTTAAGAGGCTTCAACAAGATTTTAGAGACAGGAACCTACCCTGAATGTCTCAAGACAGCTAGAGTTATTCCAATATTTAAATCTGGAGATGCTCTCGATGTTAATAACTACCGTCCCATATCATCTTTAAGCATTTTTAGTAAGGTTTTCGAAAAGCTCTTAATAACCAAAATGAACAGCTTTCTAAACGAAAATAATGTTTTCTACAATCTTCAATATGGGTTTAAATCTGGAACAAGTACGCTTACAGCCATCTGCGAATTGCTAGATTCTGTGATTGAAAAAATAGATGCCAAAAAAATTGTGGTTGGACTCTTCCTAGACCTTAAGAAGGCCTTCGACACTCTTAATCATGGTATATTACTGAAAAAATTGGAGTGTTATGGCATAAGAGGCCTAGCCAACAATCTTATACGCAGCTACTTGGCTAACAGGAAACAATTTGTCCTCTTAGGTGAGGCAAAGAGCTCTCTAGAGAGCTTGGAAGTTGGTGTCCCACAAGGCAGCAATATAGGACCCTTACTGTTCTTACTATACATCAATGATCTCAGCAAATTACCGCTGCGTGGTGTACCTCGTCTATTTGCTGATGATACAGCCTTATTTTATCCTGAAAACTGTCCAAATGCTGTTATAACCAACATGGAAGAAGATTTAAAACTCCTTCACAAATATTTTTCAGCTAACCTCCTGACCCTCAATCTTGCTAAAACAAAGTACATGATTTTTCACTCTCCAAGGAAAAAAATCGAACTTAATTGCGATCTTAATCTATCCAATACAACTATAGAGAGGGTTACCAACTTCAAATATCTTGGAATAATTCTAGACGAAACTCTGTCATGGCTCTGCCACATTGATCAACTACATAAAAAAAATTCATCCCTGAGCGGAGTCTTATGGAGGGTGAAAGCTTTTGTTCCACGTCATATTTTACTTAAATTTTATTTTGCTTTTGTACACTCCCGTTTATATTATTTAATAGCTGTATGGGGCAGAGCGTCGTTATCCCTTGTTTCTCGTCTACAAACCCTTCAAAACCGTTGTCTGAAAACCATATTCATTTTACCCTTTCTCTATCCAACCAATTTAATTTATTCTAATCGCTCTCATAATATATTACCTCTCTCAATACTTTGTGATCTTCAAACTATAACCTATGTTTTTGATAATTTAAACTCTACAAACAATAATCAAAACTTAAGATTCAATGCGGGTTTGCGATATCACAATACTCGTCAATCTCAACATTTGATGCGCAGTACAAGTTCAACAAGCTTTGGCCAACGTCGAATTTCCTTCATTGGTCCAACCAAATTCAACAGCCTTCCTGAAGAAATTAAAAACAGTTCCAACAGAAATATTTTTAAGACCAAACTTATGCAGTACTTCAAAGATAACCTAAACCGATGATCAACCAACCACTTATTTCAGTCCTTTCTTTAATTTTTTTTATTTTCTTAGCGATAAATTTAATTTAAATTATGTAGTTTTAGTTGTATTCTTAGTTACTCTTTATATTAATAATTCTTTTAAATCTTAGTTTTTTTTTCATTAGATAAATAATGGATCTCTTAAAAGGAATATTCTTCCACTGAGATTCATTTTAACAAATACTGTTATATTCCTATTACATTTCCTCGCATTAAATAATCATTTTGAAATTTCTCAGCATTATTAAAACTTTGCTCGCGTTTTCAAGTATATATTAAGTTTTTTCTTGTTTTGCTGCCACACATGCTGAGAACAGTTAGCGTCCATTACCAGGGGGCTCAAATCGAGCTTTTTGGTGTGGGGGAGTGTGGTGGGCCGCTAAGAAATTAAAAAAAAAAAAGAGTCCGAAATTCTTCTTATAAATAGAGGAGGTAGAAAATGCTTCAACAGTTGCACATCCATTTTTAATTCATTTTTCTGCTGTTTATTGTCGATTGAATTGGCTAGTGTTTTACTAGTTCCTGTTCAATAGCTAGTGCTTCTACCCTACAACAGGAAAGTGCTTTTACCTTATATGAAACATGCATACTTCATTATTGACAATCGTCACCCTGAATCGACATTTTATTCAATGAAATTAGAATTTGGTAGTGAACTTTGAAATGAGCGAATGCGCAAAATATTAACAAATTGAGTTATGAGCTGTGTTAAAAGAGCCGTAAACAAAAGTATCTGAATGTTATTTGGTTTTCGAGAAATTAAGTAAGCAATATTATAGGTATTTTTGCTGGGAGCTAGAAGAGTTGTCAAACTTTGAAACTTTGTATTCAAAATCCGATAACGACTTCAAGCGTTATACTTAATAATAAGTATACTTAATAATCAGCTGTTTCTGGCTTGTTAAACCTTGAGCTGAATTCACATTGTTTACTATTTACTGAACATATCTGATTTGCAACGCTCAAAATATAAATAAACTGTGAAATCAAATCAATGCGGACCACAACTTGTCTCGGGAAATGGCTGGATCAGTTGAACTGATCCAGCGTGTAACCAACGACTGACTTAACAACAAATGTTTTTCTGTATTCTTATTAATCAAAAACCATTGATTGACATCAAAGCATTTGTAATAAACTTTCTTTAAAAAATTTCCTCATGCTTATTTTAAACATAATCGTTTAACTTAGAAACTTTGAGGACAAACCGGTGAGCTAAAGAACCTAGCTGGACGAAAACTTGCCCATTTTTGCGAATCGGATAAGAACTCTAAAATAAATTATCTTCTCTGACTTTCGGGTCATTTCTCGATGTTATTCATGATAGCTTTACAATTTGATCAAAAGATGACACAATCTCGCAGATGCTAGACCAAGACTAGGAAAAAATGAGGACTGCCATACAAAATGATACAATGCCCTACCGGGGTTAAGCCCTCCGATTTCGTGCTGTAAAGCAATTTGGTAAAGTTATTTCAAGTGTTGTTTTGGCCGTTCACGACGCTCCAACCTTCATTAATAATCCATTTCTGACACCAAAGGATGTCTTCCCGAACACGGGTCCAAGGTTAAGATGCTCCGTGAAAATACCTGTCACCATAAATTAATTAAAGACAACGCTGGCAGCGCAGGGAAAAAAGTGAGGAAAATAATCATGCACCTAACTGAACCTTCCTATCTGATACAAAATTAATTATTTCATTTTTTACCGTTCCACCCTCTTAATTTTAACGACGTTACAAAATATAAAGACGGTACACAGTTCTGTCTTACTCTGCAAGCTTCGGGAGGGAAAATTCTCTGCCGCTAATTAAGATAATGGCATAATGAAGGCGCCCATCAAAATTTATTTTTACACCGTAACACAAGTCACTCGACATCCAGCAGCGCTTTAATACTAAACCGCCAATTGTACCTCCGCTTCGGTGGCAGTTGTAATCAGGTTGATCTGGATCTGGGTGGACCGAAAAAGGCGAAACCAAACGAACGAATGAGATGTCTGGCGTATAAAAATTAAGATCAATTTTATTGTTATTTGATGTGATTACTTAAGAACGTAAGAAACATCCTGATTAAAAAGGGTTTACAAACATTGTTGTCCACGGAAAAATATATTTAAGAACTAACGATTTAAAGTGAATCGTCGCATAAAATATTATAAGCAGAGCGTGTTTTTTCATTTCCTCTCGTCGAGATTAACCCAAGAGCGAAAGAAATTTACATGACGTAGAACGTTAAGAAAACGTCCGCTGCGAACGGTGGTCATGAAATGAATTATGTCAACCAGTGTAACTTTTTCCATTACCGAGTAACTGTTGAGTTTATTTGCTACTGTCGGGTTCTATATTATGCGACAGAATCAAGGTCCGTAGTGCTGTAGAATGTTTTTTTTGCTTTGTAAAATTTAAGTTGAAAAGCAGCACCATTTATTTTTTGCAGTTCTTGCGAATCATTATGATTGAAAAAAATTACTACTTATGTAAGAATTTGGTATTTCATAAATCTTGTCTATACTGCGTAGAATGCTTTTTACACAACATCGGTTGGTACAACGGCTACAAACATTAAAACAAATTTCAACAACAGTTCATCGACACACTATTGAATCAAATTTTCTACAATCATTTAAGATTTGAAGTGTAATGTTGAAACGTTAAAACATAATTTTAGGGTTCACTGAGGAGGAGCGAATGCCAGAGTAGCTCGGAATGTATGGACAATTGGTAAATCTGTTTCGTTATAATTAAAACTCACCAAAGACGTCGATAATTTCGAAGAACAAACAATCGCGGTGATAAATCCCAAATCAAATAAGGTATAATTAAGCTTGCCAGATTGCCCGGTTTTATCCGGGTTTGCCCGGATATTTGAAACAAAATTTCGATAAAGTCCGGTCCGGCCCGGCTGCCCGGATATCGTGAAAAAAGTCCGGATATTGCCCGGATTTTTTCACAATTTTTACAAAGAAACCAAAAAAATTCAAAGTTTTTGAGTAAGTTTCGGCAAAATCGATTCACGGTATGGAAATTTTCAACGGTTGTTTCAAATAATTTCGCTGTTTTACTTTTATAAACCTTTAAATATTTAAGTGTTCCAACAAGTTTTTGAAGTCTGGTATACATTAATAAAATATTAATTTTATTTTTTTTTTGCATTTTTTCTTTGCTTTTATGTATAATTACATCTAAATTTTGCCCGGTTTTTGCCCGGTTTTTGGATTTGAAAAAATTGAAATCCATGCCCGGATTTTGCCAGGTTTTTTAGAAAAAATGCTCGGAATTGCTAGGCCCGGATGGGAGTGGAAAAAATTCTGGCAACCTTAGGTATAATATAGCAATGATCAAAAAACAACACGGCAACACTGAAGATGAATGAAACAAACTAAATTTCTATGGCAACGGTTGTTAGTTTGGCAATACAAGCCAAACAATTGGAAATAAAGTGCATTCCATAACAACAAATCCAGACGACGAACTTCCCTTATATTCCTTATCAAGACATCTATTTCTAAGCGCCATCATGGTCAACAAAAGTTTATGCAATATATGGTTTACTTTTTTCATTACCGTGTGCAATTCACAGCTTTTTCTTTCAACCTTATCGCTTCGTATCGAACGCCATTCTGCATTGATTTTTGAATTGGCAAACGAAAAAATGAGGCAGGTAACACTCGACAAATGCAAACCACAAACACCAATCGCCATCGAATGCTGCAGTGCGAAATTGAACGGCAGGTCAACATATGATTGGATTGATATATTGAACCATGGCATCAAATGATTGCAGAGTTCACCGATGAAAAAAAAAGCTTAGTAAGGCTACGACGAGATGAGAAAACTTGTTTTTTTTTTTAAATTTAACATTACAGCTAAAAATCACTAGTTTTTGATGGTAAAACGGTTGATTTTGAAAAACGTATGTAAATTTCTTGAAATAAATAATTTTGAAAGTATTGATAATTTGTAAGTTGTAAGTTGGCGTCAGGGTCCATGATTCAAAGTTGTCTGGGTGTTTCGGCTAGGATTAGTGATTTTGGCCGAAACGGAAACGAAAAAACAGTGTTTTGCGGTACATCACGGAATCAATTAAAAACATATAAATATATCAAATATCTGTGTTGTTGATCAGCCTTAAGAGTAGGTACATACATTTTTTTCGATCATCACTTTTAAGAGCATGCCCAAGCAACCAAAAGTTCCATAGGTACAAAAAACTTACTTAGTCCCATCATTGATATGAAGTACGTTCCGTGCAGTTAAAAAAATAAGTTCTTATAGACACTTTAAAGTTCCAAAACAAGTCTTAATTATCTTCTTTTCAGCTTTGAGTGGGCTTTTAATGCAGCTTCAAAAAAATCGTAAAATGAGCAAAAAATTATATCTCAATTGCACCCTTGGCGTTGCTTCATCTCACCTTCTCTTGATTATTTACTATGTTCTGTACATGAAGCCGCCATGATGCCACGCGCCGGATTCCAAACTCGACAACTTTCTCATTGTCTTCTTTCCTGGATTTCCTATATATATCGCATCAGAATGGTCACTAAAGTACCAAATTACTTATTAAAAAAAACTTGCCCGGCTTGGAGATTGAACCCTGACCTTCGTGGTGAACACGCTACCACAAGACCACGCCTAGATGGTTCTAACTGAAACTAAAACTCGAAGTGGGGATGTGATTTTGAAAGCACCCCAATTATCTTTTTGTGACTTAGTAAATCCAATTTTGAGCACATGTTCTGGAACGAAGGAGCTCCGTTGAACCACCCTAACACCAGAAAAGGCCCAGTAGCAACATGGCGATGCTGCGCGCATTAACGGATGTAATGCGCGCCAAAAACATTCGGGTTTTCCTCGGGTCTCGGGTTTTCCAAAGGGCCGAGACAAATTTAGCCCCAGGTTCGGCCTCTTTTCCCGACCAACCACCAGCGAAGACGGACCACGGTAATAAGTTCGCGGCCCTCAGGGCCTAAGTCAGAGGCCCGAGTGGCCAGAGTCAGAAGTCCAGAAGGGACAAGTTTGTGTTTGTTATTTCGAAATAAGTTGTAAAGAATACAGTCCACTTAAATTTTGTAATGTTTTGAATGAGTGCGTTTTTATTTTATCTTGGAATATCTGATGCTATCGATCCTGCCATCAGGGGCGATCCTGAACATGGTCCTATCGAGCCAGATCATAAAACCAGCGGATAGCATCAGACGGTATGTTCGGTATGGTATGTATGTGAGTGTGATAGAAATGTGTTTGAAACGTTAAAAATCATCCTGCCGTTGCGTACAGAAATCAAAAATCCCTTAAATCAAATCGACTATGAAATAAGACTCCTAGCTGCATATGGCGTGTGTGAGTGTTTTTTAAGCTATCCAAATCCATGAATCCACCCGTCGTCTAGATTCAATATGAATCCACCTATCAATTTCAGCAGTGTGATCTATCCTACAATTCCTCCATCAAGTTTGTGTCATCAACGACAAAATGGTACATTCGCGTGCAACTCATTTCGTTATTTGGGAAAAAACTATTCGAATTTCGCTACTTTTGCCATCCAATGAAATCACTAGACGTCGTATCTGCGTGGCGTAGTCGGAATAATGTAGACAAAGACTTACTTGTATTCGTGTTGAGCATAATTGCTGGAAGGAGCAGAATGTTCCATTTAGGAAAATCCCTTGATCAATTTCGAGGAATTTCCTTAAATCAATTTACAAATAAGTGATTCAATTACTTCTCAAACGTTTCAACAAATTTACGTTATATCATGTGTTACGAATATTGACTATAAGAGAACAAGAAACATATTCACCACTATATGATATTAGACCGAGTCGACACCACATTAGATCAATTAAATATGAAGTAATCATCCACAATAAAGTGTCTCAGAAAATGTTCGAAAGAGCTAACAATAATTCGAGTTGAGGATCAATAAGTGAGCGTACGAACAATCTACTAAAGTGTCAGCCAATTTCAACCGAAAAAATATGCGCCAATGGGGTACAGTCTTGAACGTCCACAATCTGTGTGTTATTCACCACATTCATTGCACTTGCAGAATCCACCTCCTATAGCGACAAGGTGGGAACTGATCGGAAAATGGAATACGGTGTCAAAAAACAATAGCAAAACAATCGCGCTGATCCAGGAAACTCGCCGAACATTATAAAACCGTCGTTGTTTTCCAATATTCTGAGTATTTGAGGTTCGTTCAAGTGGTTTACATCTTAGCAAACGGATTCATCGGTAGTGCAAATGTTTCTCCTCGAGTGCTTGTTTTTGAAGAAGAGTTTCAACAGCCGCAAAAGAATATTAAATTTTGTGTTGAAGGCAAAGTGGTGGTGCTTAACTATCTGGATTATTGCTGGCATCGGTTTCGTCTTTTACATCTGCACGCAGAAATGTCTGAGGATGGTTCTACGGTGGTCAATGGAACTCCCCCGTAAAAAGGTGATGGAACCGTCGATGAGATAATTGCCAATGCGTTTCAGGTAGATCATGTTATTCATAAATATTCCATTTTATTCTTACCATTTCGCTATTCAACAATCCTTTGAAACTCCAGAACGATGTTTTTAGTAAGATTATATGCAAACGCTTAAGAACAAAACTAAAACCCTTAGATCCCTACAAATATCCACATTCTTTCCAACAAGGTGAAGTTGGTTGGTTTGAAGTATTAAAAAATCCATGATATTTATCGGGTTTCCGTTGCGCAATAAATGTTGAAATTATGAACAGATATATATGTCAAGGTTTCTCAACGTGAAAGTTTTGTTCGTTTAAGTATTTTAAAAAAAGGTTCAAAGTCGAATGTTTCATTCTGGTTCATATGATACAGTCATCGGGAGATGTTGCATTGTTGGAGTTGTATTGAAAACTATGTTGGTTCAGTTTGAGAATTGGTCATAACTTTCAGAATCATTCATTCATTGAAATTGAAACATTTATTCACTGAAATTGGATTACTGTTGGGATTATATTGAAACACAGTCGGTCGGTATTATGTCAGCTTGTGTATCGGAGAAAACGTCAGACTATCGGTCATTATTTGGAAAAACGTCAAGAGTTTTGGGTCGAATCGTGGAACTTGATAATGAGAATCAAGTTTGCCAAAATGTGTCAGTGGTTGTATGAGCGGTTCAAAACTATAACGGTTGTTTTCGGTTCCATTTTAATCATTCATCATAATATGTCGGAAAATCATTCGGAATAACTTCGGGAATCAGATGGATTCAAATCATTCAGTCAACCATTCAGTATAGAGGGACCTGGACCAGGTACGCCTCGAATAAGTCAGCGAATCATTCAGACTATGTCAGACAACCATTCAGTATAGAGGGGCCTGAATCAGGTTCGCCTCGAATACGTCAGTAAATCCTTCAGCGTTTTTTTTTCGGGTATCAATGAGATTCAAATAGGTGTCATTCACACAATCATTCAGATCCAAAAATATGTTGGAAATCGGGTGCAATTTATAGTCAGAAAATCAGTCGGAGACCCAGTCAGTCGGAGAAGTCAGATAACATGAAAATTCGGTATTCAGCAAATCATTTCATACACTTACAATTCACACTGGACATCATTGGGTAAAAATCATAAAGGGAACCAAACGGGGTTCCATTCGGTAATAATTCTATTCGGAAAATCTATCATTTGGTCATCAATCGGTATTTACATTCGGAAATGGTCGGAGTAGGCGTTGGAATTCGTTTTTCGGTTAACCTGATCGCGGGATCAGGACATTTATGTGACGGTTTTTTTTTTGCTGTGTCTTTACTGCTGCAATCGGGCATGGCAATACCAGGGCTTTCCAGCGCGCCTCCGAACCCACAAATTACTTCCGAAAGTTTTTTGTGCAGTCACTCCGCCATCAGGAGTTATCGGGAATCCAAGGGATTCAATTATTCGGTATCAGTCGGTTATATCATTCGGTACACTTCAGAGTTGCGTTGGATTTCGGTTTTCGGATAGTCTGATCGACGGGATCAGGACTAGCATTTGGCTGTTTTTCATCAACATCATCCTGGATTAAGTACCAGGACTCTCTAACGCAACTCTGCATCACACAAACACACATACACTTATACACACAATCAATCAATCGGAATGAAGCTATCAGGGTCTGAGTCAGTGATGATACGGTTTGACTATTGGTCAGAAGTCATTTGAAAATGTGTCAGTTTTTTGGAGTCTGATTTTGTCAGAGAATATTTGCTATTTTATCGGGAACATTCAGAAACACAGTCGGAAAATCAATTGTAAATTTGGTCTGAACCCTTAGTTGAAGAACATTCAGAATTGGTTGGCGGACAAACATCGAGAGTAAAGCCGGAAAATTGTCAGAATTGAGTCAGTATTAAATGTATGTTTGAGTCAGTTATATGTTATGTGTATGTCTGATTTAAAGTCTGGGTATGTGTCGGAAGAGCTTGGGAACTAGAATGTTCGGCTCATGTCAGTTGCAAAAGTCAGAGAGCTTGGAGAGCTCAGAATTAGAAGGCCAGAATAACATTTCGGATCAAGTCGGAGCATGAGTAGGTATCACAGCGCTGAACTTGGCTATGAAAGCAGATCAGCGCACGGGAATCAAGGTTAAGTATTTTTTAAAGCAAAAATCGATATTAGAAGAGTGATACTTCCTTTCCCAAGCCTGTAGGCACGCATCCAGGCTAACACATGACGAAGGCGAACAACCAAAGAGGTTGCAAAAAACAGAGCCGGCACCCAAGCACAAAGGTCGGAACCAACGTGGGTTAACGGCGGGCGGTAATGCAAGGTCTCTCCGCATACAACGAGTGCAGGTCATCGACGTGGTCGAAGCGAGGTGGTTCATCGCAGTACGGTACATCAACATCGGCACAACAGCAAACAGCGGGAATTTCGAAATGCGTCGTCCCGTCGCCTTTCAAGGCGGGCGGCATGTTCTGGAACGAAGGAGCTCCGTTGAACCACCCTAACACCAGAAAAGGCCCAGTAGCAACATGGCGATGCTGCGCGCATTAACGGATGTAATGCGCGCCAAAAACATTCGGGTTTTCCTCGGGTCTCGGGTTTTCCAAAGGGCCGAGACAAATTTAGCCCCAGGTTCGGCCTCTTTTCCCGACCAACCACCAGCGAAGACGGACCACGGTAATAAGTTCGCGGCCCTCAGGGCCTAAGTCAGAGGCCCGAGTGGCCAGAGTCAGAAGTCCAGAAGGGACAAGTTTGTGTTTGTTATTTCGAAATAAGTTGTAAAGAATACAGTCCACTTAAATTTTGTAATGTTTTGAATGAGTGCGTTTTTATTTTATCTTGGAATATCTGATGCTATCGATCCTGCCATCAGGGGCGATCCTGAACAGCACTTTTGTGCCCTTTATGTGTCTTACACAGTACATATAGTTCACTCATGGAAACTGGGCGAAATAAGTCACATATAACGAACATATTAATCACTTTTGCAACTTTCAAGTTCATTAATGAGTACATCAAGTCGATTCTGTTTGTCAGCCAATATGTAACTTACAAAGCCTTCATTCAAGTAAATATGTGACTTTTGATAGCTTGGGTAGTTACTTGGATTTGCATGCTGTTTAAACTGTAAAACATTTGATTTATTGAAATGCATGATATTACATTTTGTACCTTTTAAGCAGAATGTTTAAAACTATAATTCCTACAAATAATCCAACGGAGATTTTTCAGAATCTATAAGGCTTTCAAAACTTCGATGACTCTTAGGCTTTTTCATCTACTCTTTTAAAATAAACCTATTCTCAATTTACGCTTTAGGGCGTTGAACCATAGGGGGAATGGGGATACTTGATCCCCTTTTCTTATTTTCATCATATCATTTCGGGAAATTTAGCAACTTGTCGTTTTTGCATTTTCTGACAGCGTGTAATTTCAAGTTTATATTCTCCAAAAGTTAGAACGATACATGAACGCGTAGATGAAATAGAAGTTACAGGATACTTGATCCTTTACTAAAGCAGACTTGATCCTTAATTCAGGGTGCCCTGACTCTAGGAAAAATCCAGTTAAATCAGAAGATAAAACGTCCGTTGAATAATTCTTACCACATTAGTTCTCGTTTCACTGTTTGTAAGTATCAGAGTATGCTAAAAGTTTGTCTAGTACAGGGATGAGCAACCCACGGCCCGCGGGCCGCATGCGGCCCTCGAGACATGTTTGTGCGGCCCGCGAAGCTTATCTGAAATTAAAATTTATTCATCGATTTTTTTCTACAATAGATTGATAAGTATCATAAAATAGCAGTCCCTCCTAATCCAAAAAAGGATATTTCAATAACTTGATATGCACATCAACTGTTTCCAGTTGTTTTTATCCCATTATCATCCAGAATGTTGATTTTTTTTGTAAGCTTTAAGCTATTCATTGAATTCTTTTCATTGATGCATTTTTGGTGCTTATGGCGCTGAAACGGCGTGTGGAAATTTTAAAATTAATCAGTTTTGGGTAAAATCAAATTTTCATAACTGATAAACCAATAAACCTACATAAAAACCAAAAGCTGATTTTCCCTTCATTCAATCAAGGACAACGCTTTAAAAAAAATAACTCAACAATTAATATAAATTCCAAAAAATAAGATTACAACTTCTTCTGACAGCATTGCAGAATAAGATACTAAAAAATTCAACTTTTCGTAATTCAGATTTAGCTAGAAATAGTAGCTATACCAAAAATGCTCAATAAACAAGAAATACTAATTTCTATCTAGCACCATTGTCTTACTCATGACCATCTCACAAAGTCGAAAAAATAATAAATTTTAAATCATAATTTGAAACCTTTTTCAAATAAAATATTCAAAGTGATAAACCTTAATCTGAACTAGAAATTCTAAATCTATATTTTTAAAATATCAGAAAACGAATGCGAATTATAATTTGGAAAAATACAAGAATTTAAACCATTGGACATAGAAATCAGTGCACAGAAAATATAAAAAACACAAAATATAACTTCAGACCTAAAAAAATTATATATTCAAAAAAGTTATTTTCAGATAATCACTAATAATCACTAATCGTACTTCCACAGCCAGAACTTATGTCTGAGTCCCAAAGAATAATAAAAGTGAGTTACTATTCTTCTTGTCTTTGTTCATGCTTTTTATCATTTTAACATAAAAACATTAAAATGATGAAAAACACAAAATGGTTGGGCCTACCATGGAGCAGAGAACGCAGAGACATCTGGAACACAGGAACAGAAGAAACGTGGACCACCAGTACCATACGTTTCAAATGGGCAATGTCGTTGGAAGCATGCTTAGAAAAATGCTCCTTGATGAAAAAAAACCACGCGTTATTGGAAGTAATTCCACAAATCACAGGGGTTCCTCATCAGTGGTTGGAAATGATCCATTTTGTACAAAGAAATCACAAAACCTAAGGATAAATGCATTTTGTAGAAGTGATTTAATAAATATTACGATTTTAAAACTCTAAGATTTTTTATTTTCATTCAATTATTTTGGATTTCGATGTACAATCATTTCTGGTCATCGACCAAGGATAAAGCGCCTTTACTCGCTCTTGAAAATAAAAAAGAGAATAAGAAAATATTAAAAGAACATAAAACCCTTCGAGGTCTGTTACGAACCCGAAAGGTTTTTTTTTGAAAATTAACACTTTTAATAGAAATATATAAACTATAATAAAAATCTCTAAATTCAAAACTTTAAAATAGTTCAATTGTGTCCTGATCACCAAAACTAAAAATTGATTTTCTTGGGAAAATGTTTCACACAAACAAACAATCGGTAAAAATGAAACATATAATATAACACAATCGATTCCCTGCAGCCGATAATATTCAAATGAAGCCTAAATCTGGAGAATTGAGGGTGGAAACACTCAGAATCTAACCTTTATTTAACTTCATGTAAGTAAAATAAACATCATGGAACGAACTCACCAAATAAAAGTAAAACATCTGGGCTGTGTTAATTGATGGTGAATTCCTCTTTCCAGTCTGCTCTCAATGATTTCCAGTTCCGTGCAGCGCCTTAGCGGAACGCGGCACGAAATATTTATCCTGCCACTCTTTAGGATCCCACTCATCTATGTATGATTCACCCGTAAAATCTAGAACTTAGTACAGTTTAATGCCATTTTCAGCACTTGAATATTGATTATCAAATGCGCCCTGGCCTTCCACAAACCCTACGCACACAAGAATGAACGACCAAAAGAAAAAATTTGGTCGCAGCAAGCTGAACAAATCCATCGTGCCAAGGGACTGATTGAAAACTCACAACACTACTCTAATTTATTATAATTTTTTTTCATATTCCCTGTCACTGTTGTCGTTGGGAATATTCACAAATGATATTCACAATATTGCAATGATAAGCGACACATTGAACACTAGGAAATCTTATACAGCATTTTCTCCAGGGACACCCATAATCAAACCGCGCGGATAACCAAATCGAAGAGCAAAGACGACGACCTGAAAGGCGACGACACAAAAAAAAAAAAAACAAACCGTCCTTTTTCGATCACGATTTTCCATTTTCATCCAGTGGATCCACCTCAAGATTTGACTTGTCCACTTTAAGACATCTTTTATCAACACTCCCAGAGTTTTATTTTGTTAATTCCCAATATAATTTCACCAGAAACACTCAATTTTCTGAAAATTTCGACGGACGAGATAAAAAACGCGTGCACTGCGGTCAAGCCAAGGCCTACTCCCTCAAAAAAGTTATTTTCAGATAAGGTCAGAAATTACACATGGTAAAAATATTTGGGCAAAATTATAGCAATAATTGATTATCAATATTATTAATTTACTTTTCTTTTCTTCATTTTCAATCGAAGATTGATTGAAAAATTCCTCTGTAATATCTTAAGTTTGAAATTATTTAGTAGATTTTGGCGTCCTGAGCTTGAATCATTTGTCAGACTTTGTCTATCACCTCTCGTTTTGAGGATATGGAGTTTATAAGTTTAAAAATTAATCAGTATTGAGTAAAATCAGTGATTGATAACTGATGTGCCAAAAAATCTACATAACAAAACTAAAGCTGAATATGTTTATTTTACTTTATTCAATTGAGGAATAATATTTTTATGATGATGATTATGTATGTTTTTTTTTGTAAATTCATTATTTGAAACGGCTTTTAAATGAATGAAAGATCTTCACGGTGTGTTTCGTAGAAGGACTTAAAGAAAAAAAATACAGTAACGCAAATTTTTGCATGGGTAGAAAGTAGAGCTTCTTCCGGTTCATTTTCACCGAAAATTAAAATATTTTGTCGGTGACCCCCCATACAAATTTTTTTTTTGAAAATTTTCTATTTGAATTCTTCAAAAAATAAATATATTTTTAAGTGTTTTATCATTTCAGAGGTGCTAATTCTCTTAATTTTAACTGTTAATACCTTTAAGTTGAATTCAACAATGTCATCAAAAACTTTGAAAAATTTTCAAAAAAATTTTTTAACAAGTTACAGAGCTGTTCAACATATAAAATGCTTAAAAAGTATCTTCTAATCCTAAAATTTAAAAAATTGCTGGCAAATCCTGCCAACAGTCCGAGATGGTCAAATTATCTGAAATTATTAGAATTATCTAAAATAATATGAATCCATTTATGAATCCATTGAAATCCATTGTCTTTAGATTTTCTGATTGTGGGAACTGGAGGGAATTTTATTGAATAAAAAGCTTTTTTATGATAACGCTTATCGTGATGCGATCTGGAGTAGAAACTTTTGCCTTTATTTAACCTTTGAAAAAACAATAATAGGATAATGAATATTGAAAAGTTAACGATACGTTAAAGGTAATTTTTGATGAGAAATCAGTTTTTTTACTTCTCCTGAGTTAAATGTCTCAAAATTCCATTCGCACTTCAGACTCAATGCAAATCGCTACAGCAGTTCAATTTAGCTTAAATTTTGCTTGTTATTGTCTTTTGATACAATGATCATTATAAGCATGGAGATTCCTTTAACTTTTTTATTTTTATTATTTTCTAGCCCTGATGCACTCTGTGATTCTTCCATTTTATTCAAAGAGCTAGCAGTACTGTTGAGGTTAAATAATATTAGCTTCTTCGGTTTCCAACTCACTATATTCTTTAAATAATCTCTTGAATTCTTTGTTTTAAATTGAGTTATATAGTTTTTTGGAAATAAATTTATTTAATGATGAATCTAGTCTAAAACTTTAAGAAATTTGAAATTTTACCAAGAAAAATGCATTTTAATCTTTTTGTCGATCTTAAATGTACACAAATTAACAGTATTGTTGGCAAAAGTGGATTGCAAATGATCGATAGCAAGCGAGCCTGCAGCGCGTAACATTCATTCTATTTTGTTCATCCCTTACTTATTTTAGTTATTCTACAGTACACTGAAATTTTTCTTTATTATTAAATAAAACCATAATGAAGCATTAATGTTACAGTAAAACAATCATTACTTCTACAATTTTATACCAATTATAGTAAAAAATATAGAAATCATTGGTTTGTATAAACCATAGAAATCCATAAAAACAAAAAAAAAAGCATAAATCTGGTCTAAAGCGTCGATAAAATTGAAAATTCTCTTGAAAAAAAAAATCGTTTTTCATCGTTCAACAAGATCATGAATTCGAAAATATCAACAGTACTTCAATTTTTAAGCCAAAATGAAGTTCAAATGATTAATAAAAAATTTATTCATCATCAATATAAGAAAAGAAATTTAAAATTGATGTTATGTTGCGGAAGATAAGCGGATTGCAGTGCAAGTACTTTAACATTTAACTAAGTTTTGTTGAAAACTGTTCTTCTAAGATATGTTCAAATTTAATCTTAATCTTCAAATTTAATTAAAAAATGCCATAAACGGGTGACATCGTCAAAAATTTAATTTTTGTTTTCTAAAGTGCGTACCCATATGCATCAGAGCCTGCAAATGTTGTGGAAATATTTCAAAAGACAGTTTTGAAAAAAATGAAAAGATTTATAATATTTTGTTGGAAACCAATCACATGATGTTGGACTGTTCTTATTCAAATATCATTTTTTTTAACCAGAATTTGTTCTCCAAGATACACACATATGAATATAAATTCATGTTACATTTGGATAACACCAATAATAACAAGGGTATTCCAAATAATAAAATTTTAGTTAAATAAAATGTTCATATCAAAATAAGTTTTCCAGATGATTCAAATCACCTATCTTTCCAGGCGTTGACATTTTTTATTGTTTCAGATTGACAAAAATTTGAGTAAAAATATAAAAATAAATTTTCCATGAAAAAAGTTACTATTACATTGCACTGGAATAATTTTACGGATAATAATTTCTAAATATGGACTACAAATCTTCAAAAAAACAAAACGTATGGGGACTCACCGACCAAATATTTTAATTTTGCCTGAAAATGATTCAGAAAAGGCTAAATTTTCCATTTCTGAAAAAAATAGAGTTACTGTATTTTTTCTTTTAAACATCTTCCATAAACACACCGTGTCTTAACAATTAAAATTATACAGTTTTCAAAAATTGATAAATTTTTATAAAATATTGCTGAGGTAAGTTAAAAAATGCTTCAATTCCTTTTACAAATTTGTTGAAGTCTGCAACAATATTTGATTTTTGAATTAAGAAATATCTTGAATTCAATTTAATTAATTCTTCTTTAAAAATCGTAAAAAATCTGTTATCTCACAGAATAAAAAAAATCAACTCTAGGAAAACTTTTTTTAACTTTTTTTTCGCAGATGTCAAAATTACTTGCGGCTTTGGGGAAAGTAGATAAAAACTATTATTTTTATAAGAATAGTGTAGAACTTTCTTTTATAATTTGTGCCTATTTTCTAATTTTCAGGGCGCATAAAAATTAATCAAAATCAGCTCTTGAATTCTTTAATGTTGATAATGCGGTCTTGTGTTATTTATCAGAACAGTTTTTAATGTAGAGATGAGCATTGAGAAGATCAAGAAACACTGAAAAAATAGAAACTGAAAATGGTTTCTTGATGAATATTTCATATAATGATGAAACGTTTTTTTTTATTGCGAATTTATTAGTAATAAAGTGAAGGATAAAATTTCTGGATGTACTTTTTAATAAGAAAATGAAAAAAAATGAAGACGAGGTAAGGTTTTTGTGTGTTAGTATTTGAGTTTTAGTACAAAAGGTGAACGTCGTAAAGTTTCTTAGACTGAAATGTCTTTGGCCTTGAAAGATATAGATTTAAATTTTCTGACATGTTGGATACTACTTATTTTTAAACACTTTTTAGGATCAATTAATTTCAAAATACTACAGTGAATTCATATCTTGAAATGAAAATTTTACTTGGGAAAAATCTCCATGGGGGAGGTTAAATCCCTTAAATCCCCCCCGTTCGCACGGCCTTGGCATTGAGTCATTTTACTTAAAAATTAGCAATCCACGTTACCAGAAACCAGCCTTAGAAAGCCTTTCCCAGAGATATGAAAATTAAATTAATAAAATTCATGAAATTTGAAAAAATTTTAGATTAGAAAATGTAAATTGTAACATTGACAGATCTGCGTGATATTATTAATTTTGTATGCTATCGAAAACTTGCGCAGCATTTAAATGCAATGATTTCATAGGGAACTTCAAATTTTAAAAAAATCACCGTTTATAAAAAATAACAAAGAGGCTTGATCACAAAGTTTGAATAAAATGTGAAAAAACTTTTCGAAAATGGGCGTTACGTGATGAGGAAAAATACCATTGCATCGGTTTGTACAAAAAAAGGTTTTTATTTTCAGAAAACGGTTCAAATTTTTTGTTTTTAATAAATAAGAGGTAAGCAGTTAATGTTTCCTCTTTGTGAAAAAGAAATCGAAATTCGCTAAACATTTGAAATCTATGAGAACATTTCTTTTAGCAAATAATGTTTCCTCTTTGTGAAAAAAAACGATATTCGCTAAACATTTGGAATCAATGAAAACATTTCTTTTATTGAAAAATTATCGAGAGTTAGTGATGAACCTATTCAATTTCGGCTGGTTTAATCACCTTAAATTTAAAAAAAAAGTTTATGCAAGTACGTGAATTCGTTTTATTTCACCTTTTCCAGTTTTGTTTTTGTCAAAAAAATTTCGCTTTAAAAAGTTACGTAGCTCTGCAAACCATTATAAACTAAACTTTATTTTAATGCGGCCCGCCGAAAGAAATTCAAAATAAAAGTGGCCCGTCGCTTCAGAAGGTTGCTCACCCCTGGTCTAGTATACTATTTCATTGCATACTTTAAGGCACAACTTTCTTGTTTTTAAGATGAATACAGTATTTGAGTGCTTTTTAGAAGATAATTACTGGTTAAACATAGGTTATTGAAAAATTATTAATAATTTCGAGACTACCAATAATCACGATCCATTCAGAAGAAAAAATATATCGTTTTGGACTCTAGGAATCAATTATACCCATAACATAAGGATGCAGAATTGTTTTTCACTACTATCCGGGCCTAGCAATTCCAGGCATTTTTTCAAAAAAAACCTGGCAAAATCCGGGCATGGATTTCAATTTTTCAAAACCAAAAACCAGGCAAAAACCGGGCAGAATTTAGGTGTTATTATATATAAAAGCAAAGAAAAAATGCAAAAAGAATCGACAATAATATTTTATTAATGTAATTGCAGACTTCCAACAACTTTTTGGAACGCTTAAATATTTAAAGGTTTATAAAAGTAAATCAGCGAAATTATTTGAAACAACCGTTGAAAATTTCCATACCGATAATCGATTTTGTTGAAACGTACTCAAAAACATTGATTTTTTTTGTTTCTTTGTGAAAATTGTTTAAAAATCCGGGCAATATCCGGACTTTTTTCACGATATCCGGGCAACCGGGCCGGATCGGACTTTCTCGAAATTTTGCATCAAATATCCGGGCAAACCCGGATAAAACCGGGCAATCTGGCAAGCTTACCATAACATATATTTTGGAAAAATTCTTCTTAAAAAAAATGAAAGTTCACTATTGCTTTGAAAATATGGCATAATGAAGTTTATATCATACTCTTACGATTGATATATTGGAATAAATAATTTTATTTTAATTTTTCCATGTGGGAAACGTTTTAAAGTGATAAAAAAAAACTAAATTCAATTACTCGAAAAATAAAAAAAAAATCAAATTTGTTGAGATAACAGCAATGTAGCTTTGATCTATTTGGCACATTTTTCTAGAACATTTGATATTTGTAAGACATTCCTGTTTCGAGATATAGCAAAGGAATCAAGTATCCCCAGGGATCAAGTATCCTCATTCTCCCCTACGCTTGAGGAAACGAAAAAAAAAACTATCGTTCGGCACTTCTTCAGATTGGTTAATTTATTCTCTGGATGTAACTCCCAATGAAGAAGAGAAAGTATCAGATTTTTTTTAATCTTAAATGGAATCAACTTGAAAAAGATTTAATATGAAATCATAAGGATATTGATTATGTTAGTTAAAGCTTAACGAATGTGTTGAATCAACTTCATACGCTGATTTTCGAGGTTTTGATACATTCTTTCAAAACTCAAAGGAATTTACAAACTTGCCTACTTACCTTTTTAAGCTTTCTCCTTGTATGACTGACAAAAATAAAATCATGAATTGTAATGTTTAAAGTTGCATTGAAAATATAAGAAGTGAAATACATTATGAGTTATGAAGCAGTAGAAGAAATCTAAAAGTTGTATCTTTTTAACCATACTGCTAAAAGCTTTCACTTTATACATTTTTATTTGAGAGTTTGCCTCACGTCAGAGGCTTTCAATATTTCAACGCCGGAAGCGCCGACAAGCAAAACTCCAGCGAATCTTCACCCTTCCGTAGGGCGCGAGACGCGGCGCTCGAAGTTTATCCTAAATATTTGTGCTCACTCACTGGTGCGTGTCATCGGTGGAAGTAAACAAAAACGTCAAATGTTAATTAAAAAAATTATTTATTGAACCGTTTGAACGTTGTTACATGCTTCGGTGTATATTTATGTTTTTTTTCTCCGTTCGATTCTGTGATGGACTGTGTCTGATTTATATTTGATTTCCCTTTCCTCTGATTTTTTTTTGCTTGCTTGTCTATTTACAATCGTTTGCCGTATTTTATTGACAGTTGTGTTTTTTTTCGCTCATATGGTGCATTTTGATCAGTTCATAATGGAACGTATGCCGACTGTTACTGAAAAAAAAGTATTACAGTTTCGCCAAACCTCAAATTAAAAGCAACATCTCAATTGAGCAATTGATTTGAACTGTGATAAATAATTTTTTTGGGGAATCATCCATGAGTTACAATGTATATTTGCTTAATGACTTTTGGCTCTCTTGTCAACATTACAGCCTCATTCATAGCGTATGAGTATTCAAAATAAAAGCTTCCCAACTCTTTAACTATTTTTTTTTTCAAAAGGATTGTAATGAATTTATTTTTCATTTTCCCTTTATGTAACATAAAATCTGTTCGTAGAACTTCATAGTTCGGGAATCAAGAATCTATGGCTTACCTAACTGGATAAATTTCAAGTTTTAAATCAATTTTAAAAAAATTTCACAAACTCACAGATTTTTTTGAATTTCGAACCATTTTCAATATTATTCAGTTTTATTTATCATTGAAATTGGATCAGTTTCCCAAATGTTTAAAATGTTTTGACATTGATGATTCGAATGAATTTTTACCAAAAAAAAGGTAAAAATGACAAGATTGGTTATTTTTGACAAAACTTTTCAGTTAAATTCAAAGGAACAGCTTTACATAAAACCGTCACAGAATTTTGAAGCCTAAACACAAAATCACAAAAAAAAATAGATATATGCTTAAATTTTTTATCGGCATCTTTATAGTCATTGGGTCTTGTAAGTCTTGAGGATAAATATTTTTCGAGGAATATCTAAACAGTTTTTGTTTTGCAAAACATGTCCAGCCAATAAATCATAAAACAGTTCCAATAAAGGTTAAAAAAATGTAGCTTTCGATCGTCACCACATCAAAGTTCATTAATTCTGTTCGACATTTCCAATAGCCCCAAGTAACTCATGGATGCTCCTTTTGAAACTGGAAAGAACGCTTCTAAATGCTCTCTATATGATAGAGAGACCACATAGCAGCAGCTTAATAACATTTACTCTTCTGGGATATTTAGTCTTTATTTAAGTTTTGTCGTTTAATCTTCATGGTAGTTTTTTTTTGAGTTTGGTTGTTTTCTTATCTTTTATCTCTTTGATGCTGCTGCTGATGCTGGTTGCTTTTTGTTCTGTCTCTTCGGTGGTGATGGTGGTGCACAATGCTTTTTGATCACGTGCTGACTAACACGTGCGGTTCACATACACTTACTTACACAAACGCTTCTATAAATTGGAGATGTGAATTTTGCACACAATTTCAACTTTCTTTCTTTCTTCGGGTCCTCGGGTGGCATTGCGGAGATGGGGAAAACTTTTAATGTGGATTGCCTGCCGTGCTGTCTCATCGTGTCTCACCCTCCTGAACTTTCTTTCTTTTTTTTTCGCAAAATGGGTAAAGCTGCCAAGGAGCATAATACGCTGTTACAAGTGTCTTCTAAATAGAATGATGGAACTGATGATTACTTCCACACGATTTGCGCCATCAGAAGTGATGCCGTCGTGATTGTGGAGGGAGTCTTGCTGTGTGTTTTCTTCATTTTCAAAATAACTACTGCTGATAAAAACTGATTACATGTTGCAGTCAATCTTGACAACTTTACCCTACAAGTTTACATCACCCCGATTTTCAAGCCCAGCCATAAAAAAGAATCGTGCTGGCAGATTTTGTGTTCATTGGCGGTTTCTGGCATTTTGGATGATTGATTGCGGCGGAGAGTCGCCATTTTGTGCTGAATTTGCTGGTCCATTGCTAGAGGTCCGATTCCCGAAACCGTGAGGGTCGAGGCCATCGGGGACGGTTGCCAGCTCAGGAAATTGAACCCGCCACAAGGAGCGGTCCCACGTGGGAATAACGTGGAATCTGGTCCGGGTGTGTTGACATCTGTCAGGGCCAGGCTTCGATTATCCTGATGGTCCATCGGGCGGCCGGGTTGAATCGCTGGGTTGTTGCTGCCCTTGCTATTGCTCTGTAAATTGGCGGTGTTGCCTTCTTGGCTTACGATATAGTTGGGCAAGATGAACATGGTCGTTGAGATTTGCGGTACAGCATCGGGGTGATTAAAAACTTTGAACGTCGGCAGGATCGTCGTGGCAGACGTTGATGGATGCTCAAAGTTTGCTTGCTGAAATGGAACAAGAAAATCCGCCGAAAGGCGTTAAAACAGGGCAGCAGCAAAAAAAAACGAGAAAAGGACGTAAACAGGCATGAGTGAGCGATAAAACTTTCAATTAAAAAAGCAATGTGATTAGAAGGAAAAGTTTATGTTTCCAGAAAACTTTTTCTTGAATCTGACAGTCAGATTTGTGTCGAAAAATGTTGGCAAAAGTGCTGTGATAACAAATCAGCAACTTTGGACTGTCACCCGAAAAAGATAATGGTAACAGAAATAAATCAGAATTTGGAAAATGATTCCAGCAAAAGCGTTTGTTGTTCGGTTGTTGTATCATCAAGCTACCAGCTGCTCGAAAGATATGTAGAAAAAATATGTAAATGGAAATGATATCGTACAGTTCCTGAATCGAGCAATTGTTCATGGTTTGACTTTTTAAGCACAATGAATGCAGATATGTAGAGAAATCCATATGTTGAGGGAAAAAAACAGGAATGAAAGGGGTGATTTATTTAATGATTTTATGGCTTGGAGTATGATTAATGTGAAAATCTACATAGAAAAATATATTGTTCTTAGTGATTTTTTTTCATTACTACAAAAGACAATTTAAAGCAAAACCCGATATGTACAGTGGTATGCGAAAAAATAGCAGAGCTTCTTTGAATTCTACACAAAATGCTTGCAATCCATGTAAATTTGATTCATCAGCAAAAAATTTTAAACGGTTTTTATCGATGTTCAAAATAATGGTAGCGCGGAATAGAAACGAGGCTGGGTCATTCGGCCGAAAGTCATGAGGCCGAAAGCCATTCGGCCGAAGGTCTTTCGGCCGATGAACGTTAGGCCGAATGGGCTATCTGGCCGAATAGGTCACTAGGCCGAATGGGTTATTCGGCCGACGGTTATCCAGCCGAAGGCTGTTAGGCCGAAAGGCCACAAGGCCGAAAGGATGTTCGGCCGAATGGTCACTAAACCGAATGGTCATAAGGCCGAATGGTTTCTAGGCCGAATAGTCATTAGGCCGAATGGTCATTAGGCCGAATGGTCATTAGGCCGAATGGTCATTAGACCGAATGGTCATTAGGCAGAATGGTCATTTGGCCGAATGGTCATTAGGCCGAATGGTCACTAAGCCGAATGGTCATAAGGCCGAATGGTTATTAGGCCGAATGGTCACTAAGCCCAATGATCATTAGGCCGAACGGTCATTTGGCCGAATGGTCATTAGGCCGAATGGTCATTTGGCTGAATGATCACTAGGCCGAATGATCATTAGGCCGAATGATCATTTGGCCGAATGGTCACAAGGCCGAATGGTCGTAAGGCCGAATCGTTGTAAGGCCGAATCGTTGTAAGGCTGAATGGTCATTTGGCCGAATGGTCATTTGGCCGAATGGTCATTAGGCCGAATGGTCGTAGAGCCGAGTGGTGGCGAGGCCGAATGGTCATAAGGCTGAATGGTCGTAAGGCCAAATGGATTCAAGAAGGTCGCAAGGCCGAAAGGTCTTAAGGCCGAATGGATGTTAGGCCAAAAAGTCGTTAGGCCGAAAGGTCATTAGGCCGAATGGTCGTAAGAGTAAATGGATGCTAGGTCGAAAAGTCGTTAGGGCAAATGGTCGTTAGGCCGAATGATCATAAGGCTGAATGATCTTCATGAATGGTTGTTAGGTCAATAAGAAACCTTTTACACTTTTCTGCAAGCTAGGCCGAATGGCTGTTAGGCCGAATGGCTGCTAGGCCGAATTTTCATAAGGCTAATATTGCATAACCACAGGGCTGAAAAACTAGAATTTTAGTACTTTTTCGCTTGTAATTTTTACACATTTTTAACAATTTTTTCCTAAGTTTTGAAATATTTAAAGACTATCTCATGGCTCATAGCTGTTTTGTTTAAGTTGTTCTACTTAACTAAGATATTTCAACTGTTGCAAAAATTAAACTTGTTACATATTTGCTGATATGTTGTTTTTTTTCAACTCCTTCTTTAGGCGGAGTTTATATTTTTGGCTCTTCTACCTAACCAAGTGTATATATTTCTCGAAAATCAACCCTGAATGGTTGTAAATTTTAGACCAAACTGTCAATAATGTTCCATGAGGCATCTAAAAATATGATCTTATTAAAAAAATTGGTGCATGGCAGTTTTTTTACATGTTTTACCTTGGATTTATGTCGATTAAAGTGTACCCCGTTCAAAGGCGGATTTGGGATTAAGTGAGTTGATTCAAAAAAATAATTCCAAAATAACACATTTAAATTTTAAAAAGCGATTGGAATAGTGTGCATAATTCTTTCCATATCGTTCTACAACGTCTTATAACGTACATGAATATTTAACAGCAAGTTTAATACCCAGGTGATATTGAGTGGTCAAAAATAAGTTTCTTGATGATCTAAGTAGGTCCTATTTTCGACATGGGTCTGATTGCTATTAAACAGGTCTTTTTTGTTCTTCGAGCTAGTGAATTAGTTTTTGAGTGTTTTTGGATAGCTTTGAAAATGTTTGTAGTTGTTAATTTCTTCACAGCTATACAGAAAATCTCTTGAAAGTTGATTCCAATAATGACACATCCTTCTGAATGAATTTGATTCAGTCCAACTGTGAAAAATCAAAACTTTATTTTCAATTTTCTCCCCCCTTATCAGCTTATGTAAATGTAATGTTAGATATGATTAGAATCATAAGAAGTAGCTTTAACTATATTTGTTCAAAATTTTCATGATTAACATGATTTATAAGAGAAATATTGGAAAAAAGCGGCAAAGTGGTCCGAAATATGTACCCGGTCAAAAATAAGTCCGTTACCTTTTTATCTTTGTATGCAAAAAAATTGCAATAATGATTCGAATTTCAAATGAAAAATATTAAACCTAATACAGAATTCAAAATATGAAAACAGGAAAACAATTTTGATAATGATGATATGGAACCAGAAATTTCGGAATGAATTCAATCTCGTTAAAAATTTTAAAAAGATTAAGTTTGAATTAAGAAATGAGAAAATTTTGAAAAACTGTTGCAGAATTTTGAACCTTGAATTTGTTTTTGAGGTTTTAGCATCAGTTTTAAGTCAAGTTTGTTACTGTGATTGAACGAGAATTCGAAATTTTGAGTGTAGAGTACAATAAATTGATTAACTCGTTTAATCGCCGCGATGAATTGTTTGTTTTTTTCATCGACTTTTTTCGGCGAGGTATAAAACAAATTACTTGCCAGTTGGTCCAAACGTTTCGAGCTACTTTTGGCTGTTCGCTCCTCTTCAGTGGACCTTTAATAGAATTTGTTTTTGAAACAATTTATTTGTTTGTTTTATTTGTTTTATTCCTCGCCGAAAAAAGTCGATGAAAACAGCAAACAATTCATCGCGGCGATTAAACCAGTTAATCAGTTTATTGTACTCTACACTCAAAATTTCGAATTCTCAATCAATCGCAGTAACAAACTTGACTTAGAACTGATGCTAACGCCTCAAAAACTAATTCCAGGTTAAAAAATTCTGCAACAGGTTTTCAAAATTTTCTCACTTGATGAATTAAACTCAGTACTACTGTACTCTGTTTACATTAAAGGGTGTCCACGATAAAATTGCAACACTATGAAATTGCTCTAACTTTCCAACCGTTGGGTAGAATTTAATGAAAATTTGGGTAGATTTACTTCAAAGTGCATTGTTTACATCCTGCAAACTGTAGACTCATGTGATCCAAACTCGCGGAAATGGAGTCCAAAGAACAGCTCGTGCGTGATAAAATACTGCGCATTTATCACGAGATCAAGGATCTCCCGCATCGTTTCATTGCTAAAACGTTGGGAATCGCCAATTCCGTATCGCGAGTGATTAAGCAGTTCGAGGAACGATTGACCACCTGAAGGCCCACAACGTTCCAACAATCTTCTGGTCGGATTTGGCCTCATGGCACTACTCCAAGGACGTGCTGAAGTGGTATGCGTACAATATTTAAGTTCAATTTCATGCCGAAAATGTTCAACCCTCCCAACACTCTGGAGTTCCGTCCCATCGAGAAGTACTGGGCGATTATGAAGCAGCACCTTCTTAAACGACCTAAGGTAGTGAAGACAGTCGAGGAAAATGCAAAAAACGGTTGATTCACAGCTTGTGCTGAATCTTTTGGCCAGGGTTAAGGCCAAGGTGCGGGCATTTGCGTATGGACTGTAAATAAAATACGATTAAAATGGTAAAATGAGTTAATAGCTACTTTTCAATCTCTGAGAAATTTGATGGCAATCGGATGAAAACTCGAATTTTGCGAATCAATTTTGTGTGTGGCAATTTCATCGTGAACACTAGATTGCCCCAAATGACCCGACATTTGGAAAAGTTATGCGCTGCAGGCTTAAATTTATCCTAGGCCTAGTTCAAGGTCTCATGCCAAATTTGGGCCAGATCGGATCACGGGAAAGGGTCGCTCAACGAGCCTAAAGTTTGTATGGGATTTTGAGACATAAGTCTTCGGATGAAATATTTGTCATAGTTTAGGCTTTAAGAAAACCCGTTTTCAAAAGAAATCTCCCGAAGGGTACCAAAGTTATTCAAGAAAAACTGGATTTCCATGTTCCTCCCGAACAAAATGTCTCAAAATCCCATACAAACTTTAGGCTCGTTGAGCGACCCTTTCCCGTGATCCGATCTGGCCCAAATTTGGCATGAGACCTTGTACAAGGCCTAGAATCAAGTTAAACCAGCAGCGCATAACATTTCACAAGCTTGAAATTTCTCATACAAATTTGGGGCAGTCTAGTGGACACTAGAGTGCCCCAAATGACCCGATTTTTGAAAAAGTTATGCGCTGCAGGCTAAAGTTGATCCTGGGCCTAGTAAAGATCCCATGCCAAATTTGGCCAGATCGGATCACGGGAAGGGGTCGCTCAACGGGCCTGAAGTTTGTATGGGATTTTGAGTCATTTTGTTCGGGAGAAACATGAAAAACCAGTTTTTCATCAATAACTTTGGATCCCGTCAACCGATTTCTTTCAAAAACGGGTTTTCTTAAAGCCTAAATTATGAAACATATTTCTTCCGAAGACTGCATTTCGATTAAGAGTTAAGATAAAGAAGTTATTAAGCTTCAAAAAATGGGATAACTTTTTTAAGAATGTTATTCATCACTGTTAATGAGTCGAGGCGGTCGAACATATAGACGCCTCATTGACAGTAATGAATACTAGGCCTAGGATCAATTTTAGCCTGCAGCGCTTTACATTTCATAGGTTTTGAATTTCCCATACAAATTTGGGGCAGTCTAGTGGACACCCTTTAAACCGCTTGCTTTTCCTGGACATGGACAATTGCAATCATGTTTCCAGATTAAATTCTTCAAATTGCAAAACGAAGTTTGTGCCAAACAATCAATGCAAAAGGTTGTAAGTAAATTTTGATTGATAAATAAGAACAAAATTAATGCCCATATCGAATACATAGGTAATTTCCTAATCCATTTCGCAATTGAATACCGAGTTTTCACGAAATTCCAAATCTAGAATTTAAAATGTGTTTCGGAACTACCTCAGGGATTTTCTCGAAACTCGTTGATTGACTCAAACGACTAAATCAAAACAAACTCTAGAGTTCTACTTTAGATCGATGAGCAAACATACACCATACCCTATAGCTTAGGGGTAGGAAGATGTCGGATGTGTAGGTACATAGGGGAGAGGCGGGCTATATGCGCATATTAAGGAAAGCACTCATTTTCTCCCATATTCCAATAGATAGGAGTCTGAAAACTGTATGCACATCAGCGGACATCTGTTTTCTATACGTAAGAGCAATTTTTCTGTTAAAATCTCTTACAGTTTTTATGAAAATAATTTTATAATAAAAGAAGTCAAAATAGCCGATTTCCGAAACTGACGGGCTAAATGCGCATATTTATGTTTTAAGCTATATTTCATTTACACTTGCAATATTTTGAAATTATTTAATTGAAAATTGTAGAAACGGATGTTAAGGATACGTCAAGGCTGAAATTTTTGTGAAATTTTTAACATCACTAGTTTATTTGCATGAAACATAGTTAAGTATGCCATATGGCCATATTTCGTGGTAATATTTTGTTCATATAGTATTTTTATCGGATCAGTATGAAGTTCTTCTTTTTTCGCTGTAAGATCGTGATTTGAGCGTAGATTTAATGTTTAAATGATAGAAAGTAAAAAATTTATAAGAATAATCTATTTTTCTTGATATAGGCATTTAACCTGCCTTGATATGGGCATTCAGAACCTGTCTCTTATTCCAATATCTTATCATTTACAACTTTGCCAAAAGCTTCAATTTGTTGAATTTTCGATTTCTAGATGAATAAGAAAGAAAAACCATTGAAATTTTTGTTCACAGAATCTTTACGCACAATAATTAAAGTTCAATATATTATAACAAAACTGACAAAAATCTTGTTTGAATTTTTAAATTTTTTCGACTTTATATAACAATTTAATTTTTTCATGCCATGTTTTAAAAGCGTTTTACCCTTAAACTGCACTGATTAGATATGATGAATCTTTAGCCATATCGTCAATCGGCTGTATGCGCATATTACCCAACATGCGCATTTAGGAACACTTCCCCCTACAACATTCTCGCCCGTGTTCGAAATTTATGGCATGCATCAACGGCTTCATCACAGAATGGGTCTAATCACTTATCGAATGTATCTTTCAGCACGTTTTCCCAGGCAATCTGGGGAGAACCAAACCGATTCCCAGGTGCGCCCAGCTGCCGAACACAATTTGCATAAGTGGCACTAATGCATCCCGATACGACCATCATAAATTATGTACTCTTTCAGCAAGCAGTAAAGGCTGAAGAGAGAAATCGAGATGAGGAGAGAGATAGAAAGATGGGAACGCTGGCTAGTGACTGCAAATTTTGCTCTACCCTATTGGAAGGTTCCGATCCCATTCATCTGCAGTGCTGGTCCCATTTTCCCAAAATAACAGGACGGAGCTTTTAAACAAAATTGTGTGAGCATTGTGTAGAAAGGCGGGTAGTTTGGGGCAGAGGGATGGAAAATGAGTAGTAGGTAGCCAATACATTCAGAACTCACACTAGGTACTTAGTTCGTACAGCCTCGGGAACAATAATCGATTACATAACCAACTAGTAGTAAAATGAAATCATAGCCAGTATTTAACAGTGAAGCTCAAAGCTAGAAAAGTTGAATAGAACATTTAATATTTGCGTTTTGCCACACTCATACGGGATAAAAGTTTTTTAGAATAGGTACATAGGAAGGCAGTCGTTTGAAAGTGTACGATAATAACAATAAAAGCTAATTTATTATTCATGATAAAGTCCTCAAGCAACGTGAGTATGAATAAGAAGGGCAATGATACGATAATCAAAGAGATCTTCATATTTCTCGTGTATGAGCTCTACAACGATAAGCATCACTGTAGGTACTGACTGCAAACTGCAAAGCACAGTGTTTATCCTAGCAAAGTGTGAAATATTTACCGAAGTAGTTGACGATAGACGATATGTTCTCATAGATAGATACGTACCTTCATTTTGACCGCAACCGGAATCGTTTCTGCAACGCATTCCACCAGATCGAAGTCCTCGCTCTGGCCGACATTGCTGGCCGTATTGTTGGTCGATTGTGGTTCGCTCGATTCACTCGAGTGATGTTTGATGCACGCATTATCGGTTGCCGATAGTAATCGCATTTTGTACGCCACTATGGCTCCTATCGATAGGCAACAGCCGAAGAAAATGCCGACGACGACAATTACCAGCAGCCGGTTATCAATTGATGCTACCGAGTGAGTACCTGCAGGGGTAGGCAAAAAGAGGAAATATGTAGATGAACTAACAGTGTAGGTACATATTGCAGGGCTCTGATGAATATTAAAACATTGAAATAGAATACATAAGCTCCACACCTAATTGAGCCCAACATTCAATGGACCTCACTTCTCTTGATTCAAAATGGAAATTGATTTTAGTATAAAGGTGTCTATAAAATATTTGAATACCTACTTCAGATATGAGCTACACAGGGTGAGTCAAGTTGTTTTTTTTTTTTTAATTTCAAACCGCCTGATAAAGTGGAACGAAAAATAGGGAAATGTACACACAAAACTTTCGGGGCTCCATTTAGCAAAATTTCGCTGTTACTTTCCGTTAGCAAAAATATTTTTTTACTGTTGAGTTAGCAAAAAGCTAAATTTACTTGATTTTAGCAAAAAGAAAGTTCATTTTGCTTGATTTTAGTAAAACGAAGGTTTTCTAGCCGCTTTGTGTACAGACAGCAGCCGCCGCGGATTGGAAGAAAAATAGCGCGCGTTGCCGAAAGTTCGATGTTGGTGGTTCTAGAGGTGGCTAAGTCAACAAATAAATACTAACCAAATCGACACCGGATGCGTACAGGTAGGGGCCGATTATGAATTGTACAGATTTTCCGATTTTTAATTCAAAATTGTTTGTTTGTTTTTCTTCCGACCAGGTTACAACTGCAACAGGAAACTCGCAACAGACAGGAAATGAAGGGGGACCACAACTGGAATATCAACGAACTGCATCCGGTACACACTCCGGTGCATTTGTTGAAGTAAATGACTCGGCAGTTGGCTCGCTGGAATCGGAACTTCCGTTGTACGAAAAGTGTGAGAGAAAATAGCAAAAAATGTGAAAAATAAAATGAAAGTGAAGGAAATTTGTGTATTCTATTTCACAATCAAACATTCTCCCTGATTCTCCAGAGAAAAAAAACAATAAATTTTGAAATTTCAGAACCAGCGAACTTTTCCTCCGGTTTTTGTTAAAAATTTGAGTAAAAATTGCGGCGGCTAACTTTTCGCTCGTTTGCTAAAATAATAGTTTAAAAATATTGCTGAATTGATTGCTAAGTTTCTAGCTGGTCAAATTTGAGCAAATTTTTGCTAAATTTCGGCCTTGAAAATTTTGTGTGTAGGACACTTATAACGTTTTAGCATTTTTATTTGGGAAAGAATTAAGTAACCCTGCCGTAGCAAAGCTTACAATGTTCGTTAATATTTCAAAGGCTTTATTACATATTTTATCTTTGGCTAAAATTTGCTTAGAGTTACCAGGTGTTTACCATGTTAACTTCAGCAACACCGTTGACAACTGTCGATCTCTGAAAAATGCTCTCCCATTTTCTAGCGACACTCTGTGATAGGGATATTATCGACGTCCGTTCGACCAAAACAGACGTTGTGAAAAGTTGATAAACACAAGGATTTAGAATTCAACATTACAATAAAGTTTATTTAAAATAATATCTTAAGTACTTAAATCTTATAGTACGGTCGGATGGCAAGAAGTAGGTACGCATTTGTTTAGTTCGGATGAATAGCGGTTCTAAAAGTTACAACACCAAGTAAGCTCATGCTAAAATCAGATCCCTGCAACGTTACACGATTTGTCTATGTATCGTGTGACCAACATCTTTTAAACATGTGCTCGTGAATCTCGTTTTTAAGCTTTTCTTTTCCTCAGATTTAAGCTTTTTTTGCCTTGAGAGCATAGGAGATGAAAGCTTAAATCTGAGGAAAAAAGCTTCAATCTGTCAAAACGAGGGGAAAAAAGGGGAAATCTGAGAGATGTGCTCCATACGGTTTGAATAGCGTTGCCGCCGCCTGGCTAAAAGAGGTAATCAACCAAGATTAAAACACTAGTGTCGTCAATAACAATGTTATGAATTCGTCTAAATACATTTCGTGTCTGAGAATTATCAAATTTTCAATGGTGCTGGAAAATTTTAGCGAAACATGAGCTACCAAAGATACCCACACCCACACGACCCACACGAGCGTACACATCGAACTCCGCCGATTTACTGCTGGACCTTCTATCGAAACACTATGTATTTCAGGGTTGCCAACATTTTTGTTTCAAAATTCAGGGACATGAGAAATAAAAATCAGGATACTTGGTTTAATGGAAATTTCGATCAACGTGAAGACCTTTTTTTTTAGGTTACACGAATAGTAAAGACCTTGGTTTTAAAATAACCAAACAGTGATTTTCAATTTAACAGTCAACTTCATCGAGGTATCTAAATATCTGTCATCCGCATTTTCAAAGCGTATTTTAAAATGTAAGTCCAAATCAAAACTAACAATGGTAAATTCTGGTTATTTCACGTATTTTGAATTGATTTTCGGCAAACAAGTATTCGCGAACAATTTTTTTAATGCGGGCATCGAAATATTTTGGATACGGTGAGTAACTTTTTAAACTAGTAATGATTTTCAGAACAGATTTTTTTAAATTCATTTTATTTTCTAGATACTGTTCCACAGCTCCGGTAGGCATGCTTCTAACGAAGCTCTCGATGAAGTCCCCCTGATCGGTAAAGACAGCACGGGAAAATCATTTGCAGCGGTCGGAAATGTGGTGTGTCTTTCAAAATGAGCCGATGTGAAATGGGAGAAAATGCCATCAGAAAGACCTTGCAGGAATCACATACTCTGCAAATCTGGCATGTTTGTTTAAATATTTCATTGAAATTAGTTTTTTATGCTTTGAAGAAAAAAAAATTGAAAATAAATATAGTTTTATTGCAATTCAGAAGAAAATGGTTTTTTCATTGTATTAACCATGAAATTGTATTTTTGTACCATCAATTAACCATGATTTCCATCTTCGCTAAAACAATCAAAGTAAACGCATTTTCATGGTTTTATTGTGAAAAGCTGGAAGTTGTTTTAACCACGAACTTAATATTTTTGGGCTTTAAAAAAAGTATGGAAAATTGCTTTTTTTTTCAAGGTCACGCTCCATAACAATATTACAATTTCAAGTTTGTTTTGGCCAAATCGATGAAATGTATGGTCGGAAACTAAGAATTCATATGTGCATTCACGGTATCGAGGACGATAATAAACATTGTGTTAACCATATAAATATGGTCTATGAATATGGAATTTATGGTTTCTTCACGGTACAATCCTATTCGGGAGGTTATTAGGTTGTGGCCCCAGAAATCAGGAAAATCCTGAAAAATCAGGCACATTGGCAACCCTGACTATATACATTTCACTTGCATAGTTGCTACATGCACAGATTTATGTAGAAAAGTACAAATTTTTTAGCTCTGTTTGTAATGATTCTGTACGTGCAGATGACAGATTTTTTAAGTTTGGTACAGATTTGTACAGGTTTGACATTTGGTGTAATTCATAGCACTGCGGTATAAAATATACCTTCTAAATGATTCAGACTTCAAGAAATACTTAAATTTTATCAGAGAGATTCGCTCAAGTGACTATAAACGGTTTAAATGTTTGATTTTGAGTTAATTAAAAACACTGGAGTTGTAAAAATGAAGAAATATTTGTGTTCACTCTACTCTACTAGTTTCCATAGACTATTGGTATAGATCTTGGTACAGATTTTTGTCAAAAAGATGAATGTTTCCGCCAATCCAACTAATGATTTACATTTGAGAATTGCGTCCAAAGTTCATGTGGTTAGAAGGCTTCATACTTAAATTTTACAAACATTTGATAAAAAAAAGCTGACTTTATTCCATGGATTTAAGCTGGTTTGATGAAGCATGGGTGTCCAAGATTTTTCTCAAATGAGAGTCATTTTAAAGCTTGTGGACAGCAGAAAACGTTTTTTTGTTTTTGAAAATTTCGCATCCATGTTCTGAGACACCCAAGTTTTTCGAATGTGTGTTGAGAATATCAACTTGAGATAAAAACCTCAATCCAACTGTCATCGTCGTTGATCTGAATCAGCATTTTTACTTAAGCTGTGCTCAAGCTTATTTATTTGTGATATTTTTATCACATTAAAAACCCGAAAAACTTACAACGAGAGATTTTAGAAATTTGCTGAGCCGTATTTCAACATAAAATGGATTAAATGCGCCATTTTCAAATTCATGAGGGTCATATTTGAATGATTATAGGTAAAAGGTATTATTGAAAAATTGAATTTAACTTTTCAGAGACACAGCACGGCAATTTTTTTTTTCATCAAAGTTCTCAAAAAAGTTATTAAAACATATTTAAGGAGTGTATTCGAAAAATGGAACACTTTGTATTGTGAATAACTTTTGAATGCATGAAAAGAATCTGAAGAACTTTTCAGTGAAGCTACCTAGTAATGTATTGCATATGTGCACACAATTTGGTGGCAATCTGTCGAGGATATTTTGAGATATCGCCCAACAATGAAGTTAATCGCAAATTTTTTTGAGCTGGATTAGAAAAATTCCGGGAAAGTCCCAGTGGGTGACCCGGAAACAGCTGGAATTCAACTATTCGACAAAAATTTATATGGTAAATCGTTTAAAAAGTCTTAGAAGACCCAATAATGAGCTTAAATTTGAATAAAAGTAAATATTATAGATTCCATGAAGGTTTTTTCAAGGTCAATCCGAAAATATGAATAGAGGAAGTGTCAAAAAAGATAAATTTTTCTGACTGTTACATATAGCTGGCTGATAAACAGAGCACTTCAATAGGTCTCACAAAGTTTTTACTGTGTTTAAGTTAGATCTGGAATCGTGCCATTACGCAAACACTGTGATGATAAAAAGTAAAATATGTGGTTTTTGTGCTGAAGGAGGACAATCGGCTAAATTTGTTATAACTTCGACCAAATTCAATATTTCGAGTTATTTCGAAGCTTTAGGTGATAGAAAACGTTATCAAAAATAGCCTTGATTTGAAAAAAAGGAAAGTTAATAGTATGCATTCTAGATGTTGCAAGTGTTGCCCAAATATTAAAGTCGAAAGAATTGGACATTGGAAAGAATTGGAAATTTGCTGAGCCGTATTTCAACATAAAATGGATTAAATGCGCCATTTTCAAATTCATGAGGGTCATATTTGAATGATTATAGGTAAAAGGTATTATTGAAAAATTGAATTTAACTTTTCAGAGACACAGCACGGCAATTTTTTTTTTTCATCAAAGTTCTCAAAAAAGTTATTAAAACATATTTAAGGAGTGTATTCGAAAAATGGAACACTTTGTATTGTGAATAACTTTTGAATGCATGAAAAGAATCTGAAGAACTTTTCAGTGAAGCTACCTAGTAATGTATTGCATATGTGCACACAATTTGGTGGCAATCTGTCGAGGATATTTTGAGATATCGCCCAAGAATGAAGTTAATCGCAAATTTTTTTGAGCTGGATTAGAAAAATTCCGGGAAAGTCCCAGTGGGTGACCCGGAAACAGCTGGAATTCAACTATTCGACAAAAATTTATATGGTAAATCGTTTAAAAAGTCTTAGAAGACCCAATAATGAGCTTAAATTTGAATAAAAGTAAATATTATAGATTCCATGAAGGTTTTTTCAAGGTCAATCCGAAAATATGAATAGAGGAAGTGTCAAAAAAGATAAATTTTTCTGACTGTTACATATAGCTGGCTGATAAACAATCCTGACTTTATTTCTACATGTTGGAAAAGTTGCCCACCGGTTAAATAAACAAAATGCGATGGTCAAATCGTGCGCAAAGTATTTGGATTGCTAGTGGAGAGTTATTTAGAAAATTTTCGTAATATACAGAAAAACCAACACTTTAGCGGTCTCGTGGCAGGTTTTCAACCGGAAACTTTTCGTTGAAAAGTCTCGCCTGTATTTTTTGGAGATAAACAAGGCGAAAAAAATTTAAATATTTAATGTCTAGTACTTGAGGACGCTAACGATCTGTGGAAACTGCAAATCTCTCATTGTTTCCTAACGATTGACACGATAAATGGCGAAAAATAAAAATATGAGTGCCTCCAAGTGCGACCGTTTGCGCTACAGAGCACTTCAATAGGTCTCACAAAGTTTTTACTGTGTTTAAGTTAGATCTGGAATCGTGCCATTACGCAAACACTGTGATGATAAAAAGTAAAATATGTGGTTTTTGTGCTGAAGGAGGACAATCGGCTAAATTTGTTATAACTTCGACCAAATTCAATATTTCGAGTTATTTCGAAGCTTTAGGTGATAGAAAACGTTATCAAAAATAGCCTTGATTTGAAAAAAAGGAAAGTTAATAGTATGCATTCTAGATGTTGCAAGTGTTGCCCAAATATTAAAGTCGAAAGAATTGGACATTGGCATTGGACGCTATTTCAAAAACCACTTGACAGAACATCACAAAAATTTGTGCATATAAACATTACATTACCAGGTAGCTTCACTGAAAATTTCATCAATTCAAAGCTATTAACAATACAAAGTGTTGCATTTTTTTCGAATTCACTCCTTACACCCTTCTTTTGGTTTTGGTTTATTCTAACCCACAAATAACAATTTGTGGGTAAGAAAATCACCTAGTAATGAAAATAGGCAGTTTTGACTTCTTTTATCATTAAATTGTTTTTTCAAATACTGTTAGAGATTTTTGTATGAAAAAGGGTCTCATGTATAGAAAACAGATATATGTTTATGAGTATATTGTTTCCGTACACATATTGGAATATTCAATTAAATCACCGTTTAACTTAGTAAATTAATTAAGCCCGTCTCTCCCCCAAAGAATTTTTTGAGATGTCCTGTTATTTGCTTGGAGTTTAAGGAAACGAGAAACGAAGAAAAGACAAATCTTTGATACGAAGATTTAGGACAAATCTTTAATATGTAAATTTATTTGTTCGCGAGATATGAAAGCTATCATCACAAAAATAGGAAACATGGCCCTTATTCTGCGCCGCGCGTGACGTGACGCTTGTCACCTCACCTCGGAGTCACCGTGAGTTTTGTCACCTTATTCCCGGAGTCGATGTGGGTGAAGTGACAGAGGTGAGTGACTGAATGAACACAATGGTAGAATTTGTTCTGTATTGATTTGTTTTCGTTCGCGCTTCGAGTTTTCCAAACTGATTTTTAAAGCGGTTAGTGATAATTCCGGTTCGCAAAAGGCCACCAACGAGTCATAAGGTGACAGCAAGCAACTTAAGAGGAAAAACGGGCATTTTTGTGCGTCCTAAGTGGAGAAAGCTGAAACCGGAAACTCCAACAAGAAGGAAAAAATAACAATCGACAGCTGTTGCTGCAACCAACAGGTGTCCAACAGGCGGATTCAAGTAAGTAAGGTGATTTTTCTTTTGTATACCGCTTGGCCAGAACAGCTTCCAGAATTTGTGTCATTACACAAATTACACGATATAAGCGATTAACGTGATTTTTTTTGTTTTCAGTTGGTGCTGCCGATCTAGGTGCTTTCCCTGAGGTTATCACCGTGACATGCCGGAAATCATAAGCCCACAGCCCAGTCGCCAATAGATCATAGGGATTATGGAATGCCGAGCACTGGTATCGAAGTCAACAAGGCTGCAGCAGCACCAGAGGGCAGCATTGGTTGGCAGTTTGTAGTGGATGCGAAAATTTGATTAAGTTTCTACCTCGTCATTACCGGAAACCATACCGGCAATTCTCACTTTTTAACCATAAATTTTTTTGTTGATTGTCAGATCCGATTGCCGTTTCAATTCAGCAATTCAAGTTAATTCTGAACCCACAATTCGGTTTTAAATTGAATTTATAACTGATTCTTTGCAACCTACAATTTTGATTGAATTTGTAACAACTCCGCTTTACAGTAATTTTCGATATATTTCTTATTTTTTCTTACTCGTCATCACCTAGAAGGTGTAACTGTGTTACAAAAGATATCAGTTAAATGTGGGTACAACCCTAGTAAAGATTCAAATTTGAAAAATATTAAAGCGAGTTTTAAGATCCCTCGAGTCTCTTAAACGATACTAGCGCCAAAACGCTAAATAAAGATTTGAATGTCGTCATACAACTAGAAAACTGACCAATCAGGAACTGACACGAGATTTCGCGATATCAGGCTAGGGAAACGTGGGCTCTGATCGCCAATACGAATTCAGAGGTTTTATTCCAAGTGGTCACTCTGAAGTAAGAAGTCGTGACAAAGCATAAAGTCAAAGCTTGTCAAGTGCCGTGACCACGCTGAAGCGTGAAAGAAGCCGACCGAATTAGGTAATCTGATTGGCTGGGACATTAGCTGAAACAAGGTTCTGGTTTGGGGCTCGTTGTCGAAAATTACGAGTCACTTCCCCCGTTACCTCGTGGAGTGGACATCGCCAGGTTGGAGATTGAGCGGACCGTCTGAATAAGCCGCATTTCTGACCGGAAGACGACTGTTGGGAACCCCTGATAATCCCGCCGAAAGAAAGTTTATGTGTGCCTCCGGAAACCCCCTCGGCCGACAGCATAGTAGCATCACCCCCGCCGATGTGGTGACACTTCTCGGAGCCGACTCGCTTTAGCCGCCGTCCAAATCCAACACAAACCGTGGACACAAACCTACCGGGTGGAGAACAATCAGGTGACGTAGCTATAAAACCCAGAAAAATCGATCTCCCGGAGGAATAAATTCCGGCGTTTAACTTTAACCTTTAGTTGTGATTTGCCAAAGATAAAATCCCTGAATTTGGTTCGTTAGATATTTTTGATTCGTTAGATTGTTGATCAATCAGTAAAGATCGCGTTTCGGTTTCTTGTTGGTGGGTCCTCTAGTATATGCCGAGAATTAAAACGACCCTTTAGGAGTCTCACCGGGCCTTTAAGACTTGCGACTTTGCGGCAGCTTGCTGCCTGGCGCGAAAGCAAAGCCGTTGCTTTCCTCGTGCGCGTTACATTGGCGCCCAACTAAAGTAAAACCGAATCGAAAATATTTTTGAAACGCATTTACTGACTCTAAGTTCAATAACTAAATTGAGATCAAATTTTGAACGAATTGATTTTTTGTAGAATAGCTTGATTGGGATTGAAAATTTTATTTGTATATATTTTGGCTGTAATTTTGGAAATTTTTCGGATTATTTTAAAATTTAGTTTTGGTGTACATATATTTTCTTTTATTGCTTATTAATATTTTACTTTAAGTTAAACTTTTGAATTCGGCGTACGGTCCTGAAAAGGAAAAAGAAAATTATTAATTAACTTATTATTTAATTTTGATTATTTAACTGTATATAATAGAATAAGGCAACTTGATGAATATGGCAGAAAACATGAATGAACAAAATCTCTTTCTTTGGATAAACCCTAGCCATTTGGCTCGAGATGAACTTGAATTTGAATTAGATATTAGAATGATTGATTTTCCAGGAATGAATGAGGAGGACAGACAGAGTGCATTTTATGTCGAACAATGCAAAGAAGCTCAGGTTCCTAGAATTCTCACTTCGCGAAGAACTATGCTCGAAGATTTAAACTTAATTCAAGCTAAGCTAGTAATTTACAGACACGGTTTAGAAGCAGGATATGACGAAAAACTAATGACTCGATTGCGACATCTGTACCTCAGAGTGCAAAGAACAGCAACTATTGATGCGTACCAAATACTGACTAGAAACGACTTGCTAGAGGAAATTGAAATATTGGTGGACGTGTTCGGAATGCCAAAAGATTCAATTCGGAAAGATAAAACGCGTAGGGAAATTAACATAACACAAAAAACAAGTCGAGTAACCTTTTCGGGATCTAAATTAGATACAACAAAGATAACAACAAAGTTAACAACAAAGTTAACAGAATACCCGCGTACGAATTTCCACCTCCATCATATGTTTCACGATCGACAGAGATCAAAAGGAATGATTCTATTTTCCCTAATGCTACCGGTGATCAATCGATTTTAACTCAAATTAACCCTATACAAAATCCAGAACCGTTATTGGTAGATTTGAATGAACCAGAACCATTCAATGATAGAGTAGGTGATGCTCATTCATCAACGCTGAGAGTTCCGATAAAGGAAGCTAATCTAAATAATTCACGGAATATCACAGTAGAAACAGTAAGCAAGGTTGTAGAAGATGTTCTAGCATCAAAAATGGAAACTATGATGAATCTTATCGTTGACAAACTGTCGAATCAGTCACAAAGAAATAATCTTACAGGAATGAATCAAGGCTTATTAAATGAATCACTGAGAAACAATCAATCTCAGGTAAATGAATTACTTATGAATCATTCGCAAATCTACCAACCACGTGATCAGGCTAGAGATTTTCAACCTTTTTCGCGCGAAAATTTCCAACAAATACCGGAAGCTAGGCAGTCTAGACCTTATGTGGAACAATCTCATGTTCGTACGTCTAACGATGTAGGGGGCATACAAACCACTTCAGGTGGAGGAACTCAAAGATTGTCCAGAATTCCAATCGATAAGTGGCCAGTTAGATTCAGTGGGGATCCTAGAGGTCCATCCGTAGAAGAATTCCTAAAAAGAGTAGAAACATTAGCAAATAATAATCGCACTAGTGAAATAGAACTTTTGGGTCAAGCAAATTTTCTATTCAAGCCAGATTCTATCGCAGAAGACTGGTACTACACGTATAGCTCGAAATTTACCTCGTGGAGAGTTTTCAAGGACATGATACAATTGAGATTTGGAATGCCAAATACAGATAGGGTGATTGAAAAGCAAATAAGAGAAAGACGACAATATTTAAATGAAACTTTTATTGCTTTTGTAGCCGAGATTGATAGACTGGCTCAAAAGTTATCAACTCCATTAGACGAAAAAGAGAAACTAAAAATTATTTTAGAAAATATGAGAGATAGTTATCGTCCACATTTAGCATTCATTAATTTACAATTTATTACCCTAGATGCTTTAACGGGATTATGTTTTGAATTGGATAAAGCTTTTTATCACACCTATACGAACCGTGGAAAGTCGTTAGGAGTACATGAAATTGAACAAACAAATCTGGAACAAAGCTCAGAAGAACTGAATCAGGAATTAAACGCAATGAGTTTATACAAAAATAATTCTAGAATAGAAAACACTGATCAGAACTCTAAGTTAAATGAACAAGAAAATATTCTTTGTTGGAACTGTCGAAATTATGGTCACTATTGGCGAAATTGTAACAAACAAAAAAGAATATTCTGTCATATATGTGGAGAATCAAATGTAGTTGCCACAGAATGTCCAAAAAGACATCAGTTTAAAGTTGTTAGAACAAAAAACGAAACATTGGAGAGGCAATAGGGAGTCACCTTTCCACTTCGATTAACGATACTCCCAAAAATTACATAGACAGTAATAACGAAATAATTCAAATTCAAATTAAGCCAAACAAGTGTCCACATATTTCAATTAAAATCCTTAATACCGAAATGGATGCATTATTAGATTCGGGAGCCGCGATAAGCATTATAAGCGATACAAATCTTATTAGAAAGCACAATTTTCAAATTACCAAGACAAATTTAAAAATAAAAACGGCAGATAGCACAGAATACCCAGGAATTGGCATGATTCATATTCCCTACACTTTTCAGAACATAACTAAAGTTATTCCAACGCTTTATGTTCCACAAATAGAGAAAAAGTTAATATTAGGAATAGACTTTTGGAATGGGTTTGGAATTAAACCAGCCATAGTTTCAAGATCTGAATGGAAACCGTTATCCTGTGAGTTATCACAAGTCGACGAAATTTCGTTAAATACAGCAGTAGATTATTTTGCCGAAAAGAGTGAGGAAATAAATGTTATTCTTGAACCAAACGGAGAAATTCTTATGGAAGCTCCTTTACAAGTAGATTCAACTTTAGAGATCCCTACGGTGGAAATTCCATCAAGCTTAAACTTCGAACAAATGAGGTTCGAACATGACCTGGCGGAATCAGAGAAGAAAAATTTAATTGAAATTCTTAAAAGCTTCGATTCAGGAGGAAAGCTAGGACGCACAAATTTAATTGAGCATAGGATAGATTTGATTGAAGGAGCCGAACCAAAAAGGCCTCCTAAATATAGAAGATCACCTGCAATGGAAACAGAAATTCAAAAAGAAATAAAACGTATGATTGATTTAGATATCATTGAGGAATCAAACGCAGACTGGTGTAATCCTTTACTACCAGTGAGAAAACCTTCTGGAGAATGGAGGATATGTCTGGACTGTAGAAATATTAACAAAGTTACAAAGAACGAAGCATACCCCATACCAGATATGCAAAACATTTTAGGAAAAATTGAAAAAGCTAAATATTTTACAGTACTCGATCTATCAAAAGCCTACTGGCAAATACCATTGGAAGAAAAAAGTAGAGACTACACTTCATTCCGTTCAGGTCATAAATTATACCGTTTTAAAGTAACAGCCTTTGGTCTAAAGGGAGCACCTAGAACGCAGACAAAACTGATGCAAAAAGTAGTTGGATTCGACCTAGAACCACTAGTGTTCGTTTATATGGACGACATTATTATTTTGTCAAACACACTAGAAGAACATTTTCGGTTATTAAAAGAAGTAGGAAGAAGAATCAAATCTGCAGGTCTAACAATCAGTTTGGAAAAGTCAAAAATTTGCCAAAAGAAAGTTAACTACCTAGGCTTTGTATTATCCGAAGAGGGATTGTCCATTGATAGCGAAAAACTAGAACCAATACTTAGCTATCCAATTCCGAAAACGATAAGAGAAATCCGAAGTTTAATTGGTATGATAGGATTCTTCAAACAGTTTATTCCTAATTATAGTGAAATTCTAAGTCCAATAACGGATTTGCTCAAAAAAGAAAACGGTAAATTTAAATGGACCCCGGAAGCCAACGTGGCATTGAATCAAATGAAAAGTATTCTAACATCTCCACCCACTCTAGCTAACCCTGATTTTCAAAAGCAATTCGTAATAGAATCCGACGCATCTGCTCACGCTGTGGGAGCAGTACTGATACAAATTCAAGACGGTTGTCGGAAACCAATAGCATTTTTCTCGAAAAAATTGACCGCGGCTCAGCAAAAATATTCCGCGACAGAACGCGAATGTCTGGGAGTTATATTAGCCATAGAACGATTTAAACAATATATAGAAGGAACTTCATTCAAAGTCATAACAGACGCGCAATCATTAAAATGGTTAAGTCAAGTTACAGTAGAAGGTAATTCAGCCAGACTCGTGAGGTGGGCCCTCCGACTGCAATATTATGATTTTGAACTTGAATATAGAAAAGGAAAATTTAACATCGTTGCGGATGCTTTATCCAGAATTAATTCCCTGGAAATATCCTCAGTAGACATTGAATATGAAAAACTAATACGTGACATCGACAGCAATCCACAAAAATACAAAGATTTCAAAGTAATCAGAAAAAAGATCTATAAATTTCTTCCAGACAAAGGAAGTGCTGATCCTCGATTTCAATGGAAGTATTATCCAACAAGAGAAGAGAGAATACGAATCCTAGAAGCAGAACATAGCTTAGCACATTTAGGAACCGATAAAACACTCAAGAAAATTCAAGAAAAATACTACTGGCCAAGAATGAGCACAGAAATAAAACGTTATTGCGCAGCATGCGATATTTGCAAAACAGCAAAACATCCAAATATTAACAAAACACCCATTATGGGAAAACAAAAAGTTGCTGATATGCCATGGCAAATAGTCTCAGTGGACTATGTAGGACCATTTCCTAGATCGAAACAAGGAAATTCAATGCTTCTAGTTGTTACTGATCTATTTTCAAAGTTCGTTGTAATTCAACCAATGAGAGAATCAAAAACAAATACACTGATTAAATTTCTTGAAAACAATATATTTTTACTATTCAGTGTCCCAGAAATTTTAATTTCTGATAACGGACCTCAGTTTAAGTCAGCACTATTCGCGTCATTTTTGAATAAATACAAAGTAAAACACTGGCGAAATGCAAATTATCATCCGGCTAACAACCCTACCGAAAGGGTTAATCGTGTCATTAATTCAGCAATTCGAGCATACTTGAAAGATGATCAAACAGATTGGGATCAAAACATTCATAAAATAGCATTAGCGATTCGAACAGGTTGTCATGATTCCACAGAATACACCCCTTATTTTATAAATTTCGGGAGAAATCACATAAGCATGGGTGATGAATATCAACAAATCAGAGACTCAGATCAAAATGTTGAATTAGAACCGAAAAAAGTATCGGAAGATATGAAAAAAGTATTTGCTAAAGTCAAAGAGAATCTCAAGAAGGCATTCCAGAGATACGAAAAATATTACAATTTAAAAGCTAACAAAAATTTACCCGAACTTTCAGTAGGTGAACTCGTGTACAAAAAAAATTACCCGCTATCAAACAAAGTTAAAAAGTTCAACGCAAAATTAGCAAAAACTTACACTCTAGCTAAAATTCGAGCTAAAATAGGCTCGAACTGTTTCGAATTAGAAGACGGATCAGGAAATAGCTTAGGAGTTTACCAAAGATCAGATTTATTGAAGAACGAAAACAAAAAATAAAGAAAAAGAAAATAAATAAAAATGCCATACCGTGATCAAGAAATTCGAATCAGGTTACTGCTCTAGAGTCCGTTTGCCTTAGAAGCCTTGAAACCTTTAATGGTGAAGAAAGGACCATACCACCTCGGGGTGACAGTGGGAGTCTGGAAGGGCCCAGATCATGACCATCCTGGCCGGACTTGTCGACCTGATATGAATCTTCTTTCATCATGGTCTGAGCTAAAATTAGGAAACAAAAAACAATTAGCATATTTTGCAACGTAGAGTGATCAAGTAAATTATAAGCTATGTACAAAAACCAAGTTGAAATCAACAGCAAAATACTATGAATACGGTTTGTTATAGCTCGACGGAGTGAAAACGTATTAGGAGGACAAACCGAAAATAGGAATCAAAACAAAACTTAATTTCCAAGTAAAGAAAATGAAGAGCACGGTTTGTTATGTCTCGACAGAGTTTAAAGCGTTTCAGGTTGACGAACCCAGAATAGGAACCAAAACAAAACAAAAATTCAAAGAACAAAGAGAACACGAAATTGAAAAAAAAAGTCTTATTTGTGCAAGAATAAAAAAAAAAAGGAATCAAAACAAAACTACGGATGAATGATTACAAAACACGGTTTGTTTGAGCTCGACGGAGTGAAAACGTACGTAGATAGGAAAACAAACCGAAAAAAGGAATCAACAAAATGAAAATACGTAGCACTAAACGATTTTTTTTCATTCTTGGAAAATAAGATCACTCACGATTAGAAATTAAAGGAATATTAATCTATATAAGTACGCCGAAAGATATTATGTTTAGTTTTAACGAAAAGTTGCATTTGGTGCAGATAAAAACATCGATGTTGTTCGTCTTACAGAATTCTAGCTCAATCATTTTTCAATTTCACTTCACTTCACTCACTTAAAATATTCAAATTATTGCTTACCTTCACTTTTCCACAAAAACGCCATAGCCAAAGTTGCCCAGTTCCTAAATAAATACAGTTTTAATAATTAATTACAGTAGAATAAATCCAAAAATATAATTTACTTACAATTTCTCAAAATTTTCCAGCTTCGTTATCAAAACCTATCAAAACAACAAATTGAAGAAATTCACCACAAAACAGCCGTCAAATTTAACGTCAAAAACATTACAGTAGAGGCATTGCTTGAGAATACTTTTTATGCTGTCAGTTCACCCGACGAGGGGTGCGGAAATTTTATCGGAAAAAGAATTCTGATGTTGAAACATAAAATTAGGGATGTATAGCTTTCGAGCAGTTTTTTGGTTGAGATAAAAACTCAACGTTATCAGTTTGATTGTTAGATAAACAATCGCAGTTAGGTGTAATGATTATACCGTACGCCAATTAAGTTAGAATACGATTTAGTTTTGTAGTCCTCAAGCAAATGCCAAGTAAATTCCATAGCCATTCTACAAAATTCAGTGAGTAATGAATGAAAATGAGAAATTTGTGAACAATTAAGACTTGAAAAAATATTTTCTTAGATTTTTAATCTAAGAAAATATTTTTTCTCGAATGTGTTTAGGGAAATGTAACTGTGTTACAAAAGATATCAGTTAAATGTGGGTACAACCCTAGTAAAGATTCAAATTTGAAAAATATTAAAGCGAGTTTTAAGATCCCTCGAGTCTCTTAAACGATACTAGCGCCAAAACGCTAAATAAAGATTTGAATGTCGTCATACAACTAGAAAACTGACCAATCAGGAACTGACACGAGATTTCGCGATATCAGGCTAGGGAAACGTGGGCTCTGATCGCCAATACGAATTCAGAGGTTTTATTCCAAGTGGTCACTCTGAAGTAAGAAGTCGTGACAAAGCATAAAGTCAAAGCTTGTCAAGTGCCGTGACCACGCTGAAGCGTGAAAGAAGCCGACCGAATTAGGTAATCTGATTGGCTGGGACATTAGCTGAAACAATTTTAAGCTAATTTTATCATTTGAAGGAAACCTTCAAATGAAGGTTCTGGTTTGGGGCTCGTTGTCGAAAATTACGAGTCACTTCCCCCGTTACCTCGTGGAGTGGACATCGCCAGGTTGGAGATTGAGCGGACCGTCTGAATAAGCCGCATTTCTGACCGGAAGACGACTGTTGGGAACCCCTGATAATCCCGCCGAAAGAAAGTTTATGTGTGCCTCCGGAAACCCCCTCGGCCGACAGCATAGTAGCATCACCCCCGCCGATGTGGTGACATTTCTCGGAGCCGACTCGCTTTAGCCGCCGTCCAAATCCAACACAAACCGTGGACACAAACCTACCGGGTGGAGAACAATCAGGTGACGTAGCTATAAAACCCAGAAAAATCGATCTCCCGGAGGAATAAATTCCGGCGTTTAACTTTAACCTTTAGTTGTGATTTGCCAAAGATAAAATCCCTGAATTTGGTTCGTTAGATATTTTTGATTCGTTAGATTGTTGATCAATCAGTAAAGATCGCGTTTCGGTTTCTTGTTGGTGGGTCCTCTAGTATATGCCGAGAATTAAAACGACCCTTTAGGAGTCTCACCGGGCCTTTAAGACTTGCGACTTTGCGGCAGCTTGCTGCCTGGCGCGAAAGCAAAGCCGTTGCTTTCCTCGTGCGCGTTACAAAGGTACCGCCAATTGTCACCTTAAATCGTAAAGGTATGAACCAAATAAAGATGTTACAAAAAAAACTTATCGGTAACAAACAGTTTGAAATTTAATTCAGCCAAATTGAGCAGAAATCCCTAAAAAACCCCTCAACTCCAACACGTTTATAAAAAGAAATTTTCGTCGTTTAAAAATTGATAGATAATTGAAAGCTTTAAAACATGCTTGATATATTTTTTGATTGATTTCTAACAACTAACAACTCCGGTTTACTGTAATTTTCGTAATTTTTCATTTCATTTCCATCTCGTCGTCACCTGAAAACGTACCGACAATTGTCACCTAAAATCGTCACCCGAATGCGACGATTCTCACCCACGGTGACTACGAGAATAGGGTAAGAACTCACTAAGTTCATCCGAAGTGACAATCCTCACCTAAACCGACTGCTGGAATAGAGTGACTTGGGTGACTCTACTATCGTCACGTCACTCGAGGCGCAGAATAAGGGCCCATGTTTTTCATTTATGTGCAAGTCACATAATCCCAAACTTTTGATCACTACAAAAATCACATGTTGTATCCTAGGATTCAAAGTTACGAGCTCTGTGCAGCTTGATTTTACTTACCATCCTTGCTCTGCGTGAGAATGTTTTCAGCTTTTACGGTTGCCTCGAGCTCACCGGAGAATTTATGACTCATTTGGCCACCGTTGCTGGCAGATGATTCGTCCACCTGATTTGGGGCGGGAGTAAATTCATCATCGTACAGTTCGTTCAGCTCGAACTGCTGGTCCAATTCATCATTTTCCAGTGGAGTAATATACCGGTCTCGGAACACGTTTCTCGAAACTGCCAGCCATGAACAAAACGAAAAAAGGAGGAAAAATGGAAACATGGGATAGGAACAGCATTAATACAATAATAGAAAGTATTGTGAGCCTTCGTGGGAATATTACCACATGCGTAAACAACTTTCAGCGAAACCCTCACGTTCTCCGGACAGGGCTGACCGAAAGTGGATCCCTCGATGGCTACCGTACATTTCCTCCGGCCGTGGCAGATTTCCGTCAGCGTAAGACTTGTGTGGGAGGATAGGCAAGCTGGAAAGTCAAAAGAGCACTTAGGGCCCTAATCCTGGCTAGATGGAGTTCAATTTGGCAGTGTTTACTCACTCTCTTCCTTGGATCCGGGAGGCTGGGAGCAGTGGCCACTTTCATAGGCTGTACGGCCATAGCTGGCACTGTAGATGGCCACTCGAGTGTAACGGCCACAAGCCAATCGTATCACATCCTTCTCGCAAGCAATCAAACTGCGAAACTCATCTGCTCCGCAATCATGGTGTGGTACGTAAAAGGCGAGACGAGTCAGAAGAGGCAAGCAAATCCGGACATCCATAAAGCAGCCATATCGCGTCGCGGGTACCAAACAAAAGTAAAAAAAGAGAATGAAAAAAACAGAGCGTTCTTTTAATGAACGAATCAATTTTCGTGAAGGAGTCGGCACTGGCACTTACATGGTCTACATTTGTGGCTCACTTCCACCAGCTTATGGATTCCGGGACAGGGGGTGCTCTCGAAGGATTTTGGCGAAGCCCTAAATGAGCATTTGCGCTTTTTCTGGCAGGCTTCCACCACGATTTGCAGGATAGAATACTGGAATTAATTCAATTAGTGAATTCCTTGTGTATTTGCGGATATTAGGGAAGATAATTACATTGAAATCGTTGTTAGCTTTTGGTATCTCTAGCAATGAAATTTGTCTTTCAGTCTCCTTAAATACTGGAAACGGTTTCAGAAGAACCCCGAAATCTTACACGGTTTCCAGAAAAAGTCATGCTCGCAGCTTTTGTTGAGACAAGTGTATTTCTCATGGCGTAGAAAATTACTCCCTACTGAAAACTATCTAAAAGCGCTTCTACATTGAAGAAGACGAAATCAAATTATAAGCATCCTTAAAATGTTTCCTCGCACATTCAGATCGAGCAATGTTCAATTAATTTGTTCTTCCTATCTACGGATGTTAAATTACGTTCATTTAATTGGAATCATTTTTCGAATCGCTGCCCCGTCCCAAGTAAAGCAATCGTTTGCATCATTTCGTTTCTATAATTATGTTTTGGAGACCTAAGAAACACAATTCAAGTGTTGATTCCATGATCCAATGTTTCAATGAATTGAAAGAAACTGATGCCGTTTAATCCAAAGAGTTTTTCAATGAATCGATATTTTTCCAGTTGTTTTCTGCAATGCTTAAGGTTTCAACAAGGTTCACGTCGACTGATGCTATGTATTCAGCAATTCTATTACTCGTGATAGGAAAATGCATGACAAAAAGCTGTTCAAACTTTTTTCACCCTCAGTGCTTGGAGAAATAACTTTTTCTGATGGGTTTGATTTACCAAACAACTTAGTCGAAACAGTGATGAACGCCCCCAAACAAGGCTGAAGGTGGCATCTTTTCGCAGAAAAGCAATAAAGAATATTGCGTGCCCCAGAAGAAACCTTCAGATATGCTTGGTTTAAAAAAAATAAATAAATTTGGTTTGTAAGTTGAAGATCGGAATGGAAGCTATTGATTTTTTTAAACACATTCTCTCTAGCTTTACTTAATTCTGTTATCTTATTTTAATCGCCGCTGGGATATATTCTGGGATATAAGATAAAAGATCTTTCCACCTATAATACTTTCATGTTCTTTCCAAATATTCTACCTTGAATTTTCACAACTCGCCGAAATGCCAAAAATTAAATAAGAGCTTTACTTAAGGAATAGATTTAATTGCTCATCACTCAAAACCAAAACCATAACCCCCACATTAGACTGAGTCTATTTCGGATTATTTTTGAATTTCTCAAACCCTGAGATCTAAAAAGCTTTGTTTTGGTCTAAAACTCATCCATGATTTTTTGCAGAATTTTTAATCTAACGTATACATAAGTAAATTTTAACTTTTAGGTTTGATTGTTACATTACACGGCTAGTAGCATCATCAGTCAAACACAACACCAGAAACATAATGTGTGAGTATGTGTTAATTGTTTGAATTCTACAAACAGACCTAGAATATATTGTTCTAGCTTTTTTGATGAATATACGCCTCACCGTTTAGTGCAAAATAAATCGATCATAAATGAAAAATTACCGCCTTGACCAGGAATCGAACTCGAGTCTACTGATTGCCTCTCCGACACCTTACCAATAGGCCAAATCGTCAGATGAAACAAGTCAAGCTGTAGCTCTATTATTCAATTGACTTCATCGAGTCGAATTCGCTACTACATTTCCCGGTAGAAAACGCTCATCGTGTCTCGATTAATGGTGCTTTTACTGCCCCAGGGGGGTTCTCATTCAGCCCCTACAGTGACTGGTTTTCAGCTTTCAGCAAAAAAACTTAAAATGCATTTTTAAACATTTTTATCTACTTTTTCAAGTTTCATCCTATCAGGCAGTAGACTATTTGAGTGTCTTAACACGAAACAATGATGTAATTCACATATTATAGCTATTCTATATGATTAAATAAGCGTTTTCCTTAAGGTGGCCATTATCTCCCCTACGAAAAAAATTAACATTTTGCACTGAAAAATCAACTTCATTTTTGTTTCTTCAGTGGAACCGAGCCTGCTTAGAGCAAGTTCACTGGTGTTGGGAAAAAGTGGTAGAAGTTTTGTCACTTTTAGCACATTTTGAAAATTTTGCCATGCATAAACATTTTCAAGATCTGTGGCCTTCAAGTTTTTTTTAACAACACGTGTTGTAGTTTCACATGCTGTGATGCAAAAATAGCAATATTTCTATAACATTCGGCTGAAATAAAACAGTGCTGTAAAAAAATACAGCGCCAGATCTTGAAAACACTTTTGCATGGTAAAATTTCCAAAATGTCAAAATTTGTACCAATTTTCACCAACACCAGTGAACTTGCTCTCATGGGTTATGTGCCAATTTATAAATTCTTTAAAGAAAATTTTTGTTGAACAACTCTTTTGAAGACCGTAACTTTGTATCTATTAAACAAAAAAGTTTATAGCTGTTTAACAGGCTTATGCCTATTGTGATTGAAAAAAATCAATTGATGTCACTGTTAGTTTCTCGCGAAGTATTGTATGAAAAATACTCATTCAATACCTCGCTAGGCACCCAGCAGTGGTGTCGATAGAATTAATTAATTAATTTTCAATGAGAATTTATTAATTGGCATAAAAACCATAAGCAGGCTCGGTTCTACAGAAGAAAAAAAAGAAGTTGAATTTTCAGTACAAAATATTCAATTTTCCCCTACAAACTTCAAAGTTCAATTTTACTCATTTAAACGTTACTTAAAAATTCTCCAAAAAATCATGGATAAGTTTTAAAGGGTGATACGGTCAAAATTTGGTCAAGGGAAAACGCGTATAAATCGGTGAAATCGTTTATTTATAAAATCAAATTTAATTTCTTTTTCAAGTTGAATTACTATAAAATTCAGGAAAAATATTCAGTTAGGCTTCCGCTTTTCCAAATCCGAATTGACGGGCCTTACGCTTAACCCCTGCCCTGCTCGTCCTTAGCAGCTTTTTTGGTTTTTTTAGGTTCCGCTTGACAAAAGTCCAGTATTTCTCAATTGGGCGCAGCTCTGGCGTGTTGGGAGGGTTCTTGTCCTTGGTAACCACCTACACGTTGTTGGCGGCGTACCACTCCATGGCCTTTTTGCCGTAATGGCAAGATGCCAAATCCAGCCAAAACAGTACGGAACAACCGTGTTTTTTCAAGAAAGGAAGCAGACTTTTATTCAAATACTCTTTCACGTAAATTTCTTGGTTGACTGTCCCGGAAGCTATGAAAATGCTGCTTTCCAAGCCACAGGTACAGATGGCTTGCCAAACCAGATACTCTTCGTGAACTTTGACAGTTTCATGTGCTTGAAAATATCTGCTCCCTTTCCCCTTTCTTTTGCCGTATAAAACTCGTGTCCCGGAAGCTGCTTGTAGTCGACTTTGACGTAGGTTTCGTCGTCCATTACCACGCAGTCAAACTTCTTCAGCATCGTCGTGTACAGCCTCCGGGATCGCTCTTTGGTCGGATTTTCGCGATGCGCGAGCAAAATTTTGATACGCTGCTCTTCTTCCTTGAACGGCATTTTGACAACTGAAGAGTGAATTCCAAAATCAAAAAAAGAGCAACATTCTACACACACATACCTTCAAAATGAGGGGTGTTCAGGTTTTTTAAATGCAAAATAGAAAGAAATACGTCAAGTTGATATTGTCCAAATTTCGACCGTATCACCCTTTAGACTAAAACGAAGCACTTTAAACCCCAGGGTTTAAGAAATTCAAAAATGACCTCAAATCGATTCGGTCTACTGCCACATATCTGGGGAGTGGCTTGGTATATTGAATTTTTATCTGTTGTAAACTGACCAGGTTGTGGTAATCACATAAAATGAATCGCTCGATTTTGCACAGTTTTATTTGGCTACGGTTTTTTGAAACAAACAACATTACCTAATGTTTTCCGCTCTTACAAGACCAACATAATTTGACGATTTAACATAGATCAGTTTTAACGTTCTTAAATGTTGATTTAATATTAACAAAAATAATACAAATCGTATTACAGCACTTCAAAATGACAAAAAGAATGAACATTTTGTAAAATTTAAAAACGATTACAAAGAGCAGACTAAAAATGACAAAAAATACTAAATAACTATGTAAAATGATAATTTACCGAATTTGATGTTATTCAATTGATTGTGTAGGTCTTTTAATCTTGTTTATAAATATTTTAGAATTAAGTCGATATGTTTGAGCAGATTATCTGTAGTTGGTTCCGATTGAAAAAAGGTCCCGTAAAATATTTTTATTTTCTAAATGGCACCAAATTAAAGTTTCGACAGCTATCCCGTATCTTTCGTAAATTTACAAAAATCAATATTTTATTGGTGGAACGGATAATAAGGCTTAATTATAAAAAATTACTGATTGAATGTTTTTTCTTTGAAATTTGCATGAAAATAGCTTTAAATGTATTGCTTCTGTATTTCATCAATTGCTGATTTCTTGAAAGTTGGAAAAAATGGCGCCACTCGAAAACCGACTATGCTAATTTATTTTGTACAAAATTTGAAAAATCTTCTTTTATTCTCGAAATGTGGCAAAACAACTTGAAATCATACAGTTAATGGCGAATTTTGTTATCAATAGATTTTTGAAGCTCTTCGTACTGAAATGAAGAATAAATTCAGTTAAAATATATGTATGTCTAGTTCTAAATCATGAACACAAATATTTGGTGTCAGTTTTAAGTGAAATTTCTATTCTTTGATCAAGTCACTGTGGGGTAAATGTACCTATAGGTACAAAATGGAAATCAAAAAATTTGTTCATGATTTTTAATTTTTAAATGATATTTCATAAATTGTTTGATAAAATTAAACCTAATTATGATTTTTCTGACTTGTTAAACGTGCAGCCAGTGATGTCAACCTTCCAGATTTTTATCAGACATTTTATCAGGTATCCAGACTTCCAGACTTTTGTCAATTCTTCCAGACGATTCCAGATTTTTGGGTAAGGACATACATTGTTTTAAGAAACTATGAAAATTCAAAATTGTCATGGTGTAATATGGCAGAAAATGATTGAATTTATGAATTATGAATTCAGAAGTGGATAAAAGTTATTAATAATGGGAAAGGCTTGGAAGATGTATGTTATATTGAGAGTCAAACAGAACATGTAACTAATAGTGACGGAACCAAACGATAAGTGGCTATCTGCAACATTGAGATCTGGTGAACAAAAAAAAAGGTCATACTCTTCATAAGTAAACTATCCAGATATTTCCAGAATTCTTTTCACTTTTCCGAAAAACAGTTGAACCCTGCGTGCAACTTGTATTTAACTGTGATTTGATCTTTTCTTCTGGATCAAAATATACAATTTTCATTCACGGTTTCAGGCTCCAGCGACAAAACTACTAATCCGATATTTGAAAATAGATTCATTTTGAATTCGTCTTTTATTTATTTATTTATTAATGATCCTAGGCTTAGCCTTTTATCCGAGTCTGGACTTAAAAAACATCGACCACACTTTAATTTTTAGTAAAACACTTCTTTATACTAGCTTTAATTTGGTTTCTGGGCATATTCAAGTTGATTTCTTCTACATATGCGTTATAAAGTGCCATCGTCCTATACATTGGTTCGCTTCTAGCGTAATGTTGGATCCTGTTTGATAGCTGGAACGGCCTCATGCTGCGCAAACTATTACGTCCTTCGTTGGGAGATATCTGTGAGAACAAGTACGGCAAATAATACCTTCCACTTGCCAAATCTTTCAAAAACAACGCGTCAATTAACTTCCTACGATCTTTGAGCGAATCCAGTCCGACCAGCATGCACAGGGCTACATAAACTGGCATTTCCTCTTGCCAACCAAGGATTCTTAGCGCGTATTTGAGAAACTTCTTTTGGACTCTCTCCAGTTACCAGCAGTTACCAGCAATTCCATTCTTGCAAAGTACGGAAATTAGAGCACTGATTTCGATCACATCAAATGCTTTCGACATGTCGGTGTATATAGTATCGACTTGAAGTCCTCGCATCATCCACTGTGAAGTTCGCGATACAAATTCGCCAAGATTTGTCACGGTCGACCGCCGTCTCAGAAAACCATGTTGAATGTCCGACATTTTCCTCTCCAGCCAGGGCCGGATTAAGCCATCGGGGGGCCCGGGGCAATTTTTCTCGGGGGGCCCTACGATTCATTTTTTTTCAAATGCTATCCTGAACATTTTAAACGTGTTAAAGAACTGGAGATGAGTTCAATATACTCTCTTCAAATTGCCATGTTGTCTATGTAGAAGATGGTTTCTGGTATCTTCAAATAAAAATTATTAGTCAATCAGGTGCAAACATTGCGGAAGAGTTTAGGAATTTCTCAGGTCTGATTTGAGCTTCCAAATGCAAAATTTAATTCTCAATTTGTATAACCCTTATCACCAACTAAAATTCTCTGATTTATAATAATGACCGGATAGATATTTTAAATGTTTTTCATTTGATCATTGATCGTCTGGTTTATGCTTCATCGAGAAATTTTCACCTTATGACAATTGGAAAGTATCATGAAGATTTTATCATAAAATACAAAATTCAAAAAAATAAACAAAATAATGAAATTCAAATTCCATAGAGATACCGATATAAGAGTTTAAGAATTCAAAGCTTTAAATACGGTTATATTCAGAACTAAAATTCAGTGTCTTAAATTTAAATCATAATTGCAAATCAAGTTTTGAGGAACGAAATATGAATTAAATTTATAAAAAATTGAGATTAAAGCAAAAATTGCACCAAATGTGTATCTCAATTTTATACCTTTGAAGCACAAACAAAACGTTTTCGTGGGATGTTTATGAGTATGATTCTCATCAGATAAAAAAAAATGTTATAAAATTGACATTCAGAATGTGACAAAAGTTTCATTCGATGCTCCTGAAGCCAAAGGGGTATAAATAAAAATAATATCGTTTGAAAAAAAAAACAATTCAGAATAGAGATTAAATGTTTAAATTACAGAATCAGCTATCATTGAAAAAAGTCAGATGAGGAATCCATGAGATGAGTTCTAAAAATTCAGAAAAACCATGGAACTGAGATTCAGTAACTTAAGTAACAACACAAGACTTGAAAATCTCAATGAACTGAATTTGGAAAATTGAATATGAAAAAACATAGGAATATTCATGTTTAAAAAATCACTCAATGATATTAGCAACTCAACTATGAGATCGTATTAATGATATATTTACTTCAGAATATGGTAAAATTTTGGTTAAATCAGTTGAAAATGTTTAAACCTAAGACAAAAATTGGGATAGAAATTCAATAAAAAAAAACTCAGTTCTGTCGATTGGTCCAATTTAAGCAACTACAGTTTTTTTTATAGATTTTATTTTCAAAAATTCAAAAGGGTTTAGAATTTATCAACCAACGAAAATTTCAATAGTAGGTAATTATTAAATAGTGAAAAGTTATAATAATACCCGGTTTTAATCCGGGTACTGATAAAAATTTTC